>NC_142480.1:20112727-20415757 GCF_049115385.1 Moschus berezovskii | reverse complement strand
TGGAAACTTATATAAGATAAAAATGAAAATCCTCAAGTTGTAAAAGAGAAAAGTCTTATCATCTAAGTGTTAAGCAATTGTAGACCAGGTCATGTCAATTTGACGCTTGAATTTTTAGACTGCATCTTGATATTCTCCTTTTGAATGAGTGTAGTACTTTCACATCTATGTAGCTATGTGAGCCGGCATACTTCTCATCTCCTAATGAGCATCAGATCCTCTAGTGTGTAAACTAAGCACTTCTGGAATCCACTACAAGGCCACAAGGGTATCATTCTGTGCACTGAAGTAGTAATTTACTAAATGGGACCCTCATGGCCCAGAAGCGTTCATGCAGCTTCCCAAATGCCTGCCTTAACCAGGTGATGGTTTATGGTCTGGACAGCCTAATGAATGTTCAATTATACTGTTATATTTAGGAAAGGAGACTCATATTTCCCCAGAAATTGTAGCTCTGCTTTATCTCAGTTATGGTCAGGTTACTTTTAGCCTTCTTATTTCCACCAGGCTTTTTCCTCTCCTATATTTTATATTTTGCTTCTGTTCGGTTGCCTAAATAACACTCTTCTTCCTCCAGCTAGTGAGTCTGTTGTATTTTAGCTACCATAATTGTTTCCCTAATTGACTTCATTTGAAAGAATAACGGTTAAGGAGAGGTGATAAACATTGAAAATCAGCCATTTGGTCTCATTCATTAATCTTCATTAATCTTCCAATTCATTTTCAATAGTACGTGTTCTTCAAAACTTTAAAATTTTGGCTAAGGTTTCATTGCAATGGTACAGTATTCTGTGTCTAGGTATTCTGCTATTATTCAGAAATGACTACTTCAGAATTGTTTGAACTTCTAAAAGATTGTCTCTGTTAATTCGCTCTCTATGAAATTTTAAATACACAGTTGAAAACTTGAATTTGAAATCTTATGAATAATTAATTTAAAAAAGCATGGCATTAGAATTTCACATTGCTTTTGAGATTTTAAATTTGATTTGTTTTTAGTTAACAGGACAATATTATTCTTGCAGTAAATGTAGAAGTTTCAGATGCTCTCGTTTCTGTATTCTCTAGGTGGCAGCTTAGCTCCATCTTTAAAAATCTCCCTTTTCATATTTTTCTCACTGGTATTTAATTTAAAAAGCATAATGCAAAACAACATGTAAAATGAATTCAGCCAAACATGATCTGCCTGTCTTTAATGTCTTGACAAGGTTTTTCATGTAACTTTGCCACATACCTGATTTTAGTGGAAGGGTTAGATACACAGTCCTTCAAAAAAGTGCTCTTATTCACTGTTTCCTTATGTGAAGGTCAGTAGTTGGACCTTTTCCAATGAAGCGTTAATATAAAGCATTAACCTTGTTCTAGATGCATGCTTCTCCACAGGTATTGTTGAGCCAATTATCAGGCTGTTCAGTCACATTTGAGATGTGTGTGCTTCCCTTGCTCTGTTACAGTTACATGAACAGCTAGGTCTGCGTGTCATAATATCTTCATCCTGTTCAGTTAGAGCCCAAATATCTTCCTGAAAATTGTGAAAAGAGTAGCTGAAATCCATAATAAGAAATCACCTTATCTTGTAGAACAGAATCTCAACTGGGAGGGATTTTGACTCTCAGGGGATATTTCGCAGTGTCTGGGGACATTTTTGGTTGTGGAGAGGGGAGTATGATGAGCATCTAATGGTTATAGGCCAGGTATTCTTTTAAACGTGCTTCAGTAAGAAGGTAGATCTCCCAAACAGAAATTTATCTGGCCCAAAATGTTAATAGTGCTGAGACTGAGAAATCCTGTGATAGAGAAATAGAGCTATATGCTGTGCTTAGTTGCTCAGTTGTGTCTGACTCTTTGTGACTCTATAGACTGTAGCCTGCCAGTGTCCTCTGTCCATGGGATTCTCCAGGCAAGAATACTGGAGTGGGTTGCCATGACCTCCTCCAGGGGATCTTCCCAACCCAGGGATCGAACCCAGATCTCCCACATTTCAGGTGGGTTCTTTACTGTCTGAACCACCAGTAGAACTATAGTGGTGTAATATCAAAATCAGTGCTAAATTTTAATAATCACTGTAATGATTTTTCTGAAGGTCATAAGGTTTTCTGAAGGCCATAAACATAAATATCTTTTAGAAAAATAACTTGTTTGATTTATTTAGTGAAAAATTTCTAATGAATCTATTCCTTTTCTTTGTTGTCCCACTTAGTTTTATCTCATATGGTTAAAAAAAGCTGTGCCCTTGTATTACATTTTTTAAATTCAGAATCATTGCCTAAGTCTTATCTTGCACATCTAAATGTCAGGAAATTTTTTGTGAAAACATTGTATTTACTGAGTACATAAGGAGTTAATCTGCCTAGCTGTCAAAATCTATATATTGATACAGTTTTATAATTTGTAAGTCAGTTTTATTAAAAAGCACATTTGAGATGTCTCAAGTTTATCAAACTTATTGACTGTGGACTATATTAATTAAAACGATTGAAAATCAAATTTTGAGAATACTGAAGTTTCTGAAGAATTTAGTGTAAAAGAAGCTACTTAATTTATCATTGCCAAGAGGTTGTGAAACAATGGCAAACTTGTTTAGTATCCCGAAACTGTGCTACGGATACAATTTATCATCATGTTTTGCCTGAAGAGCCATTGTATGACATAATTAAGAATACAAACCATATATGGATTAATCAGTTAATATAGTGAGATGTTTTGACTACCTTATGCTCTCCTTAGATCAGTGATTTTTCAAATGACATCTTATTCTAAATCTCCATATATAAAATGGATTAAATTTGAGTCACCTTTTTGGTAAGGATGGAAGCTTGTTTTGCTTTTTGCAGTAACTGCAAGATACCATCTCAGAAATCCAGCCTTTTGTTGAAAACAGTTTGAAAATCAGTGGCCTAGAGAAGGGGTATGTCAAGCTTTCTTTAATAATGGATTTTTTTTTTTTTTGGCATGTAATATCCATCTTAAGGAAAAAAAGATAAAATCCTTGTTTGACCCCACATCTCCTCTTGCTCCTATCCCCACCTTTTTTGTTCCTTTCCCCAACAAAACTTCTTGGGCTTCCCTGGTGGCTCAACTGTTAAGAATCTACCTGCTAGTGCCTGCCAATGCAGGAGATGCAGGCTCGATCCCTGAGCCAGGAAAACCCCTGGAGAAGGTTCAGTATTCTTGCCTGAGAAATCCCATGGACAGAGGAGCCTGGCAGGTGACAGTCCATGGGGTTGCAGAGTCAGACATGACTTAGTGACTAAACAAGAACCACCAACAAAACTTCGACATATTTTCTTCATTTCTCACCTTTAATTCACTCCTAAAACTACTCATTTGCTTCTACCTTTGCTATTCCACAGACACTGCTTTGGTCATGATCACCAGCCACCTCCCTGGTGTCACGTTTGCTGGTCACTTTACTCTCATTTGGCTCCAATTTTCAAAAAACCACTGATGAAGTTGACCCCTTCTTCCTCTTTCAAGAAGTCTTCTGATTCTCCTTTTTCCTTCTTGGCTTCTTTGTAGTCTTTTCTACTCTTAAGTGTTGGAATTGCTTCAGGACTAGGTTTTGAGCTGTTCTCCTTTGTAAACTTTCTCAGTTTCCTTATTCATTTCAATGATCTTAAATACCTTCCATATGTTGGAAACTCCCATATTTTGCATCTTCAGGCCAGTCGTTTCCTCTGAGCTCCACATCTACACACCCAGTTGCCTATTTGAAACCTCCTGGATATATCTTCTCGTCTGCCATCCAGACTCACTCCAAGTAGAAACCCAGGAACTATCTTTTATACCATCTTCCTTCACCATCCGTGTCCACCATCAGACACATCTGTCTGTACTTTCTCATATGCTTCAATCCTTTCCATACCTCTCATTCTCCACTGTTGCCATGTCTAGCTATGTCTCCATCATTTCTCATTTCAAGAGCTGCCTAAGTCATCTTTCTGTTTCCACCCTTGCCTCATCCGTTCTCCACAAGCCCATCAGAATGGTATTTTAAATAACAAATTGATTATGTATCCAACTTACAATTCTTACATAGATTCCTATTGCACATAGAATAAAATACGAACTCCATACTATGGTTTGGGTCTGTCTGCTTCTCCAGTTTTGGTTTCTGTCACTTGATCTTCTCTTCTACTAATGATCTAGAAGCACCTGGAGCATCTAGAAGAGATCGAAGTCTTTTTTTTTTTCTCTTTCAATCTCAGGGTCTTAAGTTCTCCTCTCTGGCTCTTTGCATGCCTTTTTTGTTCTTTGGGTCTTGTCTTAAAAATCATCTCCCTAATCAATACATACTCACTTTCTACTATTTTAAATCTTATCTACTTACCTGTTCACTTGTTCATTGTCTGACTTACTAGAATTTATAGGCTTCTTGATGACAGGGATCTGGTCTCTCTTCCCTGCCAGGAAACTGGTAGAGTGTCAGCACACAGTTGATGAATGCATTAACAAGTTATTGTACTAAGTAATCATCAGATTATATAGGAGGGTCCAAGATAATAGACATGCATACATATGCTTGGGTATTGTTTCTTCTTTGACTCCATCCCTTCATTCTTTCTGGAGTCATTTCTCCACTGATCTCCAGGAGCATATTGAGCACCTACAGACCTGGGGAGTTCCTCTTTCAGTATCCTATCATTTTGCCTTTTCATCCTGTTCATGGGGTTCTCAAGGCAAGAATACTGAAGTGGTTTGCCATTCCCTTCTCCAGTGGACCACATTCTGCCAGACCTCTCCACCCTGACCCATCCGCCTTGGGTGGCCCCACACAGCATGGCTTAGTTTCATTGAGTTAGACAAGGCTGTGGTCCGTGTGATCAGAATGGCTGGTTTTCTGTAACTATGGTTTCAGTGTGTCTGGCCTCTGATGCCCTCTCGCAATACCTACCGTCTCACTTGGGTTTTTCTTACCTTGGACGTGGGGTGTCTCTTCACAGCTGCTCCAGCAAAGCACAGCCGCTTCTCCTTACCTTGGATGACATCGCCCTTCCTGACCTTGAACGTGGAGTAGCTCCTCTTAGCCCTCCTGTGCCCGCGCAGCCGCTGCTCCTTGGATGTGGGGTAGCTCCTGTCAGTCACTGCCCCTGACCTTGGACATGGGATAGATCAAGATGAATTATAGATGGAGGTTCATGACATTGTACAGGAGACAGGGATCAAAACCATCCCCATGGAAAAGAAATGCAAAAAAGCAAAATGGCTGTCTGAGGAGGCCTTACAAATAGCTGTGAAAAGAAGAGAAGCGAAAAGCAAAGGAGAAAAGGAAAGATATTCCCATTTGAATGCAGAGTTCCAAAGAATACCAAGGAGTTTTAAGAAAACCTTCCTCAGTGATCAATGCAAAGAAATAGAGAAAAACAACAGAATAGGAAAGACAAGAGATCTCTTCAAGAAAATTAGAGATACCAAGGGAACATTTCATGCAAAGATGGGCTCAATAAAGGACAGAAATGGTGTGGACCTAACAGAAGCAGAAGATATTAAGAAGAGGTGGGAAGAATACACATAAGAACTGTACAAAAAAGATCCTCACGACCCAGATAATCACGATGGTGTGATCACTGACCTAGAGCCAGACATCTTGGAATGTGAAGTCAAGTGGACCTTAGAAAGCATCACTATGAACAAAGCTAGTGGAGGTGATGGAATTCCAGTTGAGCTTTTTCAAAACCTGAAAGATGATGCTGTGAAAGTGCTGCACTCAATATGCCAGCAAATTTGGAAAACTTAGCAGTGGCCACAGGACTGGAAAAGGTCAGTCTTCATTCCAATCCCAAAGAAAGGCAATGCTAAAGAATGCTCAAACCACTGCACAATTGCACTCATCTCACACGCTAGTAAAGTCATGCTCAAAATTCTCCAAGCCAGGCTTCAGCAATATGTGAACTGTGAACTTTCAGATGTTCAAGCAGGTTTTAGAAAAGGCAGAGGCATCAGAGATCAAATTGCCAACATCTGCTGGATCACGGAGAAAGCAAGAGAGTTCCAGGAAAACATCTATTTCTGCTTCATTGACTATGCCAAAGCCTTTGACTGTGTGGATCACAATAAACTGGAAAATTCTGAAAGAGATGAGAATACCAGACCACCTGACCTGCCTCTTGAGAAACCTGGATGCAGGTCAGGAAGCGACAGTTAGAACCGGACATGGAACAACAGACTGGTTCCAAATAGGAAAAGCAGTACATCAAGGCTGTATATTGTCACCCTGCTTATTTAACTTATATGCAGAGTACATCATGAGAAATGCTGGACTGGAAGAAGCACAAGCTGGAATCAAGATTGCTGGGAGAAATATCAATAACCTCAGATATGCAGATGACACCACCCTTATGGCAGAAAGTGAAGAGGAACTAAAAAGCCTCTTGATGAAAGTAAAGGAAGAGAGTGAAAAAGTTTGCTTAAAACTCAACATTCAGTAAACAAAGATCATGGCATCTGGTCCCATCACTTCATGGGAAATAGATGGGGAAACAGTGGAAATAGTGTCAGACTTTATTTTTGGGGGCTCCAAAATCACTGCAGATGGTGATTGCAGTCATGAAATTAAAAGATGCTTGGTCCTTGGAAGGAAAGTTGTGACCAACCTAGATAGCATATTAAAAAGCAGATATTACTTTGCCAACCTAGGTCTGTCTAGTCAAGGCTATGGTTTTCCCAGTGGTCATGTATGGATGTGTGAGTTGGACTGTGAAGAAAGCTGAGCACCAAAGAATTGATGATTTTGAACTGTGGTGTTGGAGAAGACTCTTGAGAGTCCCTTGGACTGCAAGGAGATCCAACCAGTCCATCCTAAAGGAGACCAGTCCTGGGTGTTCTTTGGAAGAACTGATGCTGAGGCTGAAACTCCAATACTTTGGCCACCTCATGTGAAGCGTTGACTCATTGGAAAACACCGTGATGCTGGGAGGGATGGGGGGGCAGGAGGAGAAGGGGATGACAGAGGAAGAGATGGTTGGATGGCATCACCCACTTGATGCACATGAGTTTGTGTGAACTCTGGGAGTTGGTGTTGGACAGGGAGGCCTGCCGTGCTGTGATTCATGGGGTCCCAAAGAGTTGGATACGACTGAAGGACTGAACTGATACTTATGTTTGCCCTATGCTTCTGGCTTTAAAAGGAGATGATTAAATAGAAAGATACTATTGTGTTAGTATCTAGTGTTTGAAGATATGATGTGGAAAGTAGGCTTAGACATGGGTTTGCCATCTAGGAAACAAAACAGATTACAGGTGGAAGTTAAACTGAGAATGAACAGTGGAATAATGGGTGTTTGGGAGCTGTATCTCACTGAAGATGCTCAGCTAAAGAGCTGGATGACAGCCTGTCTGGCCAATGGTGGTGGTATATCCTGCTTTACATTGGAAGTTGCTCTAGGGACATCACTGGGCCTTTCTGTCTGAGATGCTTGGATTTTGTGATTATGGAGGAGTTCTTATAGGTATCTTCCAGTATTAATCTGTGATTGTATGAGTTATTCTTTATCAAGTCACACCTTATTGGATGTCCTCTTAAAACCTCACTGTTCTCTCAGGAATAATGCAGAATCTAAAGAAAGTTCTTTTTTTTCTGTTTCTGTTTTGTTTGAGAAAGAAATGTTAGGTAGTAAAAGGAGAATTAGAAGATATCTTCTTAAAGGATTGATCTTTTAACATATGTTTTAAAAAAATCAGTGTGTGCTTTAGATGTTACTTTCAAAGCCTTTTCCTAAACTTATGGAAAACAGAATCAGCAGGAACACACTTCCATTTATTCAATATCCTTAAAAGTTACCACCATGATTGGACCTGGAATAGGGAGTCAGTTCCAAAAGAACTCTGTTTATTAAATTTTGAACTTTACTTTTTAGTAGCATCATAAACCTCCCATCATATTCTTTAATATTTCCTATGGAATTTCTTGTTTGTCTTCAGTCATAAGCTACTGTGTTTGATGTGAGAAATAAAGAGAAATAATGGCTTAGCATTCTCTAAGGATTAATTGGCTGACTTCCGGAAGTCATAAAACATTTTTGGCTTGGTCTTATTGAACATAGCTTTAGGAGAGGTTCAAAGTCCTTATTCAACTGAAGAAAAGTCACATCCCCAAAAGTTGTTTATGTTGTCTCATCAACAGTTCACACAAAATTTTTCATTGTGTCATGTGACGATATGTCACTCTGCAAAGACAAGTACAAGAAAACCCATATTTAGTAATTTGTCATTTGAAGAGTGTATGGTTTTTCATTGAAATCATTTTCAGATGGTACAGTATTCTTGCCTGGAGATTCCTGTGGATGAGGAGTCTGGTGGGCTGCTGTCCATGGGGTTGCACAGAGTCGGACACGACTGAAGTGACTTAGCATGCATGCATGGTATATATATCCATATCTTCTTTCAAATAATGTAGAATTACATGCTAATTTGGATGTTATAGGTATGACTTCGGAGAAGGCAATGGCAAGCCCCTCCAGTACTCTTGCCTAGAAAATCCCATGGATGGTGGAGCCTGGTAGGCTGCGGTCCGTGGGGTCGCTAAGGGTCGGACACGACTGAGCGACTTCACTTTCACTTTTCATTTTCACACACTGGAGAAGGAAATGGCAGCCCGCTCCGGTGTTCTTGCCTGGAGAATCCCAGGGAAGGGGGAGCCTGGTGGGCTTCCATCTATGGGGTCACACAGAGTTGGACACGACTGAAGTGACTTAGCAGCAGGTATGACTTGTCCATACTTTTTAATGTTACTCTTGCAATTTTTCACTTGATCAAGTAGACAACATAAAAAACCCAATGCCCTAAGTGAAGGCATACTTTATATATATATATATATATACATACACACATATGTTTGCTTTATGATTTTCTTTATGTTATCCATTTCTATTGATAGTTGCTCTTCTTATTTTTCTTTGCTTTTTTTGTTTCCCAAGAGCAGTGTATCAATAAATATCTATTGAAGCTTTTGCCATGTGAAGGACATTGTGTAATATTTCCCACTTTACTTCTTCACCCTGAAGCACTTGACCTTGGTACTATAGTTTGCTGTTAGCAGGTAGTATTATGGCTATTGCAGGTAGAAGTCAGTTTTGCTGATATTCATAAATTCTTTCATTTTTCCCTCTTTCTTCTATTTCATAAACTCCGTGTCTTCTTTTTTATTCTACTATGGCATTTTAAATTTATTCTTCTTTGCCTCTTGGGAATCCTTTCCACTATAGTTTTTACTGCAAAGTGCTGTATTAGTTTTCTATTGCTGCTCTAAGAAATTACCATACATTTGGTGTCACAAAGCAACATGAATTTATCTTACAGTTCTCAAGGTCTGTAGTCTGAAATGATTCTCAGTGAGCAAAAATCAAGGTGTTGGCATGGCTGTGTTTCTTCCTGGAGGTACTTGGGGAGAATTCATTTTCTTGTTTTTTCTAGCTTCCAGAAGCCATCTGCATTCCTTGGCTCCTGGCTCCCTTCCTCCATCTTCAAAGGCAGTAACTATGGTCAAGTCTTTGTCATTTAATATGACAAAGGACTCTTCTTCTGCCTTCCTCTGCTATCTTAATTCCCCTTTGCCATTTAACAAGCAGCATATGAGGATAAAACTGTCAATATCTTTGAGGGGTCATTATTATGCCTCCCATGAATCCTTACCTCTTTTTCTTTTGCTGTTTGCAACCCTGCAACCAAGCCATTCTCCACTCAATAGGAGAAGACTCTCCTGTTCCACTTGGTTGCTCCTCTGGTTTTTACATTTGTCTTGAGCTGCCTGGTGTCTGACTCTGAATAACTGTGTAAAATATTCTTGCATATTGTTTTTTTTGTATTTAAAGCTCATTTAAACCACAATTAAATTGCTTTGCTATCTAAGAAACTTTCGAAAAATAAGTAAAAAGTCCTGACCACCTTGTTTTCTCTTTATTTAAATCATTTGTATTGGATCTGTTTTCTTCCTTTTGTCTTTTCAAAATATCTAACTATTTTGATGCCACTCCCATGGGCGGAGGAGCCTGGTAGGCTGCAGTCCATGGGGTCGCTAAGAGTCGGACATGACTGAGCAACTTCACTTTCACTTTTCACTTTCATGCGTTGGAGAAGGAAATGGCAACCCACTGCAGTGTTCTTGCCTGGAGAATCCCAGGGTTGGGGGAGCCTGGTGGTCTGCTGTCTATGGGGTCGCACAGAGTCGGACACGACTGAAGCAACTTAGCAGCAGCAGCAGCAGCAGCAGAGACATAAAGACCCTGATGCTGGGAAAGACTGAGGGCAGGAAGAGAAGGGGGCATCAGAGGATGAGATGGTTGGATGACATCACCGGATCAATGGACGTGAGTCTGAGAAAAAACTTCAGGAGATGGTGAAGGACAGGGAAGCCTGGTGTGCTGAAGTCCATGGGGTCATGAAGAATTGGAGAAAACTTAGTGACTGAACAGCAAGAGAGACATAAAAGAGCAATATAAAAACCAGGACTACTTGGAGAAAATATCTTACTTATTAATCATTTTATTTTTATTTGCCTTTTTTTATTTTTACCATTTTTATGATTTACTGTGAATTGTACAAATGATTCATACTTGCTCCCTTCTCATTTTAGCTTTGATATGAGCTTATAAAATGTACTTTTGCCAGCCTTTCTGTGCTTTAAAGCATGTCCATTCTATTTTTTCCTGTTATATATAAACTAGATATTTAATTCTAGCAACATGTATTTGAGAAAAAAAACTTTTGGTTTGAAAGAATAATTACTGACCTTCAGTAATTAAGACTGTATAGTTACCAAGCTCTTTAATTTCCAACATGTAAGCCATTGCCATAAGTGATAAACTTATTACTTATATGCTATTTAATGCTTAATGATATTTCTTAGACCCAAAGAGACAAGTGATGTAGACCTAACCATATCCCTATCTTGATATTTGGGATGTTGTTCTTTCTTAATATAAAAGGAATAGTGTCATTTACAATTTCTCTGAAATAAATGAGAAGACAAAACCTACATGGGAGATTTTGAACTATGATCAAGAACAAGAATCTTGACAATTCTCAGAAAGGAAGTAATTTTCTCACAATTTAAATTTACTTTTCATCACAGGAAGGACATTCATGTGTTTCTGGACTACATCAATTCATTGAACTCTTCCTGTTCTGAATAAAATGAAGCCAAGCAGACACTAAAGTTTCTGAGTTCTGTACAAATTATTTTCCATTATAAAAGATCCCTATCACTGAGAAATATCTTCTCTATTCACAACAATGATGAGAAAATGACATCCTATTTCTTTCAATTATATCCATTTGTTCGCTTTAAAACCTAGCATATTAGCATTGCTGACTCTTCAGGATGATCTCTTGAATTAGGGTCAAATCAAAGAAATGAAGTAAACATGTGCAAATTCTGAGACTAAACTGAGACAACTAGTCAGATCATTTTTCTGTTCTCTGTGCACAAGCAGAAGCTTAGGACTTTTCATAAATCAGTTGAAATATTTGTCTCTTTATCATGGCTTTTTAACTTGTTCTGAGTAGATTTGATGAACCTAATGAAAAAATTGGAAATAACTTCTCCAGCATAACTTCTGAGTGATAATTTTGTAGAGGGATCAGTATAAAGAAAAAAGGAGTTTGATACAATGGACAGTGGAGACTTTGCAAGATACCATCAGTTGGTAATTTGTAACTGGTTCATTTGCCAAACATTGTAGGGTATAGAGGCACATGTGAACAACAGAATCTCTAGTTTTAGTTTCTGACACATTTGTGGTAGGACAACAAGAATTTGAAGGCTTAGGCATTTGTCTTGAAATAATGAGAGAAGTTTTTGCTTTCTGAATTAGTTAGAGAGTTGATACTAGAACTGCTCCAAGGCATGGACTGTGAATCCAAGTGTATCCATACCAAGCCATCTTTCATTTAAGTCTCTTTAATAGATCATCTTCCTAACTGGAGCTAGGGGTATAAAACTTCATGCCTGTGGCACAGCTCAAAAGGACAAAAAGATCAGGAGCATGGAAGTTTTAAGAAATGTAATTTTATTTTCAACTTGGGTTTTCTGACATATAAGGGAAAAATGCTCTTTAAAAAATACCCCTACTTGGATAAAACCAGCTGCTCCTAGATGGTGCAAAATAATAAAATTTGAAAAGATGGAGATGGCTCAGCTTTTGTCCAGGATTCAGTGAATTTCATGGAGCAAGTGCTAGACCAAAGCTTCACGAGGACAACTTGACTGTTGAAAGAAAATGAGAATTTGTTTCTTTAACTCTTTCAGATATCAGGCAAATTATGTAGATATGAATAAGAATATAGGTTTTGATACCATTGCTAGAGAGATGGAGCTTGGCACTTTTGCCCATGAAGCTTGTGGGTTCTCTCTGGTCAACAATTTCATGGGAGCTTGATGAAAACTGTACATTTAGTTACTAAACAGGTTTATAAATCATTCTTAAAGTAATGTGATTTGTTTAGGAGCAAAGGTTTGGTAGTTTCATGCATTCACTCAGTAAGTGAATGTTTGTTGAATGCCTACTATATGCCCGGCAGTGGCTAGTAACCTAGCTTTATGTCTCTTTGCTCCTGGGGAAATAGATATGTAAGCAGTTAAAAATCAATATAGAGTAATGCTGTAATGAACTAGGAAAAATAGATACAGAATCATGTAAGAAAGGATCAAATCCAGATTTGAGGGGATTAGGAAACATCTAGAGGAAGGAACATCTCAGCTGAAGCCTTAATTTAAAATAGGAGGCTGCTGGCAAAGGGAGGAAGAAAGAGTGTTTGAAGCAGGAGAGCTTGGTGAAATTTAGGGAGTGGGTGTACTTTAGTCACCCTTCAGAGTGAAGACTGTGAAGAACTGAAGCTACCATGGTGAGCAGAGGCCAACTTCAGAAGGGCCTTGAAGCTGTGGGAAGGAGTTCAGAATGTATTCTTGAGTAGTTCAGTAAGTGACTCGTAACAGGCAAGGATGATGGGAAGCCATTGAAAGCTATTAAGGAAAGGAGTTATTAATACATAATTAGACGCATTTTAGAATACTTTTACTGGCTGCAGAGTTAAAAACAGATGAAGAGGACTCAAGGCTGATTGCAGCAGCCTGGTGAGTGGCCATCAGAACCTGAAGCAGAGAGGTGGCCATTGGAATTGGGTGATCTGGGCAGATTTAGGAGATTGTTATGAGGAAGAATGTCCAGATCTAGGTGATCAGTTGGACAGGATATACATGAAAGACCAAGGGGTTCAGGGTGACTCCCAGATTTGAGTCATACTGTGGTATATGGTACCATTTACTGAGGAAGGAGGCTCACAGTGAGACAGAAATATAACTTCAGTTTCAGGCATGCTACGTTTTATGTACAGGTATAGAAGATAGTTACAGTAAAACTATAGAAAAAGATATGAATGAAAGACACACTTTTGGGGA
This sequence comes from Moschus berezovskii, assembly GCF_049115385.1. Lineage (NCBI taxonomy): Eukaryota > Metazoa > Chordata > Mammalia > Artiodactyla > Moschidae > Moschus > Moschus berezovskii. Next base: position 20,402,364 of record NC_142480.1, on the reverse strand, counting down.
TCATCAGCCTCAGAGTGGAAAGGAAACACTGCATGTTCACCATGATCCAGCTGCTCATGGTGGACATGCGATCCTAGAGTGTGATCCTTAGAGACGTTAGTTTTTTCTTTTTTTTCTTTTTTGAGACATAAGTTTTTAACAAATGGACAGAGGAAGAGGAATTGGCTAAGGAGACTGAGAACAAGTGAACAGATAGCAGGTACATCAAGAGAGGGTGGTGTCAAGGAAGCTAAGGAAAGAAAATATTTTGAGAAGGAAATGCTCAGCAGAGGCTATGCTGTGGTGAATTGAAGAGGAGATTTAATAATAAGGTGGTTGTCAGTATCTTGCTAGCTTCCCTGGCATGGTGAGGGCAGAAATCACTTATCAGGTAAGAAGTATATGGATGATGAGCATGTGGAGAAAGAGAGCAAGAGTGTAGAAGCTGCTTTAGGGAAGTCTGAATATGAGGAGAAGTAAAACAAGATAGTAACACTGGATGGGTAAGGGATCTAAGGAAAAGTCTACGTTTTTATTTTTCTGTTTTGATTGTTTTAATGTGTTGAAGAGGGAATTCATGGGGCCTGGACTCCATCTTAGGCCTGTTCATGCTGATCATGCTCGGCCACGTTTCCAATGGACTCTGGACTCTGTGCTTGGTGCCTATGGAAACTGCAGGGATGAGACGCCCTCTGGATGGCGGAGTCTTGGGGATCATATCCAGGTTGCTCGTCGCCTAGGAGAAGACATACTCTGATCACCCCTGCCTCCGGACAGGTCATAGATTCTTTCTGTATCTATCGGAATGTAACCGCGGGCTTATTGATTATTAACTGTTTGAACACGTAACACATGAATGATGGGGTAATTGTGATTGCATTTACCCTTCCTTTGTTTATGTAAGTCTCAAAGAATTTGGGGTGGTGGATTCAGACACGTACACATGGGGTATAAAAGATTTTCACAAATGCTGGTCGGGGTCCTTGGCCAAGAGGAGACTCTGCCTTGGGCCTGCCGGTGTAATAAACTGCACTCCACTATCTGCATTGTCCTTCTGAGTGAGTTTGTTTCCCGGGATGCGTGGCTACAACAGTGTGAGACCAGAGTATTTTCGAATGCAGATGAAAAGAAGAATTTGAAGATGAAGTAGGAGGAACGATTTTGGGGTTAGATAATTGAAAGGAAAAAGATTCCTGAAGAGCAAAAGATGGCAGCGTACTAAGAATGGCTGTCCTGAGATGGGAGTGGGGCTGGGTTTAGGCAAGTGAAAGCACACTGGCAGGCTGACAGGGATGGTGGGAGGTGATGGGAGCTGGAAGCTTGAGCAGCTTGAAAAATGTTTGTGATGATAGCTGTGGGAAATGAAAGAAAGCTAGAAAAACAGAAACAAACAGATAAATTGCCAAACAGTATGGAGGACCCAGTACAAGTTGTATGCGAAACTATAATGATACCAATATGATTATGTGATTTTGTTTTTCCTCTAGCAGGGCCTAAGTCCTGAGCTTTGGCAAGGGCATAGAGGACATTGTGAGTGTTTTCTAGCTGTTTATGAGTGTTTTCTAGCTGTTTGTGAATGAAATGCAATGGGACAAGGTAAATGAGATGTCTATAAGAAAATACCTGAAGTGGTATACTAGACACTTGCCTCCAAACTAAAAGAATTTTGGAAAAACTGGCTACTCCAACACCTTTTAAAGTGGAAATCTAAAAAAAATGTAACCACAAGTTTAAATATCATAAAATTAAATAGTTGCAAAAGTTGGTTCTTATGGTTTATTTTGTATAATGTACATGTGAAAGTTGCTCAGTTGTGTCTGACTTTGTGACAATGGACTGCCCACCTGGCTCCTCTGTCCATGGAATTCTCCAGGTAAGAATACTGGAGTGGGTAGCCATTCCCTTCTCTGGGGAATTGTCCCAACCCAGGGACTGAACCCAGGTCTTCTACATTGCAGGCAGATTCTTTACCATCAGAGCCACCAGAGAATCCCATAGTGTACATACCTTAACTGTATATTTATCCAAATCTTAGAGCTGTAGATTTAGCTCATTCAATTTATAGAGCATGTCCTTCAGATAATCAGGCATCATTGTTAAACTAATCAGCCACATTCGAGTTACTTTTCATCAGAAAAGATAAGATTTTATTTTAAAATTCATTGCAGTCATGAATCTAACACTCATCTCACCTCTGAGAGAAGGTTAATTGATTGTATTCTGAGATAGATTAATTGATTGATAGATGAATGATTGATTTCTAAGTAGGTAGGTGGGTGGCTAGATGGATAAAGTAAGACTTGAATGAATAGATAGATACTTGTCTTGAGTACATCTCCTGGATGAAATAAGGTCCTCCTGAGTGTATCTTTCTGAAGCTTTTTTTGGCTTTTCTGTCAGTAGCCTTTCCCTTAGGAAAGTGGCATTCTAGATTGATTCCTATTTTTTAAAATAATTTGAAGGTTTTTGCACCCTGGCACAATGCACCAAAATATGATTTAGGGTAAGGGGGAGTATGACTTTCTCAAAGTGGAGAGGGCAGTGGGTAAGGTGAGAAAAGGAGGAATAATTGTCAGACATCAGTGCTGACAGGCAGATGGTTCAGCTTTAAGAATGAGTGTTTGGAAGTTTAGGTTTGGACATTTTTACCTTATTGCTATCTAACACTATTTATACTCTAGAAAGTCTTTTTGTTCGTATTTCAGTTTGACGACTGCTGGACTATTGTGTTAAAGCTGCTGCTGCTAAGTCGCTTCAGTTGTATCCGACTCTGTGCGACCCCATAGACAGCAGCCCACCAGACTCCCCTGTCCCTGGGATTCTCCAGGCAAGAACACTGGAGTGGGTTGCCATTTCCTTCTCCAATGCATGAAAGTGAAAAATGAAAGTGAAGTCGCTCAGTCGTGTCCAACTCGTAGCGACCCCATGGACTGCAGCCTATCAGGCTCCTCTGTCCATGGGATTCTCCAGGCAAGAGTACTGGAGTGGGTTGCCATTGCCTTCTCTGGTGTTAAAACTAGGTCAAGATGAAGAATGAAGGTGGGAGGATGTGAGAAAGCACAGTGTCCAAGGAGCTTGAAGGGCTCCTAGTTTCAAAACCTGTAATTTTAATGGCTTAGGTTTAGTATGTTTTGTTTGTTTGCTTTGACATTCAGAGACTCTGGGCTGGTCTTTATTGAAAATAGAAATGTTAGGTCACATTTGGGGGCTTGTGTCTCCCTCTGATACAGTGTAAAGAGAGTGGGTTTGGGGGCCCGGGACACCTGGATTTGAGTCTTTGCTCTACCATTTACTCACTGTGGCGGCAGGCTAGCCAGTTATCCTTTCTGTGATCAGATTTCTCATTTGTAAAATCAGAATGATAGACTCTACCTTGCTGACTGTTATAAGCACTACTGGTTCTTTTATTCAACAAATTTGATTTGCCTATGATGTGCCGAGCACTGATCAAAGAGATATTAATTCCAAAATACCTCATGCAGCATTTGAAACATGAGAATAAACCAAACAATGGCAACTAAAGGGGATGTGTTTGAGGTTAGGAAGCCTGTTGTATTCTTCTGTGGGGGGTGTGTGTGTGTGTGTCTATGTGTATGCTCAGTCATGTCTAACCCCATGGGCTATAGCCCACCAGGTTCCTCTGTCCACAGAATTTTCTAGGCAAGAATACCTGGAGTGGGTTGCCATTTCCTCCAGGGGATCTTCTCGACCCAGGGATCAAACCTGCATCTCTTGTGTCTTCTGCGTTGGCAGGCAGATTCTTTATGATTGCACCACCTGTGAAGCCCCATTCTTCTGTGAGACAAGGCAGTAATCATAGGGTCAAAAGTGAAGGACAATTGCAAATGTCCAGCCTTTGTTTTTTCCTGAAGCTTCTAGGGTGTTCAGACCTAAGCTTAATTTTTCCTCTCTCACCTTTACAAAATGTAATTTTCAATGAATTAAAGACCTGGCTTTCATGTACATATGAGAGAGTATTTGTCAAAGTTTTTACCCAATTCGTTATTTAATGAGAGAACCAATATGAGGGTAAAACTGACTCCACTTGTGGAACAAGAATGTATATATTAATAGTCCATCAAAAAAGATACTACAAAATAAAAGAATGTTGGAATAAGATAGCTTGGTTAAGTAGAAAATGGTTACTGGCCCATAAGGCGATAAACAGCAAATTTTAGGATTATGTTTTTTTGCTGTGAGCTGAATGTTTGTGTCTCTTTGTCAAACTCATATGTTGAAGTCCTAATGGTCAATGTGATGGCATTAGGAAGTGGGTCCTTTTGGGGGTGTTAAGGTCATAAGTGTGGGGTCAGTAGTGTTTTCATTTATTTATTTACTTCTTTTTTATTGGAGTATACTTGCTTTACAATGTGTGTTAGTTGCTACTGTACTGCAAATTTAATCAGCTATATGTATACATTTATTCCCCTTTTTTTGGATTTCTTTTCCACTAGGTCACCACAGAGCACTGAGTAGAGTTTATTGTGCTATACAGGTTCTCATTAGTTATCTATTTTATATAGTATCAATAGTGTAAGTATGTCAGAATTGGTGGTTTTATAAAGGAGATTTCAGAGACCTCCCTAGCCCTTCCACCATGAAAGGTCACAGTCAGAAGATAGCCAGCTACCAACCAGCATGGAGGGTCTCACGAGAAGTTGAATCTGGTAGCACTTTGATGTTGGACTTCCCCGGCCTCCAGAACTGTGAGATCTGTGAGAAATGACAAATTCTAAGGCTTTCTAAAATTTGTAGCTGTATGTGTATCATCATACAGAAGGACATCATAAAGGGCAGAAGTGGTATAGACCAAACAGAAGCAGAAGATATTAAGAAGAGGTGGCAACAATACACAGAACTATACAAAAAAGATCTTCACGACCCAGATAATCACAATAGTAATCACTCACCCAGAACCAGACATCCTGGAATGTGAAGTTAAGTGGGCCTTAGGAAGCATCAGTACGAACAAAACTAGTGGAGGTGATGGAATTCCAGTTGAGCTGTTTCAAATCCTAAAAGATGATGCTGTGAAAGTGCTGCAGTCAATATGGCAGCAAATTTGGAAAACTCAGCAGTGGCTACAGGACTAGAAAAGGTCAGTTTTCATTCCAGTCCCAAGGAAAGGCAATACCAAAGAATGCTCAAGCTACCTCACAATTACACTCATCTCACACGCTAGTAAAGTAATGCTCAAAATTCTCCAAGCCAGGCTTTAATAGTTTCTAGATGTTCAAGCTGGATTTAGAAAAGGCAGAGGGACCAGAGATCAAATTACCAATATCTGTTGGATCATCGAAAAAGCAAGAGACTTCCAGAAAAACATCTACTTTTGCTTTATTGAATATGCCAAAGCCTTTGACTGTGTGGATCACAACAAACTGTGGAAAATTCTGAAAGAGATGGGAATACCAGACCACCTCACCTGCCTCCTGAGAAATCTATATGCAGGTCAAGAAGCAACAGTTAGAACTGGACATGGAATAACACACTGGTTCCAAATAGGGAAAGGAGTATGTCAAGCCTGTATATTGTCACCCTGCTTATTTAACTTATATGCAGAGTACATCATGAGAAATCCTGGTCTGGATGAAGCACAAGCTGGAACCAAGATTGCCAGGAGAAATATCAATAATCCCAGATATGCAGATGACACATTTATGGCAGAAAGCAAAGAAGAACTAAAGAGCCTCTTGATGAAAGTGAAAAATTTGGCTTAAAACATAACATTCAGAAAACTAAGATCATGGCATCCGGTCCCATCACTTCATGGCAAATAGATGGGGAAACAATGGAAACAGTGAGAGACTTTATTTTGGGGGGTTCCAAAATCACTGCAGATGGTGACTGCAGCCCTGAAATTAAAAGATGCTTACTCCTTGGGAAAAAAACTATGATCAACCTAGACAGCATATTAAAAAGCAGAGACATTACTTTGCCAAGGTCTGTCTAGTCAAGGCTATGGTTTTTCTTGTAGTCATATATGGACTATAAAGAAAGCTGAATACCAAAGAATTGATGCTTTTGAACTGTGGTGTTGGAGAAGACTCTTGAGAGTCCCTTGGACTGCAGGGAGATCCATCCAGTCCATCCTAAAGGAAATCAGTCCTGAATATTCATTGGAAGGACTGATGCCAATGCTGAAACTCCAATATTTTGTCCCCCTGTTGTGACGAACTGACTCATTTGAAAAGACCCTGATGCTGGAAAAGATTGAAGGTGATAGAAGAAGGAAATGACAGAGGATGAGGTGGTTTGATGGCATCACCAATGATGGACTTGAGTCTGAGTAAGGTCCGGGAATTGGTGATGGACAGGGAGGTCTGGCATGCTGCAGTCTATGGGGTCCCAAAGAGTTGGACACGACTGAGCTACTGAATTGAACTGTACATCATCACACACTCAATCAGTGGTCCTAAACTTAGGCTTTGGGTAATGCCAAAATTCAAAAAATAGTATACTTTACAGGTTAAGAGAGATAAAGAGATATCACTAAGGAAAAATTTAGGAAAAGGCAAAGAAAGAAGTTTATGATACTTTGGGGACACCCTTATTATAATAATCTTAGAAACAACTTCTCTGTAACTGGGTACATGTGTTGTGCATTCCATATGTATACTGTGGAATAATAGTAAACACACAAGTATTATCAGTTTTGTGACATATTTGCTCAGAAATAGCTGTAATTATTATCTCAACAACCTTGTAGTTGGAACAGACACGTTATGCCTCTCATTTTAAAAACGCGAATTAGGAAGTGGTTCAACAACAGGGCCGAGACCGTAAATCAGTGCAGCTGTCTTGGCTCTAATCTATTCGACCTGACAGGCTGGAGCTGGTTGTAAAAGCAGTCCCCAGTTTCCAGGTGAGTTATGTTCCAAAGGATCATTTGTAGGTCAGTTGCTGTGAACTCCACACATTTTCCCATAGTAATAAATAGCATGATGAATAAAGGTTATGCCTCCAGCCCAGCCTGCCAAAGTCTTTAACCTATGATGTGTCTATAGTTCGGTGATACAGAATCTTTCCCCATTAATTTCTACTGGAGTCCATTCAGGGTTTGTTCAGGGTTCATGCTTCCAAAATATGTAGGGAGCATATTTTCCTGGGCCTTCCCTCCTTCCACTTCAGCACCACTGCTGAGAGTGGAGAACTTTTCAGCTTTAGATGACAGAGGGTGGTGCTGGTATGGTTGGTGGAGAGAGGCTGTCATGAGGACAGGTGAGCACACTTGATGCAGAATTCTGGAGACAGCCCTGACACAGATGCCTGTGCAGGACAGAGGCTGGAACATTTTGGGAGTGAGTTTGAGGAGGGGATGCTGAGGACTGAATCAAAGCCTGTGTTAACAAAGGCTGCTGCTGCTGCTAAGTCACTTCAGTCGTGTCCGACTCTGTGTGACTCCATAGACGGCAGCCCACCAGGCTCCCCCATCCCTGGGATTCTCCAGGCAAGAACACTGGAGTGGGTTGCCATTTCCTTCTCCAATGTTCGAAAGTGAAAGGTGAAAGTGAAGTCGCTCAGTCGTGTCCGACCCTTAGCGACCCCACAGACTGCAGCCCACCAGGCCTCTCCATACAAAAGCAGGCAGTTCTTAAAGTGGTAAACCTCTAGCAATGGGAGGACAGTCCTCACCATGCAAGGAGTAACAGCTCCTTGCTGCTGCTGCTGCTAAGTCATTTCAGTCGTGTCCGACTCTGTGTGACCCCATGGACGGAAGCCCACCAGGCTCCCCATCCATGGGATTCTCCAGGCAAGAACACTGGAGTGGGTTGCCATTTCCTTCTCCAATGTGTGAAAGTGAAAAGTGAAAGTGAAGTCGCTTAGTCGTGTCCGACCCTTAGCGACCCCACGGCTCCTTAAATGAGATCAAACAGAACAGATTTGCAGGTACAGTGGTGAGAAAGAACAAAGTCCCTTTTGTTCTTTCTGTGTGGAGTTCAGCCTATTCAATAAACTGGTTGCGTGTGCTTAAATCTCCTTGTTGATTTTTTAAAATGTACTGTCACTGAAATGGAAAATTAAACAATATTGAAAAGCACAAAGAGAAATGTAAAAATCACACAAATCCCTTTCATAACGAGATAAGCATTATTAGTTTAAAAGTTTTGACAGAATTGGTGAAACTATTTCAGAAATGACTTTACAAACTACTCCAGAAACTTCTCAGTAAGGGAGCCTGAGGTTCAAGCCTCGATGATCAATAATTTTAACATTCTTCCCATCATTTTCCCAGAGTAGGTGATGTTACAGAATAGCTCCAGCCTTCAATTTATCATCTAAACACTGGATCATGTAATTTCTTTACTGAATTTTGTTATCATGTTGTCACCTTTTCTTAAATTGATATGTAAATACCATGAAACAATGGAGGAAGATTCAATGTCCAACAGTCTGAGCTAAATTCACAAAATACTGAACAGTGAATGAGAGCATGTCCTTATTTATCCATGTCCTTGGCAACAGTAGGATTTAATAATCTTTTTTTTTTCCTGTACTGGTCCATCTGATAAGGGGAGATATTTCTCATTATTATTTTTGATTGAATTTCTAATTAAGGTTGAATATTTTTCATGTGGGCTTCCCTGGTGGCTCAGATGGCTCCTGCAATGCAGGAGATCTGGGTTTGTTCCCCGGGTTGGGAAGATCCCTTGGAAAAGGGCATGGCAACCCACTCCAGTAGTCTTGCCTGGAGAATCCCATGGACAGAGGAGCCTGGTGAGTCCATGGGATCACATATTTACAGGACACATGTCTGGTTGAGAGGTATGAACAAGAGTAGAGATTTAAAACCTAAGGATATGCAGGTGACAGTGGATATACTAAGTGCTGACGGGGCTCAGTTCATGATGGTCATCGTTGGCAAGGGTGTATTGTGTATACTCATTGTCACGAGGGTGTTTCTATTTAATAAGCATAATTACACAGTTCCTGAAGGGATGGCGAATCCCATCTAGTAACTGGACTTCTGGAGTTGCACCCGTGGGTCCCCCAGTACATTATCCCAAAGTCTCTGGAGGGTGGACAGGAAGGATTTTTAACAAAAACAAAAAACTACTTTACTAACTGTAGATATATACTTAATTTTAGTTTACATATATGTAGAATGGAGATACCAGTGCTCATCTCATTGGGCTATTGTATTTATTGAGAAAGTACATATGAAATCATTAGCCCAGTGCTTCGAACATGGTAAACACTCAATAAATATTAGACATTATTAATTTATTATATTTTTGTGTTAAAACAAGGAGTTAACTAGGTGATCTCTAAGGCACCTTTCAAAGTAACAGATTTGTGATACTGAAAATATATAGTTTTCCTACGTGACCTATAATTTAAAGAAAAATTGAGGATACAGCAGCTTTAAAGTGAGCAAAAATGAGCTGGGTAATTACTTCTTACTTTGTGTAAGAAGAGGTTCTTACACAAAGACACAGTCAAGCCTCCAGAATAGAGCTGACAACATGTAATGCAAACTATTTAGCTAAGCTTACACTTTTATTGAGAAGTATGGAAAATAGCTCAAAACCTTGAAAATATATTCTATAGAACAGGAAGAACAGTTATCAGCTATCATTCCTTTTCAGCCTCTACTGAAAATCAACAACCCCTATGTAGAAGTCAACTGTAAATGTCTGCAGCAATGTTTGAAAAAAAAAAAAGAACATAACAAGCTTATCAAACAAATTGAGAGCTGTTGACCTATCAATATTTTAGCTCTTCCAAACCAAGTCCTTATAAGTTCAGCTCAGTATATCCAAATATTGAGCATAGCGATTTTCTTACTGAAGAGGAGTTTTAGCATTCAAAGTTATTTATCTGACCCTGGGAAACAAGACCTCCGGTCTTAAAGGAGCTTCCTGGCAAATTTAGAATATAGAAACCTAGAATTTAAAGGAGCTGAGACATCTTTTCTACAATATTCTTAAGATGATTTGATCTCTGATTAAGTCCTACTTGGAGTTTTGGTCAGTGTTGCAAGTGCTTATCAAAACTTCTGATATTCCTTTCCTTCCAGGCACGTAGAGGAATGTATGCCCTCATTTCCTGAAAATTAGACATGGCTATAGACTTGCTTTGGCCAATAAAGTTTAAGTGGAAATGATGTGAATCACTTCTTAGGAGAAACATTCAGAAGCGAACTGGTGACTCAAGTTCTGTTTCCTTGCTCAGATGACCCCTGGAGACTTGTGTTTGGATGGCAGTGTCATAGGATGGTGGATTCCCTGCCATCTTGGGTCTCGGAGTGTTACAGTGGACAGACCCCTTGGTGGCCTGTGTTGGAGAGGTGATGTAAATAGGAGATAAACTTTTGTGTGATTGAGGTTTAGGGTTCTTTGTTGCTGCAGCAGAAACTAGACTAACTTGATCAATACTTTTTAAAACTATACTTTTGCATAAGCCCCTTCTATGTCTGGATAAAAACATTATTTTACTATTCTATTTTTATATTACTGTTCTCATTAAGCCAAGTATTTCACATTTCTTTACTGTTAGAAACAAGGTAATATATAAGATACTTTGGCATTGATTTCTGTACTAGATCTGTAGCAGGCTTGCCTCTAGTGATTCTCCTACAGTCATGATAAAAATTGTGAAGTACCAAGTTCAGTTCAGTCGCTCAGTCATGTCCGACTCTTTGCGACTCCATGAATCACAGCACGCCAGGCCTCCCTGTCCATCACCAACTCCCGGAGTTCACTCAAACTCATGTCCATCGAGTCGGTGATGCCATCCAGCCATCTCATTCTCTGTCGTCCCCGTCTTCTCCCGCCCCCAATCCTTTCCAGCATCAGAGTCTTTTCCAGTGAGTCAACTCGTCGCATGAGGTGGCCAAAGTATTGGAGTTTCAGCTTTAGCATCAGTCCTTCCAATGAACACCCAGGATTGATCTCCTTTAGAATGGACTGGTTGGATCTCCTTGCAGTCCAAGGGACTCTCAAGAGTCTTCTCCAACACCACAGTTCAAAAGCATCAATTCTTCGGTGATCAGCTTTCTTCACAGTCCAACTCTCACATCCATACATGACCGCTGGAAAAACCATACTGTACAAAAAAGATCTTCAAGACCAAGATAATCATGATGTTGTGATCACTCACCTAAAGCCAGACATCTTGGAATGTGAAGTCAAGTGGGCCTTAGAGAGCATCACTACGAACAAAGCTAGTGGAGGTGATGGAATTCCAGTTGAGCTATTTCAAATCCTGAAAGATGATGCTGTGAAAGTGCTGCACTCAATATGCCAGCAAATTTGGAAAACTCAGCAGTGGCCACAGGACTGGAAAAGGTCAGTCTTCATTCCAATCCCAAAGAAAGGCAATGCCAAAGAATGCTCAAACTACCGCACAATTGCACTCATCTCACACGCTAGTAAAGTCATGCTCAAAATTCTCCAAGCCAGGCTTCAGCAGTATGTGAACCGTAAACTTCCAGATGTTCAAGCAGGTTTTAGAAAAGGCAGAGGCACCAGAGATCGAATTGCCAACATCCGCTGGATCATGGAGAAAGCAAGAGAGTTCCAGAGAAACATCTAAACATCTATTTCTGCTTCATTGACTATGCCAAAGCCTTTGACTGTGTGGATCACAATAAACTGTGGAAAATTCTGAAAGAGATGGGAATACCAGACCACCTGACCTGCCTCTTGAGAAACCTGTGTGCAGGTCAGGAAGCAACAGTTAGAACTGTCCATGGAACAACAGACTGGTTCCAAATAGGAAAAGGAGTACGTCAAGGTTGTATATTGTCACCCTGCTTATTTAACTTATATGCAGAAGTACCAAGTACTAATCTATTAAGCCTGGATTCTTCTTTAAAACCCTTCTCCTTGTTATGCTATTGATAACTATCACAAGTGATTAGAGCAGGAACATAATATTGAATGTTTAATGATTTGCTGGACCACGTGAGAATACTATATGTGAGTCCTGACTTTAATAATTAAAAATATCCTCTCTACTTAAGTGCCAAAGAGTTCTTTTGGCAGGGATGCGTCTAATGTGGTCTGTGGTGTTCATGAGGAAATAAACAGGGAAAGGTAAGATAACCTTTTTTTTTTTTTTACTATAATGAATTGGTTGACTACTGAAATATTCTAAATAGCATGTAAATAGAATGTACCTGGGTTTAGAGGAAATGCTATAAATTCTTATATCTCATTTTGTTGTTCATTTGCTAAATTCTGTCCACCTCTTTGTGACCCTATGGATTGTGGCCTGCCAGGCTCCTCTGTCCATGGGATTTCCATTGGATTTCCAAAGGTTGCCATTACCTTTTCCAGGGGATCTTCCCAACCCTGGAATTGAACTTGCATCTCCTGCTTGGCAGGTGAATTCTTTACCACTGAGCCACTTGGGAAGCCTCCATACCTCATGACCAGTAGGTTATTCTAGAAATATGTTACAAACAATAGTGTTGGAAGTTTTATTGTCTGATGCAATTTAATTCTCTACTTTTTTTAAAGATAGAGCTACTAACCTCCGTCTCAACTACAATATAATATTCCTAAATTTTTATTTTATTACCCTTTCATATTAAACAACAATGGTACTATTAACACAATGTTAATCTAGTGGAATATTTTTAGTTTTACAGCGCTGTCTATGTAAATAATCATTAATCTTTAGAATATCAAGACAAAAGCTTTAGAAATAGTTACTAACTTTTCAAGATATTGTAAAACTGAGTTCTAAAGGCAGAAACCCCACAAAATTTTAAAATCTTTGTCATGTGATGTATATGAGGGAATAAGAATTTGACTCAGTAACCTTTGCATTCTTTAGTTGTCAGTTCATATTCTCATTGCTGACCTAAGTTTATAGACATTCTGAGAAGAGTCTTTAAGGAAACATTTCCTTATGTATACAAAGAGTAAATATTTTCTTGGGGGAAATTTTTGCCCCAACTTTTACCACTCAAGAAATTTAGTTTCATTGAGGACATATTCAGAGATTCAGATTTTTCAAAAGATTTTTTCAATGATTTCCTAAAAGAATAATTTTTAGGAAAAGATGGTTATAAAATAAATTCCCTTAAGAAAATGCCTAATATGAAGACTTTAAAAAATTTAATCCCAGATTCAACAAAGCATAAAATTGTAGGTTTGAGAATAGGAACTGATTTTTTTTGTTGTTAAAATGGCCAAAATAATAAAGGTTAAATTCAAAGAACAAAACTGCACAATCTGATAAATTCCCATGACCAAGCAGATTGATTCGGTATTTCATTTCTTGATCATTTTATTTATTGTAAAGATTTAGAAAGTGAACTGTGCTTCAATTGATGAAAATTATAACTTTGCAAGATGTGAAATTCACAGTCTTTTTACTTGGACTGTTGAAAAATAAATTCTGTGTCTTTAAAGTAAATCTATTTTAGTTAGCCTTTTCAAAGATTTAAAATTCTATTAAAAACTAAGCAAAGAGATTTAAATGAAATTGTATATTTTAACATACACTGCTAACTCTTAGACCAAAGGAAAAAACTATTGAAATTGGTTACTAAACAATTTCCTTCTAAACATATTATCAATTACTATAGAAAAGCACCAATATATTAACCTTTATTAGATCATCTTGTTGAAATAAGGCTGATGCAACTTAGTTTAATATGATCAAAACAGGATGGATGTATAGTATCCTCTTATATCTTATTGGTAAAGGAAGAAAATTAATGAGGAAAATTTTAAGTGGTATTCAAAGAGTGAAATCTTTCATGAAACATTTGATTTTCTATGGGATGATATTTACACATATTCAGTGCAAGACAGATGGGAAACAGTGACAGAATTTATTTTCTTGGGCTCCAAAATTACTGTGGATGGTGATTTCAGCCACAAATTAAAAGATGTTTGCACCTTAGAAGAAAAGCTATGACAAACCTTGACAGTGTATTAAAAAGCAGACATCACTTTGCTGACAAAGGTCTGTTTAGTCATAGCTATGGCTTTCTCGGTAGTCATATATGGACATGAATTGGATCATGAAGAAAGTCAAAGAACTGATGCTTTCAAAATGGTGCTGGAGGAGATTCTTGAGAGTCCCTTGGACAACAAGGAGATCAAACCAGTCAATTCTAAAGGTAATCAATCCTGAATATTCATTGGAAGGACTGATGCTGAAGCTGAAGCTCCAATACTTTGGCCACCTGATGGGAAGAGCCAACTCACTGGAAAAGACTCTGATGTTGGAAAAGACTGTAGGCAGGAGGAGAAGGGGGCAACAGAGGATGAGATGGTTGAATGGTATCACTGACTCAATGGACATGAGTTTGAGCAAACTCTGGGAGATAGTGAAGGACAGGGAAGTCTGGAGTGCTATAGTACATGAAGTCGCAAACAGTTGGACATGACTGAGTGACTGAACAACAAGTATAAAATAAAACCACAAATTATCCATGGAATGTTAAAATTGAGTATCATTTTGGCAGGCAAACTAATGACTTCTCAAAGTTGTTCTAGTCTCCAGAATCTGTGAACAGGTTATATTCTGTGGCAAAGGGTGATTAAAATAGAAGACTGAATTGTTTGCTAATTAGCTTATAAAATAGGTAGATTAATCTGGATTATTCAGGTGGGCACAATGTAATCACAGGGTCCTTAAATGTCCAGAGAGGAGCAGAATGTTCAGAGTGAATGCCATGTGAGAAAGGCTCAAATTGCCATTGCTGGCTTTAAAGGCAGAAGAGGGCCAGTAGCCAAGAAATGCTTGTATCTGGCAAAAGCAAGGAAACAACTCCTTTAGAGAGTCTAGAAAGGAGCACAGTCCTGCTGTGAGATCATTGTCCAGTGAAACCCCTTTCGGACTTTTCATCTCCAGAACTGCAAGATTATAGATTTGTGTTGTTTTGCATCACTAAATTTGTTAGAATTGAAAATGAACACAACTATAGTAATACATATATATTCGAAATCTTAAATTAAAAAATTTGAGACCAGTTTGAAGGAGAAATGACTGGCAACAACAGTTGCCACAGTTACTATTAGTAACAATGGCTACTCTTTTCAAGTTTATAAAATGCTTCTACATGGGTCTCTCATGGGCCTTTCGTGGGGGCTTCATTGTAACTAGCCAGGTAGAAGAGACAACTCACGTGCATATTTTACAGATAAGAAAACCAAACCTCTGAGAGATGATGGCACAGACAGAGCTGGAGTGGAGTCCCTATCTTCCTTTGCTGAAGTCTGGGCACATTAGTCTGCGTGCTAGACCATGACTAGTAGATGTAAGACTTTCAGCAAACATGAGTCTTGTTTCTGTATCCAAGGGCTTAATTACAGTTTGGAGGATTGGCTGCTACTTAGGTTTCAAAGCAACTTTAACTTCTAATCTCTTTGAATCTGTCCTCAATAAGTCTAGGGTTTTGTTTGTATCTCTGAATACAAAGATATTACAGAGTTCCCATTATGACCTTGAGAAAATTATGAACAACTTCATTTGTTTTCTGAGTCAAGAAAATTTAGTACTTGTTCAGCTGCTGGGAAAATTGAGAATAAATTACTCTCCTTGCTATGGATTAATTTTTTTCAAGTTTCAATTTATTTGTAGAATTCATTTTAAATTTAATATTATTGAACTAATTCAGTTTCTAACATAACTTATATCAGTCATGGAGGAGAAATGTTAGGTCGTTATTCAAAACTGAATGTCAAAGTGTTAGTTGCCCAGTCTTGCCCGGCTGTTTGCAAATCCCATGAACTGCAACCTTCTAGGTTCCTCTGTCCATGGGATTCTCCAGGCAAGAAAACTGGCATGGGTTGTCATTTCCATCTCCAGGGAGATCTTGCTGATCCAGGGATTGAACCTGGGTCTCTTGCATTGCAGGCAGATTCTTTATCATCTGAGCCACCAGGGAAGCCTCTTATTAAAGATTAATAGTAGGAAAAAGATTATTGGGCTTCCCAGGTGGCTCAGAGGTTAAAGCGTCTGCCTCCAACGCGGGACACCCGGGTTCGATCCCTGGGTCGGGAAGATCCCCTGGAAAAGGAAACGGTAGCCCACTCTAGTATTCTTGCCTGGAGAATCCCATGGACGGAGAAGCCTGGTAGGCTACAGTCCACGGGGTCGCAAAGAGTCGGACACGACTGAGCGACGGAACGGAACGGAAAAGATTATTAATAGATTCTGTCATGGAACATGGTTAGCTAGTGGGTCCATGTTGGTGGTGCTTACAAGTGTGGGTTGCCTGAATTTGAATTCTGGCTTCCTCCTAACTAGTTGTGTGACTTTTGGCGACGTATTTATCATTAAAAATTTTTTTATTTATGAATTTTAGGCCGTGCTGGGTCTTTGTTGCTGTGCATGGGCTTTCTCTAGCTGTGGTGAGTGGAAGCTACTCTCTAGTTGCCCTGTTCTGGTTTCCTATTGCGGTGGCTTCTCTTGTTGCAAAGCATGGGCTTTAGAGTGTGGGCTTTTGTAGTTTTGGCACATGAGCTTAGTTGTCCCGTGGCATGTGAAATCTTCTTGGACCAGAGATCTGACCTGTGTCCCCTGCTTTGGCAGACAAATTCTTAACCACTGGATGACCAGGGAAGTCTGGTATTCATTATTTTGTACTATCAATTCTTCATCTGTAAAATGAGGACTATAAAAGTTATTAACTTAGGGAGTTTACATGAGAATTGAGATAATATGTGGAAAATATTTTAAGTAGTGCCATATAAATGTGGTTATTATTATACAAATCCTGTTTAAAATCATTACTTTTAAAAGAAAAGAAAAACTTTTAAAAGCAACACTTTCTAACCTTGATATGACTGATCTATTTTACCTGAGTTACCATTATAGTTAAAGTAAATTTTTTATATCTATAATAAGAAAACTGATGCTTATATGATACTACTAAGAATTTGTTTCCTAGTAAATAAAAGCTCTTAGTTTTAAATTAGAGCTGTGTAACCATATATTAATGGAATTGAGAAAATGTACAGCAAATTATAAAAGAGTTCTCTAGGAGAACATTTTTTCATTTCCTTATTCTATATAGGGCGAGGAGGAGTTATTTCCCCAAGTTGCTAAAATCTTGGCATTTTTACTGAAAACTTCTAGTCATAGCTTTATCATTTTCTCAAAGTTATCTTTAACAGTGGTGACTAAGTTCATAAGTAAAAATAATCACTTTATGTAGTCTGTTGCATTTTACATACTCAAAAAAAAAAAAAAGAAAAGAAAAAAACCCTCAAAGCCCCCAATAACAAAAAACAAAACACAATTCCAATTTACAAGGGGAACACATATGCAATGTGAAAATATAAATAAGTATCTTATTAAAATAGATAAACAGTAATTTTAAGGCACATGTTCAAGTAGTAAGCCAAACTTTATAAATGTTATTTGATTAAAAAATATTTAGCTTTCAGGAAGGCAATGATGGTTCTAAATCAAAGGGACAGTATCAATAAAAAGGTGACTAATGTGTAATATATTTTGGTTCCATATGTCATTATTAATTGGAGAAGTTAGAATTCTTTTTTAAATTGAAGTGTAGTTGATTTAGTATATTGTGTTAATTTTTGCTATGAAAGTGAAAGTGTTAGTCACTCAGTTGTATCTGACTCTTTGTGGCCCCATGGACTGTTAGCCATACATACACACATATATTCTTCTCCATTATGTTTTATCAGAGGATATTGAATATAGCTCCCTTTTCTATACAGTAGGACCTTGTTTTTTCATTCTATATATGATAGTTTCTATCTGCTAATTTCAAACTTCAATTCCTTTCTCCCCCATACTCCTCCCCCTTGGCAACCACAAGTTTGTTCTTTATGTCTGTGAGTCTGTTTCTATTTTGTAGATAAGTTCATGTGTGTCCTAGTTTAGATTCCACATGTAAGTGCTATCATATGGTATTTGTATTTCTCTTTCTGATTTCCTTCACTTACTATGATAATTTCACAGTCCATCCATGTTACTACAAATAGCATTATTTCATTATTTATTTGTTATGGCTGGGTAGTATTTCATTATGTGTATGTACCATATCTTCTTTATCCATCCATCTGTTGATGGACATGTAGGTTGTTTTCCTCTCTTGGCTTTTGTAAATAGTTCTGCTATAAACATAGAGGTGCATCTTTTTGAATTGTAGTTTTGCCTGAATATATGCCTAGAAGTGGGATTGCTGGATCATATAGCACTTATTTTCAGTCTTTTAAGGAACTTCCATTGTTGTACCAACACACATTCCCACCAACAGTGTAGGAGCATTCTCTTAGCTCCACACCTTAGTTTTTATTTGCATTTCTCTGATAATTAGTGATGATAAACATCTTTTCATGTGCATGTTGGCTATT
Organism: Moschus berezovskii; assembly: GCF_049115385.1. Lineage (NCBI taxonomy): Eukaryota > Metazoa > Chordata > Mammalia > Artiodactyla > Moschidae > Moschus > Moschus berezovskii. The sequence continues at coordinate 20,384,089 of NC_142480.1, read as the reverse complement.
TGTATGTCTTTGGAGACATATCTATTTAGGTCTTCTGCCTATTTTTTGGGTTGGGTGGTTTGGTTTTTGTTGTTGAGTTGTGTGAACTGCTTGCATATTTTAGAGATTAAGCCCTTGTCTGTTGCATCATTTGCAAATATTTTCTCCCATTCTGTATGTTATCTTTTCATTTTGTTTATGGCTTCCTTTGCTGTGCAAAAACTTGTGAGTTTGTCTAGTCCTATTTTTTAACTTTTGCTTTTACTTCTATTGCCTTGGAAAACTGACCTAATAGAACACTGGTATGAATTATGTCAAAGAATGTTTTGCCTATGTTTTCTTCTAGGAGTTTTATGGTGTCGTGAAAGTGAAAGTGAAGTTGGTTAGTCACGTCCGATTCTTTGCGACCCCATGGGCTGTAGCCTACTAGGCTCCTCAGTCCATGGAATTTTCCAGCAAGAGTACTGGAGTGGATTGCCATTTCCTTCTCCAGGGGATCTTCCCAACCCAGGGACTGAACCCAGGTCTCCTGCATTGCAGGCAGACACTTTACCATCTGAGCCACCAGGGAAACCTGGTGTCATGTCTTATATTTAATTCTTTAAGCCATTTTGAGTATGATATGAGGGTGTGTTTTAATTTTATTGATTTACATATGGCTGTCCAACTTTACCAACACCGCTTGCTGAAGAGACAGTCTCTATCCTGTTGTACATTCTTTGTCAAAAATTATTGACCATAGGTGTGTGGGTTTATTTCTGAGAATGAATGAATGAATTAATGCATCATAGAGTATTTATACAATAAAATACCATAAAGAAGTAAAAAAATGAACTAAAGCTACACAAATTAGCATGAATAATCCTCAAAACCATTATCAAGGAAAAATATGTTACAGAACAAAATATGCAGAATAATACATTTATACAAAAATGCTATTTATTTCTGGATAAAATCATGTGTAAAGGTAATACCCATCTACTTGAAGATAGTGGTTAGCTTTGGTGCAGGGTTAAGAGAAGAGAATGGGGTTGAGATGGTTATGTAGAAAGCTTTAGTACTCTCTATAGCATTTTATTTCTTAAATAAAAATAATCGGACCCAACTATGGCCATATATTTTGATTTTTTAATATGAAATGTTTCCAACTTTCATAATAGAATACAACCTAACAAAAACTCTCTAAGTTTTTTCAGAGTTTTTCAAATCAAATTATAGTTGATGTATATTATATAACTCACATGTATATAAGATAGCAGTTTATGATTTAAAAAGTTATATTCCATTTTCAGTTCAGTTCAGTCACCCAGTCGTGTCCGACTCTTTGCAACCCCATGAATCACAGCACGCCAGGCCTCCCTGTCCATCACCAACTCCCGGAGTTCACTCAAACTCATGTCCATCGAGTCGGTGATGCCATCCAGCCATCTCATTCTCTGTTGTCCCCTTCTCCTCCTGTCCTCAATCCCTCCCAGCATCAGAGTCTTTTCCAGTGAGTCAACTCTTCGCATGAGGTGGCCAAAGGATTGGAGTTTCAGCTTTAGCATCAGTCCTTCCAATGAACACCCAGGACTGATCTCCTTTAGAATGGACTGGTTGGATCTCCTTGCAGTCCAAGGGACTCTCAAGAGTCTTCTCCAGCACCACAGTTCAAAAGCATCAATTCTTCGGTGATCAGCTTTCTTCACAGTCCAACTCTCACATCCATACATGACCACTGGAAAAACCATATTCCATTTTAGTTATTATAAAATATTGGCTATGTTCTCTGTGTTGTAAAATATATTCTTGTAGCTTATTTTATGTGAAATAGTTTGCACCTCTTGATTCTCCACCCCTGTATTTCCCCTCCCTCTTTCCCTCTCTCCGCTCATAACCACTAGCTTGTTCTCTGTATTGGTGCATCTCCTTTCTTGTTATATTCACTAGTTTCTTTATATTTTTTAGATTCTACATAAAAGTGACATCATACAGTGTTTATGTTTCCATCTTATTTCATTTAGCATAATACCCTCCAAATCCATCCGTGTTGTTGCAGATGGCGAACTTTCATTCTTTTTTTATGGCTGAGTAGTGTTCTATTAGCATTCCACATGCCACATCTTTATCCATTCTTCTTTTGACAGACACTTGTTTCCCTATCTTGGCAACTCTAAATAATGCTGCTTTGAATACTGCATGTATCTTTTCAAATTATTATTTTTGGTTTTTCCAGATATATACCCAGGAATAGAATTATTGGGTATTTCTGATTTTAGTTTTTTGAGAAACATCCCTACTGTTTTCCACAGCAGCTGCACTAATTTACATTTCCACCAACATTGTATGAGGTTCCCCTTTTCTCTGCATCCTTGCCAATATTTGTTATTTGTGTTCTTTTTGATGATAGCAATTCTGACAGGTGTTTGGTGATATCTCATTTTGGTTTTTGATTTGTGTTTCCCTGGTGATCAGTGTTGTTGAGCATCTTTTCATGTGCCCGTTGGTCATTTGCATTTTCTCTTTGAAAAATGTATGTTTAGATTTTCTGCCCATTTTTTAATTTGGTTGTTTATTTTTTTGGTCTCGAGTTGTATGAACTGTTTATTTGTTTTATATTAACCCCCTTTTGACTATTATCATTTGCTAGTATTTTCTCCCATTCAGTAGTTTGCCTTTTCATTTTGTTGATGGTTTTCTTTTCTGTGCAAAAGCTTTTAAGTTTAATTAGGTCCTATTTGTTTATATTTGCTTTTATTTCTTTTGCTTTAGGAGACAGATCCAAAAAAAAAAAATTGTTGCAATTTATTTTGGAATGTTTGCTTATGTTTTCCTCAAGAAGTTTTATGATTTCTGGTCTTACATTTAAGTCTTTAATCTATTTTGAGTTTATTTTTGTAAATGGTGTTAGAGATTTTCTAATTTCATATTTTTACATAACCTTAACTTTCTGCAGTTTAAACATTTTTGAAGTTTAAATTGCAGCAGCTTTGTAAAAAATATACAGAATTCATTTTTATGTATCTTTTAATATGAATGGTATCATATGCCTGTATTAGTTTTCTATGGTTTCTGTAACAAATTACTACAAACTTGGTAGCTTAAAAGCAGAAATGTATTCCCTCTTAATTCTGGAGGCCAGAGTCCAAAAGCAGTATTACTGGATTGAAAACAAGCTGTCAGCAGGGTGTGTTCCATCCAAAGGCTCTGAAAGGGATTGTGTTCATTGCCTCTTCCAGCCTCTGGTGGCTGCAGACATTCCTCAGCTTGTGGCTACATCACTCCAGTCTTCAAGGTGAGCATCATCAAATCTCATTCTGCTCCATTTTTCACATTGCCTTCTCTTCTATGTGTGTGTCTATGTCAAATCTCTGTACTTAAGAGATTAAGGGCACTTCACTGGCAGTCTAGTGGTTAAAACTTTGCCTTCCAGTGCAGGCGGTGCAGGTTCAATCCCTGGTTGGAGAGCTAAGATCCCACATACCTTGAGGCCAAAGAATCAAAATGGAAGCAATATTGTAGTAAAAATCAGTAAAGACTTTTTAAAAAGAGAGATTAAGGGCTGTGTTTAAGGCCCATCTAGATAACCCAGGATAATCTTCCCATCTAAAAATCCTTAATTTAATCTCATCTGCAAAGACTCTTTCCCTAAGTAAGGTAATATTTCCTGATTCCAGCACTAGGACCTAAAATCTTTGGGACCATTATTCATTCTATTAAAGTATCTGTCATGCAACTTGTTCCTTTTTATTTTACAACATGTCTTAGAGATTATTTTTTTCATATTGGTTAATATAGACCTTTCTTATTCAATGTCATTACTGTAGAGTATATTTAGGATGGATATTTCATTTTGTTCTTTTTTGGTCATGCCATGCAGCATATGGAATCTTAGTTCCCTGACCAGTGTTTGAACTCACATCTGCTTCATTGGAAGCACAGAGTTTTAACCACTGGATTGCCAGGAAAGTCCCTCAGTTTATTTTTCAATTTTGAAAGTCATGAGCAATGTTTTTATTTTTCATTTTTTAAACATGCAACAATGATTGGTGAAGGGGATAGAGTGGTATGCAATGACTGACAACCATTGTTACATTTCAGGGGTAGGGGATAACTACTATGTTTGGTATGCTTAGTTGCTCAGTTGTATCCAACTCTTTGTGATCTCATGGACTATAGCCCTCCAGGCTCCTCTTTCTATGGGATTTTCCAGGCAAGAATACTGCAGTGGATTGCCATTCTCTTCTCCAGGGGGTCTTCCCAACCCAGGGATCGAATTTACATCTCTTGTGTCTCCTGCATTGGCAGGCAGATTCTTTGCCACTGAGCCATCTGGGAAGCCTTACTATGTTTGGTGTGTTGGTCAAAGGGAAGTTGCTGCTGCTGCTGCTAAGTTACTTCAGTTGTGTCTGACTCTGTGTGACCCCTTAGATGGAAGCCCACCAGGTTCCCCCGTCCCTGGGATTCTCCAGGCAAGAACACTGGAGTGGGTTGCCATTTCCTTCTCCAATGCGTGAAAGTGAAAAGTGAAAGTGAAGTCACTCAGTTGTGTCCGACCCATAGCGACCTCACGGACTGCAGCCTACCAGGCTCCTCCATCCATGGGATTTTCTAGGCAAGAGTACTGGAGTGGCTTGCCATTGCCTTCTCTCTATATTGTTTCATTTTATTCTTAATAAAGAAATGCAATTATATATTACTTATTTGGTTAAAATAAATAATAAATACTAAAATAATAATTTAATGTAGCTGGGTTTTGGCACTATTCCTTATTTGAACCTTTAAGCATTTATGGCCTATTCATTGCTCCGAATTCCTAAACTTTGAGTCATTTTTTGGTTTGTCTTGCTGAAAAATCAAAGTCAAAAAAACAAAACAAAGGAATTCATTATAGTGAATATCTTAACCTGATTTCTGAAATTATTATCAAGCATGGTGGTCCCAGATCTAACAGTGTACAACTTAGATTGAACTCACTGAATTCCAACCATAATAATAGAATATTATACAATTTTCTTGCTAAACTGTTATGATTTTGATGGTGATGAGACAAATTTCTTAAATTATACTATTGCAATAATAGCAGAAATTTGAGGAATGATTGACTGCTTTGAGAGGAACTATTTAAAAAATGTAATTTAGCAAAGATTGATATTTTTGCCCAAAGCATTAAATTCATAATTATCATTTCGTAATTTATGGTAATATTAATATTATCCACTCATATCCACTTTTTATCAAACTAGATTATAAATAGCCCAGTGAAAAATCTAAGATTAAGTCATTTGTTTATTTAAACTAAATATTTAAGTTTTAAATAAATGAGTGAACAAGTAGAGAAAATTAGCACCAAGGGTCTCTAAGATGCTAACACTGTCTGAAGCTGTGCTTATACTGATTGTTGATAAGGGGAGGAGGGAGGTGGGAGGGGGTTCAAGAAGGGGAACACATGTACACCCGGGGCAGATTCATGTCAATGTATGGCAAAACCAATATAATATTGTAAAGTAATTAGCCTCCAATAAAAAAAAATAATAAAAAAAACAACAAGAGAATAGCTTTCCTAGTAAGAAACCTTCACAGCACAAACCTCCTTTCTCAGCAGTACTGTTTGACAGTAGGCAAGCAGGAAATGTTTAGAACTCGAGAGCAGCCTTACAAGTAATAAAAACAAATAATTTGTGATCACATCAATACATTGTATTTTACATACACTAATAATGAATTATCAGGAGAAGAAATTAAGAAAACAATTCAATTTACAATTGTATCAAAAAAAGTAAAGTTCCTAGGTGTAAACATAACCAAGGATTAAAAAGACCTCTATACTGAAAACTATAAAGATATTAAAGAAATAAATTGAAAAAGACACAAATAAATGCAAAGGTTTTCCATGCTAATGGATTGGAAGATTTAATACTGTTAAAAAGTCCGTATTAATGAAAGCAATCTACAGATTCAGTGCAATTTCCTGTCAAAATTCCAATGGAATTTTTACAGTAACAGCACAAACAATCCTAAAATTTATGTGGAATCACAAAAGACCCCAAATAGCCAAAGCAGTCTTGAAAAAGAACAAAGCTGGAGGCATCACACTCTCTGATTTTAAACTATATAAAACAAAGGTAAATAATCAAAACTGTATAGTATTGGCATAAAAACAGGACACTGCTCAATGGAACAGAATACAGAGGCCAAAAATTAACCTCACACATTCGGTAAATTGAGTTATGACAAAGGAGCTAAGAATACACAGTGAAGAAAGGAGTACCTCTTCAATTAACAGTGTTGGGAAAACTGGACATCCACATGCAAAAAGAATAAAACTCTACTGCTATCTTATGCCTTACACAAAAATTAACTCAAAATGGATTAAAGACTTGAATGTAAGACCTGAAATCATAAAACTCCTGGAAGAAAACATATGCAGTAATTTCCTTGACATAGGTCTTGGTGATGAATTTTTGTATCTCAAGCCAAAAGTAAAAGCAACAAAAGGGAAAATAAGGAAGTAGGACTACATCAAATGACTACATCAAACTAAAAAGTAAGGAGAGGAAACTGTCGGCAAAATGAAAAGGCAACGTGATGAATGGGAGAAAATATTGCAAACTGTATATCTGACAAGAGCTTACCATCCAAAATAAAGAACTTCTGCAGCTCTCTAGCAAACAAAACAAAACCCACAATTAATCATAGTAAAATATTGGCAGAGTATCTGGATGAACATTTTCCCAAAGAAGATAGCAAATAGGTACACTGAGCATCACTAATCATCAAGAAAATGCAAATAAAAACTATATGAGATATCACCTCTTACATGTTAGACTGGTATAAAAAAAGACAAGAAATAACAAGGATTAGTGAGGATGTTAAGGAAATGGGAATTTTTGGCCCTGTTGGTGAGAATGTTAATTGGTGCAGCCACTATGAAAAACAGTATGGAGGTTTCTCAAAAAACTACTGTACAATCCAACAATTCTACTTCTATTTATCTGAAGAAAACAAAAATACTGATTGAAAAAGATATATGGACTCATATGTTCACTGCAGCTTTATTTATAATAGCCAAGATATGGAAACACTTTATGCATTCATTCATGGATAAATGGTATGTGTGTACATGGAATATTAGTCATAAGAATGAAATCTTGCCACCTGTGACAATGTGGGTGGATCTCAAAGGCATTATACTAAGTGAAGTAAGTCAGACAGAGAAAGGCAAATACCATATAATCTTTCTTAAATGAGGACTCAATAAATGAATAAATTTAAATGATGTGTGAATTAGTATAGAAGAGATGAGTTTCTAATAGCATGAGAAGAAAACATACTTGAAGAGATCACAGATTTTTTTCCCTTTATTTAACTCTAGATTTCTTACCATAAGGGGATCTTTCTTCCTTCTTATTCAGAAAACTGTACAGATGATTATTTTAATTTGACTTAATCATTACTATATGGGGTTATTTTCCTCTATGATATCAAGACTATGCCATCAAATTATTTTCCGTTTTTTTTTAAGTGAGATGAAGCTTCAATTCTTTACCAAGATTCTTGAAATGATTCATTCCACTCAAGAGTATTTATTGAGCACTCACTTTGTTCAAGGTAGAAAGATCGCTGACAGAAGAGAAGACAGAGTAGCAGATGTTGTTACTACCCACATGACTTTATAGGCTAGTTGTGCAGAGGATACGATGTTGGCTGAGGATATGGCTCTGGCTGTAGTCCAGAATCCTCAGGAGAGGCAGAACAGGGAGTCTGATAAAGCAAGAGCATCTAAGAGATAGACTTATCTTTCAAAGCAACATTTTAAGATGAGTAAGTTGTTAAGTATGTGGGAAAGAACAAGATTGTGTCTTTGGAAAATAAATATCTATTGTAGGTGTTAGAAGTACGTGAGAACTCTGAGTCCAGGTCGTGCTTGCACACTAAATACAGGAGAATTGCTAAAGGCAAGAGAAGCAAGTGGGTTAGGATAAGAGGCAGTAGCCCCCAAAGTTACATTTCTGATTCTAGGGCAATAGTTGCTTCGCCCTATGTTGGATTTATGTTTCTTTTCTCTGGGTGGGTGGAAAAGATTTCGGTTTACATCTTCGCATAGGGAGAGGAGGATTTGTTGAAATCTTGATTACTACAGTATTTGGGAATTTTAAACCCTTACCCCCAAGTACATGCTACGTATAAATCTGAAACTCTGCATTAGAAAACTTGCTTCTTCTGAGACCTACAGTCTTTAGGTGGAATTTTTAAAAAGCACATTTAGTGCTTAATTTTCAGAAAGAACTAGAAAATATTTCAGTAATAAATGCTGTTCAAGTTGTTCCTAGCCGTGCACTCATAGATATAGATAAGACTAGAACAACAATCCTTCAGATATTTCTGGCTGTATTCCCATCATGCTCACTTACTGATTTAGGGCCTCGAGCTTTCTAAAAACATGCCTCTGAGTAGGAAGACTGTCATGGGTAATGGGAAATGTAGTCTAAATTTGTGTTTGTTATACTGGTACTTTGTCTTATTTAGAATTTTTCCTAGATTTCTTGTTTTTTAAAATAAAGTATTATTATCATTACTACTTGCTTAGATATATCTGTGTGGATCTGATAGACACCCCCTTTAATTGTCTATATTCTGTAATGGTCTCTTCTAGTGTTGTGTGAAATCCATGTGCAGTGAACAGGGTCTCACTTTAATACATGTTTACATCTGGAAGTATGACAGTGACAACTCGTATTTCTTTTCCAGCTCTTTCCAGACTCAATGTAGGTTACAAGGATAGCATTCCAGGTCTGATAAAACCAAGTATATGTGGACAGGAGTAGGTATTTTCTCCTTGGAATGGTGGTGGGAAAAATATTTGGTGCAGCTGGGCACTTGATGTATCAACCTGTTCCCTCCTTACCTGTATTTTTTTTTTTTCCAAATAAGAAGACTCCAAAATTCATCCTACATAAACAAGGAAGAAAATGAACAAAGTACATCACAGCTCAAATGGTATACATTATTCAGTTCTTTCTATAATTAAACTGTGATGTCTCTTAACATCTAGGAAGAATATTTTGATGGATCTATGATTTTAATTGAATAAATATAGTTTATGGAATGAAATGAAAAGGAGGAAGCTTGTGATTTTGCTGCATCCACTTGTGATGAAATGTTCAAAAGAATGATAGAGAAAAGCTTATTCTTCTAAAATATTTTAAGGGGAAAAAGACTCTGAATGGAGGCAAAAAGACAGTAGAAATAGCTGAGGTAAATATGTAAGCACTGAAATTTGAACAACAAATAGAAATGAGAATATTCTCTAGGAGAATTTTTCTGTGAGTCTTCTAGTTATGTCAACATCTGTTGGAGTATCTTCCGAATTAATATTTACAGTAAAGAGTCAATATTAGGTCTCAACAGTTTCAGGTTTTCTAATTACAAAATTCAATTTTAAAATGATTACATGCAATTTTATATAACAACATAATAGAACTATTTTGAAAACATATGTTCTACCAATGAAATATAACATTAACATGGTATTGAGAGGGTAAAAGGCGGGAAGACCGGGGTCTCCAAATGGAAGAAATAGGCTGCAAGTGTCAGACACGTTTTATCTCTCTCTTAAACATCAGGAGGAAACAAACAAATGTTAGATTTTTCCTCTTCTCTATACAAATTTAAAAAGTGGTTTCTCTTAAAATTCTATGTTGTCATGATGACACCTGGCTCCACGTGAACTTAACTTTTCTCACACCTTGAGCTAACCAATGCATTTTTCTTATGGAAATGTTTGTCTTGAGCTATGTTAATTAACTATGTATTTACCCTAGACTCTGTCTTTCTTCAAGTCGGTTCTGCTTAAGACTCAGAACCCATAAGGGCTCAACAAACCTGTATGTTTTACTCATACATCGTTCTCTTAATCATTGTTAATGAAACTATATATTTACTTGGAAACCTGTCTTTCTTCAAGATTCATGTCAATCGTTTTATGTCCTGGGATAACATTGGCACTCACCTGGTGCCAATGTTATCTCAAAATGCATGTTGTGGGTGAGGGGCCTGGTGCCACTCTGAATTTTGAAACATCTCCTTTCTCTAATTAACAGCTTGCTGATGGGTTTATAACATACTGCTAAAGGCAAGTAGGGGGACACTCTGCCCCCTTCTGATGTCTAAGTCAGAAGTTTTCTCTATCTCTTTTATACTTTAGTGAAACTTTATTACACAAAAGCTCTGAGTGATCAAGCCTCGTCATTGGCCCTGGATTGAATTCTTCTCCTCTGGAGGCCTAGAATCCCAGTGTCTTTTGTGGCTCAGCAACAACCTTTCAGTACTACAAATAGATAAAGCTAAAATGACTATGAATATATTCAAAGAATGGTTTTTCTGCTTATGTTATTTTTAGTATTCAGATAATAATTATAAGGAAGTACTTTTTACTTTGCTTTAATGTACCTGGATAAGGGCAAAATGATAGGATACTGAATGAGGAATTCCCCAGGTCGGTAGGTGCCCAGTATGCTACTGGAGATCAGTGGAGAAATAACTATAAAAGGAATGAAGGGATGGAGCAAAAGCAAAACCAATACCCAGTTGTGGATGTGACCAGTGATAGAGGCAAGGTCCGGTGCTGTAAAGAGCAATATTGCATAGGAACCTGGAATGTTAGGTCCATGAATCAAGGCAAATTGGAAGTGGTCAAACAGGAGATGGCAAGAGTGAACGTAGACAGTCTAGGAATCAGTGAATTAAAATGGACTGGAATGGGTGAATTTAACTCGGATGACCATTATATCTACTACTGTGGGCAGGAATCCCTTAGAAGAAATGGAGTAGCCATCATGGTCAACAAAAGAGTCTGAAATGAGTACCGGGATGAAAACTTAAAAACGACAGAATGATTTCTGTTCGTTTCCAAGGCAAACCATTCAATATTACAGTAATCCAGGCCTATGCCCCAACAAGTAACGCTGAAGAAGCCAAAGTTGAATGGTTCTATGAAGACCTACAAGACCTTTTAGAACTAACACCCAAAAAAGATGTCCTTTTCATTATAGGGGACTGGAATGCAAAAGTAGGAAGTCAAGAAACACCTGGAGTAACAGGCAAATTTGGCTTTGGAGCACGGAATGAAGCAGGGCAAAGGCTAATAGAGTTTTTCCAAGAGAACGCACTGGTCATAGCAAACACCCTCTTCCAACAACACAAGAGAAGACTCTACACATGGACATCACCAGATGGTCAACACCGAAATCAGATTGATTATATTCTTTACAGCCAAAGATGGAGAAGCTCTATACAGTTAGCAAAACAAGACCAGGAGCTGACTGTGGCTCAGATCATGAACTCCTTATTGCCAAATTCAGACTGAAATTGAATAAAGTAGGGAAAACCACTAGACCATTCAGATATGACCTAAATCAAATCCCTTATGATTATACAGTGGAACTGAGAAATAGATTTAAGGGACTAGATCTGACTGATAGAGTGCCTGATGAACTCTGGACGGAGGTTCGTGACATTGTACAGGAGACAGGGAGCAAGACCATCCCCATGGAAAAGAAATGCAAAAGAGCGAAATGGCTGTCTGAGGAGGCCTTACAAATAGCTGTGAAAAGAAGAGAAGTGAAAAGCAAAGGAGAAAAGGAAAAATATAAGCATCTGAATACAGAATTCCAAAGAATAGCAAGGAGAGATAAGAAAGCCTTCCTCAGCGATCAATGCAAAGAAATAGAGGAAAACAACAGAATAGGAAAAACAAGAGATCTCTTCAAGAAAATTAGAGATTCCACGGGAACATTTCATGCAAAGATGGGCTCGATAAAGGACAGAAATGGTATGGACCTAACAGAAGCAGAAGATATTAAGAGGTGGCAAGAATACACAGAAGAACTGTACAAAAAAGATCTTCATGAGCAAGATAGTCACGATAACGTGATCACTGACCTAGAGCCAGACATCTTGGAATGTGAACTCAAGTGGGCCTTAGAAAGCATCACTACGAACAAAGCTAGTGGAGGTGATGGAATTCCAGTTGAGCTATTTCAAGTCTTGAAAGATGATGCTGTGAAAGTGCTGCACTCAATATGCCAGCAAATTTGGAAAACTCAGCAGTGGCCACAGGACTGGAAAAGGTCAGTCTTCATTCCAATCCCAAAGAAAGGCAATGCCAAAGAATGCTCAAACTACCACACAATTGCACTCATCTCACACGCTAGTAAAGTCATGTTCAAAATTCTCCAAGCCAGGCTTCAGCAATATGTGAACCGTGAACTCCCAGATGTTCAAGCAGGTTTTAGAAAAGGCAGAGGCACCAGAGATCAAATTGCCAACATCCGCTCGATCATGGAGAAAGCAAGAGAGTTCCAGAAAAACATCTATTTCTGCTTCATTGACTATGCCAAAGCCTTTGACTGTGTGGATCACAATAAACTGTGGAAAATTCTGAAAGAGATGAGAATACCAGACCACCTGACCTGCCTCTTGAGAAACCTGTATGCAGGTCAGGAAGCAACAGTCAGAACTGGTCATGGAACAACAGACTGGTTCCAAATAGGAAAATGAGTACGTCAAGGCTGTATATTGTCACCTTGCTTATTTAACTTATATGCAGAGTACATCATGAGGAATGCTGGGCTGGAAGAAGCACAAGCTGGAATCAAGATTGCCAGGAGAAATATCAATAACCTCAGATATGCAGATGACACTACCCTTATGGCAGAAAGTGAAGAGGAACTCAAAAGCCTCTTGATGAAAGTGAAAGAGGAGAGTGAAAATGTTGGCTTGAAGCTCAACATTCAGAAAACAAAGATCATGGCATCTGGTCCCATCACTTCATGGGAAATAGATGGAAAAGCAGTGGAAACAGTATCAGACTTTATTTTTCTGGGCTCCAAAATCACTGCAGATGCTGATTGCAGTCATGAAATTGAAAGATGCTTACTCCTTGGAACGAAAGTTATGACCAACCTTGATAGTACATTAAAAAGCAGAGACATTACTTTGCCAACAAAGGTCCGTCTAGTCAAGGCTATGGTTTTTCCCGTGGTCATGTATGGATGTGAGAGTTGGACTGTGAAGAAAGCTGATCGTCAAAGAATTGATGCTTTTAAACTGTGGTGTTGAAGACTCTTGAGAGTCCCTTGTACTGCAAGGAGATCCAACCAGTCCATTCTAAAGGAGATCAATCCTGGGTGTTCATTGGAAGGACTGATGCTAAAGCTGAAACTGCAATACTTTGGCCACCTCATGCAACGAGTTGACTCACTGGAAAAGATTCTGATGCTAGGAAAGGTTGGGGGCGGGAGGAGAAGGGGACGACCGAGAATGAGATGGCTGAATGGCATCACCAACTCTGTGGACATGAGTTTGAGTGAACTCCAGGAGTTGGTGATGGACAGGGAGGCCTGGCGTGCTGTGATTCGTGGGGTTGAAAAGAGTCGGACACGACTGAGCAACCAAACTGAACTGAACTGAGAACTATTTCATAAGAAAGCCAAATTTGGCTATGATAGAGCCAATATGTTAGTCAATAAGGAAATGTTTAAAATGATGTGATTTTGGTAATTTTCAACAGTCCCCTTCACTCTTAGCTGTGTCCCTATTTGGATGGTAAATACAATTCCTCCAAGCATATTTAGGAGTTCCCTGGTCATGCCTTAAAAAACCTGTTCTAAATTGACATTTCCAGGATCCTGCTGAAATTTTCTGCCAGAGTCCACCTCTATTCCATGAGGTGCACACCTCTGTCAGATGCTACTACCACTTGGTACAAACCATGGTGTCATGGCACTGGGCAGTGGTGTCCCGTAGCACAGTCTGGGATGCTGCTTGATGATGCGGGTGCAGCCCCACAGTGCCAGTCACTCAATCCCTGAGGTCTTCCTTGACCTTTACTGGACCAAAGTTGACCTTGAGGTCAGAGGAGAAGTGGAAGAGACATGTTATCACCCCTTTATCATATGCTCTCTTAGAGGGTCCAAAAGCAGTGTGATTTGTGCTTCTACAATTTGTAGTGCTTTTGGGGATTTGTGTTTTAGGTTTTTCTTGGTATCTGTTTCTATGATGTGTACAGGACTTCTGTGGGGACAAAGTACACTATGGTGTACCCACAATCGCTGTTTCCCTCAGGCATTTAGAATCAGTCTTCCTTTTAATTAGTTTCCTCCCAGGTCCCCTGCAAATAGCCACTTGTCTGGCCATCCCCCAGGTTTACCAGACATTTCCAGAAATGTCTCAGACTCAGTAGTGGCATAACTTGAGTTGTTTCCCAAGAGGCTTTTAGCTCCCTTGCAAACAGGCTTCTCTCAAATCTGTCTTAACAGCTAAAGTCTGAATCCCCACAGTGGGCACAGCCTAAACTCAAGTTGAGAGTTCCACTATACAAAGAATTTAACATGTAACAAAATATTTAGAACAGGTCTGTATCTTGAGGGCATTCAACAAGTGTCTATCAGGTATCTACAATGGGACACGCGTAGATATACAAAGATATCTAAGTTATAGTTCTCATCTTCAAGTAATCCAGTCTAACAGGAAGACTATATGCATATTAATGGGTAATTATAACACGTTGTGGTAAGTTATGGAATAGGATACATGAAGCACATGATAACATTATAAAATATAGAGGGATTTGCATATATACAAAGCGAGAGATACGAAAGAGGAAACTGTGCCTTTGCATTTCTGGAATGTCGAGGTATGTTTATGGTGGAGGGAAGAAGGGTGAAGGTAATGGCATGGTATGTAGGCTGTAAGGTGGACATCAGTCAGTTCAGTTCAGTTTGGTTGCTCAGTCGTGTCCAACTCTTTGCGACCCCATGAATCACAGCACGCCAGGCCTCCCTGTCCATCACCAACTCCCAGAGTTCACTCAAACTCATGTCCATCGAGTTGGTGATGCCATCTAGCCATCTCATCCTCTGTCGTCCCCTTCTCTTCCAGCCCCCAATCCTTCCCAGCATCAGGGTCTTTTTCCAATGAATCAACTTGTCGCGTGAGGTGGCCAAAGTATTGGAGTTTCAGCTTTAGCATAGGCCAAATATAAATACTACATTCCATGCTAAAGAACTTCAACAATTTAGGATCCCTGGAAGATTTAAAACATATTAACCAAAGTAAGTCAGGCAGAGAAAGATGAATATATGACATCACGCATGTGGAATAAAAAAATGATATAAATGAACTTATTTACAAAACAGAAATGGGTTCACAGACATAGAAAACAAACTTATGGTTATCAAATGGGATAGCAAGTATTGGGAGAGTGGGGGAAATAAATTAGGAATTAACATATGCACACTACTGTATATAAAATTGATAAACAAGGACCTACTGTATGGCACAGAGAATTATATTCAATATCTTATAATAACCTTTAATGAAAAATAATATGAAAAAAAATCTGAATCTCTTGCCATACACTTGAGAGTAACACAACATTGTAAATTAAATGGTTTAAAAAACATGACAGAGACTTGATCTTCTATGTTTTAGAGAAATGACTGTTGTTGGAGGGAGTGGGGATGGAGCGGATTGCACTTGCTACTCCATAGAATGGACACAGAAGGATGAATGGAGCATTGTAATTATCTGGGCAAGAGCTGATGAATAATGCAGAATGGTAATGGAGAGGATATTTCAGGAGGATGTTTTCATTATTTAGAAGGCAGAATAAATAGAACTCAGTGACTAGATTTAGGCATTGTGTGTGAGAGAGGTAGGGGCCTATGAAGACTCCTGGATTTCTAATCTGGATACCTATATGGTGACATACTGAAAGCTACTTTTAACAGGAAATACACGATAGGAGAAATTTCAGGGAGGAGAAACAATGCATTCTTTATTATAAATGACTAGCTAAAGTTAAGACATGAATGGAGAAAGAAGATGAAAATGCAGGGAAAGCAAGTAGAAGAGACAGAAAAGATAAATATGGGAATAGACAGGCAGAGACTGAAAAACAATACAAGAGAATGTAAAAAAAAGGTGCAGAGTGACTCAGTTTTACATTTGAGAATTCCATTTTCAGTTCTTGGTAATATGGCATCTAAAAGTGATGACTTTCAATATTGCTATTATAGGCATTGCTTTTTATTCATGATTAAAGGTTGAATAAGATAAAGATTTAATCTCTGAATTGGAGAAAAGTGACAAATGGTAGGGAAAAGGGAGAGAAAAGTAAATAGAGACCAAACTCGTGTATTCTGCAGTAAAACTTGGGTTTATCAATGATGTCGACTCTTGCAAAGAAATTTATATCGTTAAGATTAGTATTCCAGAAAAGTCAATTTAACTTTTTCACTAGGTTCATATTCAGTTAAGATGATGGAAACTAAGGTGCTGGAAAGACAGGATACATCTTATGGCTGCTGTTTTTGTTTCTTTACAAGTAGTACCTACTAGATAGGTAGCCATATCTACTTGTAAAGACACAAATAAGACACAGAATCATAGAAGACTGGAAAGAATTCACATAGATTGGTTTTGCAAATGCTGCTTCAATAATTGCTTCCATATAAAAATAATCACTCAAGCTTGCCTGACCAAGTCTTCTCACATTCACAGAACTGTTTTGGTAGGACAGTAAGACTGATTTTGGAGTGAATATAACACTTCTAAATAAACAAACCAAGAAATATTTACAAAGAATTGGATCTTCTGTTCAGGGAATATATGTCTTGTCAAAACTGTGAACTTCACTACAATCAACATTTTAAAACTGTTAAATAAAAACTGCTTTGATTTTTGCTGAAGAAGATCATTATGGACCAAACATATTCTCTCTGAATTTTACTCTGAAATTACCAAGGGCAGATATATTTTAAAATATGATCTCTATTAGGATATCCAGTCAACACCCAATTGATTTTCAGTTCCTGAAACTGTGGCTTCAAATTTAATCAATGCAGAGTAGAGGATTAGTAATTAAACAGTAATGATTTTTTCAAGTGGAAGTAGTTAATATTATTGTAAATTGCCTTGCTGTGAGTGGGTTCAGGCTCTTAATGATTTCATAAATGATTCTGGGAAGAAAACCAAGCTTTCAATTACATTATTATTTCAGGCCTTATTATGTGTAGTTTAAACAAAGGTATGCAAACCGATCACAGAAAGGGTTTGTGACAACCTGAGAATTACTTCACTAACTTGTGAGATAGCCTCTTCAAAAAAAGAAAGATCCTCTGATTATTTTGATCATTCATCTGCCAACTCATTTATTAGGTTGGTGCAAATGTAATTGCGGTTTCAGGCCATGAATTTAAAATCATTATAACTAGTCTCAAACACATCTTTACTAATCAAAGTAGGAACCATCACAGTCATCACGTTTTTGCCAATGACAAATAAGTCTGTTTATTCCTGTAGCACAAAAATCCATGCTTTGGGATTTGACGAACTCTTGGAAAGCATTTTCTGCATCCTACTGATGTGGAAGCATTTCCCCTGCAAATAGTTTTCGAGATGCTTGAAGAAGTGGTAGTCAATTGGTTAGAGGTCAGGTGACTATGGTAGGTGAATGCCATAGCTGGCAGGTGAATGATCAAACCTTCAACCAGAGAGCTCTTCAACATAGCAGACACTATGGATTCTTATTGTAGCAGTTTGGAAACACTAGGGAACCACATCCATAGTTACAGTCACCAGAAGGTAATTCTCAGGTTGTCTTTTTCTGAAGATACTATCTCACAATTCGTTCAACTTTTGAAGCATTGATTATGTGGCATGTGGTTGGACATTGTCATGGAGAAGAACTGGGCTCTTTCTTGACCAGTGCTGGCTCCAGGCATTGCACTTTTTGGTGCATCCCATCGGTTTGCTGAGCATACTTCCCAAATGTAATGGTTTCACTAGGATTCAGAAAGCTGTAGTAGATCAGATAGGCAGCAGACTACCAAACAGTGACCATGACCTTCTTTTGGTGCAAATTTGGCTTTGGGAAGTGCTTTGGAGCTTCTTCTTGGTTCTACCACTGAGCTGCTCATCACTGGTTGTCACATAAAATTCACTTTTCATTGCACATCACAGTCTGATTGAGAAATGGTTCATTGTTGCATAAAATAAGAGAAGATGATGCTTCAAAATAGTGATTTTTAAAAATTTTTGATCAGTTTATGAGGCACCCACTTATTGAGTTTTTTCACCTTTCTAATTTGCTTCAAATGTCAAACAACCATAGAATGGTTGATGTTGAGTTCTTTGGCAACTTCTCGTGCAGTTGTAAGAGGGTCAGCTTTGATGATGGCTCTCAGTTGGTCATTGTCACTTCTGATGGCCAGCCATTGCACTCCTCGTCTTCAAGGTACTTTTTCACAAAACTTCTTGAACCACCACTGCCCTGTATGTTCATTAGCAGTTCCTGGACTAAATGCTTTGTTGATGTTGAGAGTTGTCTCCCTTGCTTTACAACCCATTTTGAACTCAAAAAATAGTTTCCCTAGTCTAAAATAAACATAAAATAAACAGCAAGTAATGTCATTAGCAACAAAACCCATAAAGCAAGAAATGTGCATTAAAATGATGTATAACAGCCATATTTATTTAAGAATGTAGTCCAATATCAAACAGAAAAGTTCAACAATGCAAAATCACAATTACTTTTGTGCCAACTGGTACTTGCATTTATTTACTCCATAGGGCTTCCCAGGTGGTTCTAGTGGTAAAGAACCTGTCTGCCAATGCAGGAGACATAAGAAATGTGGGTTCGAACCCTGGGTTGGGAAGATCCCCTTGAGTAGGAAATGAAAACCCACTCCAGTATTCTTTCCTGGAGAATCCTGTAGACAGAGGAGCCTTGTGGGCTACAGTCCATAGTGTCGCGAAAAGTCGGACATGATTGAAGCAACTTAGCACACAGTATATGAAAAGCAAACAGTTGTGCTGGACAGAACAAAAACAGACAAGAAGTGAGCAAACCTTCAACCAGATAGCTCTTCAGCATAACAGATATGGATTCTTACAGTAGCAGTTTGGAAACATTCAGTTCAGTTCAGTTCAGTTGCTCAGTCGTGTCCGACTCTTTGCGACCCCATGAATCACAGCACGCCAGGCCTCCCTGTCCATCACCAGCTCCCGGAGTGCACTCAAACTCATGTCCATCGAGTTGGTGATGCCATCCATCCATCTCATTCTCTGTCGTTCCCGTCTCCTCCCACCCCCAATCCCTCCCAGCATCAGAGTCTTTTCCAGTGAGTCAACTCGTGGCATGAGGTAGCCAAAGTATTGCAGTTTCAGCTTTAGCAACAGTCCTTCCAATGAACACCCAGGATTGATCTCCTCTAGAATGGACTGGTTGGATCTCCTTGCAGTCCAAGGGACTCTCGAGAGTCTTCTCCAGCACCACAGTTCAAAAGCATCAATTCTTCGGCGCTCAGCTTTCTTCACAGTCCAACTCTCACATCCATACATGACCACTGGAAAAACCATAGCCTTGACTAGACGGACCTTGGTTGGCAAAGTAATGTCTGCTTTTTAATATGCTATCTAGGTTGGTGATAACTTTCCTTCCAAGGAGTAAGTGTCTTTTAATTTCATGGCTGCAATCAGCATCTGCAGTGATTTTGGAGCCCAGAAAAATAAAGTCTGACACTGCTTCCACTGTTTCCCCATCTATTTCCCATGAAGTGATGGGACCAGATGCCATGATCTTCGTTTTCTGAATGTTGAGCTTCAAGCCAACCTTTTCACTTTCCTCTTTCACTTTCATCAAGAGGCTTTTTAGTTCCTCTTCACTTTCTGCCATAAGGGTAGTGTCATCTGCATATCTGAGGTTATTGATATTTCTCCCAGCAATCTTGATTCCAGCTTGTGCTTCTTCCAGCCCAGCGTTCCTCATGATGTACTCTACATATAAGTTAAGGAAAGATATAAGCATCTGAATGCAGAGTTCCAAAGAATAGCAAGGAGAGATAAGAAAGCCTTCCTCAGCGATCAATGCAAAGAAATAGAGGAAAGCAACAGAATAGGAAAAACAAGAGATCGCTTCAAGAAAATTAGAGATATCAAGGGAACATTTCATGCAGAGACAGGCTCGATAAAGGACAGAAATGGTATGGACCTAACAGAAGCAGAAGATATTAAGAAGAGGTGGCAAGAATACACAGAACTGTACAGAAAAGATCTTCACGACCAAGATAATCACGATGGCGTGATCACTCACCTGGAACCAGACTCTTGGAATGTGAAGTCAAGTGGGCCTTAGAGAGCATCACTACGAACAAAGCTAGTGGAGGTGATGGAATTCCAATTGAGCTATTTCAAATCCTGAAAGATGATGCTGTGAAAGTGCTGCACTCAACATGCCAGCAAATTTGGAAAACTCAGCAGTGGCCACAGGACTGGAAAAGGTCAGTGTTCATTCCAATCCCAAAGAAAGGCAATGCCAAAGAATGCTCAAACTACCACACAATTGCACTCATCTCACACGCTAGTAAAGTCATGCTCAAAATTCTCCAAGCCATAGTCACCAAAAGATGGGGATTCTGTTGTTAATTTTGTGGTTATCTTGAGATGTTGGCCTAAAACCTGAAGGCTGTTGTTCTATAAAGGAACCTTGATGGTTCAGTGTCAGTCGAATTGTTCTGGAGGGAAGACAGGATTAATCTGTTAGTGACACACTGCTTCATATGCTCTCTGAACCTTATGTGGAGAAAATTTAAGAAGTCTTGGCAATTCAGCATGGTTAAACTTTGCTGGTCACAAAGAGTGATGTGGTGAATAATGGGAAAATCAGTGAGAGGGTTGGTTTCAATATCCCAAACAAGAGTCTTGGGTGGTCTGTACTTTTCACCTAAGGAAATGATGGATTGCAGTGGTGTTAATTCAGATAGAACTTCACATTTCAGACATGATAGTGTCTGACAAGCCATGCATTACACACAGCTAGTGCAGAACTAATTGTGGCCAGTTGAAATATGGTATGAAACATGGAAGATCGTGAGCTTTCTGTTGTTGTTTAGCCTCTAAGTCATGCCTGATTTTTTTGCTACCCCATGAACTACCAGTAACTCACCAGTTTCCTTTGTCCATGGGATTTCCCAGGCAAGAATACTGAAGTGGGTTGCAATTTCCTTCTCCAGGGGATCTTCCAGACCCAGGAATTGAACCTACATCTCCTGCATAGGCAGATTTTTTCCATGAGGGAAGCCCCAAAATGGTCCATTTACCCAGACATTTACAATTTCTATTGTGTTTTCTTCATTCCTAAAGGTCTGACTGTCTTTTCTGTCTGAAAAGTTCCTTCAGCGATTCTTATGACAGGTATACCAGACATGAAATCTGCTGCTGCTGCTGCTGCTAAGTCGCTTCAGTCGTGTCCGACTCTGTGCGACCCCATAGACGGCAGCCCACCAGGCTCCCCCATCCCTGGGATTCTCCCACTGGAGTGGGTTGCCATTAGTCACCTGAGTATGTCTTTATTTTGACTTCATTCCTGAAGGATATTCTTACTGGATATGGATTCTGTGTTGACAGTCATTTCCTGTTAGCACTTTGGAAATATTGTGCCACTTACTTCTTGTCTCCATATGTTTTCTGATTAGAAATTCACAGTTATTCAAACTGTGTGTTGTTTTCCTCTGACTGCTTTAACATTATTTGTTTTTATTTTCCTGCAGTTAATTATGGTGTGGGTATGGATTTATTTGAGCTTATCTTCTTAGGGATTTATTTAGGTTTTTGAGGTCTGTACATTTGTCCTTCATCAAGATGAGAATTTTTAGAGCCATTGTTCTTAAAAGATTCTTTTTTCAACATTCCATTCTTTAGTCATTCCTTCCAAGTCTCTGACATGAACATTAGACCTTTTGCTATTATCTCAGTGGTTCCTAAGGCTCTGATAATTTTTTCTGCCTTTATTCCTTCTATTATTCCTATTGGATCATTTTTAGTGATCTATTTTGTCTTCAAGTTTACAATATTTTCCCTACATCATATCTGTCTGCTATTGAGTCCACACAAAGTGATTTTTATTTTGATTGTCATATTTTTCATTTCTACAATTTCCCATTTGGTCTTTTCCATTTCTATTTTGTTCTTCTTTCTGTTTTTTATTTCTTAACTGAAACTTTTATTTTAATGTATATCATAAGAAAGCTTGAAATTGCATGTTCCAGCGTATTTTAGTGTTTGTCAGATAATTCTAGCATTTATGTTAGTAGTGTGGGTGTTGGTGTCTATTGATTGTCTTTTGCCATGTGACTTTAAATATTTGTAGGTCTTCATATTCTGAGTAATTTTTGATTGTACCCTAAACATTTTGAATATTATGTTATGAGACTCTGTGTCTCATTTAAATTCTGTGGAGAAAGTTGACATTTTTGTTTGAGCAGGCAACAGACCTGGTTAGCATCAGGCTTCAAGTTCCAACCTGAGTTCTATGGGTGATAATTCCAGTGTTACCCCCCTTTCAGTCTTTGCAACGCTCTTTGGATCTGTCTTAAGTGTGTGCCATCCAGCAGTCAGTCTGTAACCTGGGTGTTAACATATCTATTAGCTTCTTTCTCAACATTACTGGCATGGTAATTAGGATTGGACCTATGTATCTTTAAGCTCCTCTTGGTACTTTTGGACTTTTGGGACTCTCATTTTTGTCCTCTGGCCAGAAACTTGGGACTCTAGTTACCCTGTTTATTGTTTTCTGCCACTCTCCTTGGTGACTGAGTCTGGATCCTGGCCCATGCAAAGGAGAGAAAGTGGTGGGCGGGAGAGAGAGAAAGATAGAGAGTATCCATGAGGATTTGCCTCATATTTTTAGAACTTCAGCTTAACCTACCAGAGAGGAGGGTGGCCTCCCTAGCCCTTGTGGGTTCTTGTGGCTCTTATAGGTTCCTGTAGCTGTCACTGATTCCCCACCACAGGATTGCCTGGTGACTGGTGTTCTAGAGAAGGAGAAAGGGAGGAAAAACGCAGAGGATTTTCATATTGCCTTTGCGCATCAGGAATACCTTTTTCCGGCCCTCAAGCAAGAACCAGTAGGCTTCCTGTCTGTCTGCATCATAGTGCTCACTTCTGGGTTTCTGGCTGTGGCGAGTTTAAGTAAGGGGATACCAGAAAAGAAAACTGGTGAACTCACCATTGATTCTATGATTCTTTGAATTCTGGTAAAACTGTTATTTACAAAGTCTTCAAATATGTGCCTATGCATTCTGTCCAGGTTTTATAGTTATATTCAGTGGGAGGAAAGTCATGAAGCCTGCTTGCTTATTTTATCTCAACTGGAACTTGAATCACTTTTTAACTTTTATTTTATTTTTAATTATGTAAAACAGTATGTGGTTCCAAAGTCAAAACTATGAGCAGTATGAACACTTAACAAAACTATGAAGACTTAACAGATATCAAGTTTCTGTTTGTATTCACCCCCAGAGGTAACCATACTTTTAGTTTTGATTATCCTTTCATTTTCAATGTTAAAAATAAGCATGTTGAACATTAAAATAAGCATTTGTTTTTAATATAAAAACAAACATTTATATTTGTTTTCTTCTTCTTTTACTTCTTATACAAAAGATAACATACTGCAAATACTCTTCTGCAAAATGCAGAATTTTTCAGTTATTTTCACTTAATTATGTATTATAATAACTCCATAACTCTATATAAAGATTTTCCTTATTCTTTCTTACTGCATAGTGTTATTGCATCATGGTATAATGCATTTTTTCTAGTTTCTTACTGATAGAAATATGCATTATTTCTGGGCTTGGTTTTTACTAATCAGTATAAACTTTAAGCCTAACTTTCTTATTCATTTTGTTTGGGAAAATGGGATATAATGAGAAGCCTTCACAGTGTTTTTTATAACCTCAATCATTTTGTTTTCCAGATGTAGTTTATAACCAATGCCATAAATCTGTTAGTAATAATTCTTACATTCATTATGTGCAATATGACTAAGATACTTGAATGCTGGAATTTGCTCATGGACATTGTCTTTAATCACCAGGCCACTCTTGGTGAAAATGATTTGCAGAGAGCTTCAATTCCTTAATCAGTTTCCCTACTGGTGTTGTTGGGGAGGCCAAAATCCGTCAGTTTGTCAGCACTGAAATGGTAACAGAAAATAGAAATAGAACCTTTAGGAGAGAAAATAGCAGATATAATGGTGATGATTGGTATTAGTTGCTCCACAAATTGGAGTATAGCATTATGGATATTGGATGGGAAGACAACTGAGGTCCAGTGGAGTTACATCTAAGAGCCAACATTCAGCAGGATGTGAGAAGCTGGAAAGCAGAAGGTCTGGGATAAGCTGAAGGCAGCTCTCTGCTGCTGCAGTTCTTTTTCAAAGTCTTTGATTCCACTCCCATGGGCATATTTCAGCTGGCATTTAAGGGACAGTCCAACATGGGCTTTCCATCTCTAACTTTCCTACCTTTCCATCTCTAGTTTAAATGCAAGCTGATTTGAAAAATAGGTTAACTTTTCTATTTCATCAATCTGAAGATGTGGGTCAGAAGGTTGTTTCTCCATCCCTTTATTTTTTAATGTTAATGCTTCTACTACAGGAAATAATGGGCTTCCCTGGTGGCTCAGAAGATAATGAATCCACCTGCAATACAGGGATCCTGGGTTTGATCCCTGGGTCAGGAAGATCCCCTGGAGGAGGGAATGGCCACCCACTCCGGTATTCTTGCCAGAGAATTCCATGGACAGAGGAGCTGGGCAGGCTATAGTCCATGGAGTCACAAAGAATTGGACACAAGTAAACAGCTGACAAGTTTCACTTTTACAAAGGAAATAGTATAATCTGGGATTTTCAGGGGGCATGAAGTTCAGGATTTTTATATTCAGTATTTCTCTTAGGGTGATGGACAAATATGTAGGAGTAATATTTGAGCAGAAGGCTCTCCAGCATAGCTTACCAAATGACGTTATTAGACATAGTCATAGGACATTGTGAGAAAGAAGAACCATACAAAACTTGTGACTAG
This sequence comes from Moschus berezovskii, assembly GCF_049115385.1. Taxonomy (NCBI): domain Eukaryota; kingdom Metazoa; phylum Chordata; class Mammalia; order Artiodactyla; family Moschidae; genus Moschus; species Moschus berezovskii. The sequence continues at coordinate 20,359,199 of NC_142480.1, read as the reverse complement.
CACACATTTTAAGTTCTTAGCAGCAGAAGTAGTTGTGGGACTTGACTCCTGTAGTAACAGTAGGGATTCCATTGTCAGTTTCTGATGGATTCTGATCCTTAGGTGACATAATTCTTGAGCAATGTCCATTCCTGCACATTTTAGACGTTTATAGCTTAGAACAGTTCTAACATTAAACTTGAGATATTTCCCATGAGATTGTGATTTGCATTCATCATAATGTTGTAGCTTAGGATTGGAAACCTTTAACTGCTTCCCGTTTTGGATATGGAGCCTATTTTCTGGCATAAAGTAATTCAGCCAAGTCTACCTTTGGTTGAAGAAAAGAAAGTGATGCAAACTTAAGTAGTCTAAAGAAAGAGTGAAATTCCTGCTTTTGCTCTTAGAGTAGCATAAATCATAGAGGGCACATGTATATTCTTGCTTGAATAAATACTGGTACTGATAGGGACAGAGTAAAGGGAAAAATTGATGATTAAATAGTTAACCTCACTAGGGGATTGTAAGTAAAGAGAAAAGTATATGAGATCCCTGTAAGTTAATGATCACTCAAGAAGGCAGTTTTGCTTAGCAACAAAAACACACAATAGAAGCACAAAGCATGGCCCCTAAAACAGTAAAACAATGGTGGAATGAGACCCGCATCCTGCCCACTGAGCCCACTGAGTTCGGTAAGTTAATGTTTCCTATGATACACTCCTCTGCATTTGTTAAAAACAAACATGTAAGGAAAAGGTGACATTATACTAAAACCTGAGATGATTTATCATTTTTAGCATATGTTACCACCTTTTTTTTCTCATTTTCATTGCGCCTTCACAGTCCCAGCTTGATCACAACAAGGATGAGAAAACTCTCCCACCTGACGTGTAGGAGGAAATGATGAAGGAAGCTTGACATCTACTCAGGATTGAGGAAGAAGGTGGTTTTCTCTCTCTCTCCGCTTTACCTTTGATTATAAAACTGTAGTCCACTAAGTTCCTATGGCACCGCTCCCTCTTGTCCTTTTGCTTTTAAGTCTCACAAGCATCCTATTCTAATAAATCACTTCTGATCTTTCACTTTGCCTCTCGTGGAATCCTTTCTGAACTGAGACATAAAGGGAGCTCCTCAGAGCCCTCCAAGATGCATCTCAGTGGTTTCAGTACCCTTAAGAAAGTGACACTGAAATGTCAATTTGGTATTTTGCTTTTATCATGTGGATACCTGAATGTTGTTCCTCTGGAAGTCATTCTCAGTTCTTCTGAGGTAGACCTTTTAATGCCATATTTGTAGTCTTAGAAATCCAGGTCGTTATGAAGTACTGAGTAATCGAGAGGTGCAAAGGTGTACAGAATCTCCAAGGTGAAAGTAGTCAACTTGATATAACCATTAAGATGTAATGATCATTGGGTCACATCTTAAGTAGAGGGGTTGATAAAAGGGAATGAAAACTTATTGAATATTTGCTGTTTGATGGGTAATCTGTTAAGTGATTTTCATAAATATGTAATATTCATGATAAAACTTTCAGTTCAGTTCAGTTGCTCAGTTGTGACTGATTCTTTGTGACCTCATGAATCACAGCACGCCAAGCCTCCCTGTGCATCACCAACTCCCTGAGTTCACTAAAACTCATGTCCATTGAGTTGGTGATGCCATCCAGCCATCTCATTCTCTGTTGTCCCCTTCTCCTCCTGCCCCCAATCCTTCCCAGCATCAGAGTCTTTTCCAGTGAGTCAACTTGTTGCATGAGGTGGCCAAAGTATTGGAGTTTCAGCTTTAGCATCAGTCCTTACAATGAACACCCAGGATCGATCTCCTTTAGAATGGATTGGTTGGATATCCTTGCAGTCCAAGGGACTCTCAAGAGTCTTCTCCAGCACCACAGTTCAAAAGCATCAATTCTTTGGTGATCAGCTTTCTTCACAGTCCAACTCTCACATCCATACAGGACCACTGGAAAAACCATAGCCTTGACTAGATGGACATTGGTTGGCAAAGTAATGTCTCTGCTTCTTAATATACTGTCTAGGTTGGTCATAACTTTCCTTCCAAGGAGTAAGCGTCTTTTAATTTCATGGCTGCAATCAGCATCCGCAGAGAGTTTGGAGCCCAAAAAATTAAGTCTGACACTGTTTCCACTGTTTCCCCATCTATTTCCCATGAAGTGATGGGACCAGATGCCATGATCTTATTATTTTTTTTTATGTAATTAATTTATTTTTTATTGGAGGCAAATTATTTTACAATATTATATTGGTTGGTTTTGCCATACATTGATATGAATTTGCCCCGGGTTTACATAAGTTCCCCCTCCTGAACCCCCCTCCCACCTCCCTCCTCCCTTTATCCTCCCTCTGGGTCATCCCCGCATGCCAGCCCCGAGCATCCTATAACATGCATTGACCCTGAACTAGTGATTCGTTTCACATATGACAACATACATGTTTCAATGCCATTCTCCCAAATCATCCCACCCTCACCCTCTCCCATAGAGTCCCAAAGACTGTTCTATACATCTGTGTCTCTTTTGCTGTCTCGTATACAGGGTTATCATTTGCATCTTTCTAAATTCCATATATATGTGTTAGTATACTGTATTGGTGTTTTTCTTTCTGGCTTACTTCACTCTGTATAATAGGCTCCAGTTTCATCCACCTCATTAGAACTGATTCAAATGCATTCTTTTTAATGGCTGAATAATACTCCATTGTGTATATGTACCAAAGCTTTCTTATCCATTCGTCTGCAGATGGACATCTAGGTTGCTTCCATGTCCTGGCTATTATAAACAGTGCTGCAATGAACATTGGAGTACACGTGTCTCTTTCAATTCTGGTTTCCTCGGTGTGTATGCCCAGGAGTGCGATTGCTGGATCATATGGCAGTTCTATTTCCAATTTTTTGAGGAATCTCCACACTGTTCTCCATAGTGGCTGTATTAGTTTGCATTCCCACCAACAGTGTAAGAGGGTTCCTTTCTCTCCACATCCTCTCCAGCATTTGTTGCATGTAGACTTTTGGATAGCAGCCATTCTGACTGGTGTGAAATGGTATCTCATTGTGGTTTTGATTTGCATCTCTCTGATTATGAGGGATGTTGAGCATTTTTTCATGTGTTTGTTAGCCATCTTTATGTCTTCTTTGGAGAAATTTCTGAATGTTGAGCTTCAAGCCAACCTTTTCACTCTCCTCTTTCACTTTCATCAAGAGGCTTTTGAGTTCCTCTTCACTTTCTGCCATAAGGGTGGTGTCATCTGCATATCTGAGGTTATTGATATTTCTCCCGGCAATCTTGATTCCAGCTTGTGCTTCTTCCAGCCCAGCGTTCCTCATGATGTACTCTGCATAAAAGTTAAATAAGCAGGTTAAATATACAACCTTGACATACTCCTTTTCCTATTTGGAACCAGTCTGTTGTTCCATGTCCAGTTCTAACTGTAGCTTCCTGACCTGCATACAGGTTTCTCAAGGGGCAGGTCAGGTGGCCTGGTATTCCCATCTCTTTCAGAATTGTCCAAAGTTTATTGTGATCCACACAGTCAAAGGCTTTGGCATAGACAATGAAGCAGAAATAGATGTTTTTCTGGAACACTCTTGCTTTCTCCATTGTCCAGCGGATGTTGGCAATTTGATCTCTGGTGCCTCTGCCTTTTCTAAAACCTGCTTGAACATCTGGGAGTTCTCGGTTCACATATTGCTGAAGCCTGGCTTGGAGAATTTTGAGCATGACTTTACTAGCGTGTGAGATGAGTGCAATTGTGTGGTAGTTTGAGCATTCTTTGGCATTGCCTTTCTTTGGGATTGGAATGAAGACTGACCTTTTCCAGTCCTGTGGCCACTGCTAAGTTTTCCAAATTTACTGGCATGTTGAGTGCAGCCCTTTCACAGCATCATCTTTCAGGTTTTTAAAAGAGCTCTACTGGAATTCCATCACCTCCACTAGCTTTGTTCGTAATGATGCTTTCTAAGGCCCACTTGACTTCACACTCCAAGATGTCTGGCTCTAGGTCAGTGATCACATCATCGTGATTATCTTGGTCGTGAAGATCTTTTCTGTACAGTTCTTCTGGGTATTCTTGCCACCTCTTCTTAATATCTTCTGCTTCTGTTAGGTCCACACCATTTCTGTCCTTTATTGAGCCCATCTTTGCATGAAATGTTCCCTTGGTATCTCTGCTTTTCTTGAAGAGATCTCTTGTTTTTCTTATTCTGTTGTTTTCCTCTATTTCTTTGCATTGATCGCTGAGGAAGGCTTTCTTGTCTCTCCTTGCTATTCTTTGGAACTCTGCATTCAGATGCTTATATCTTTCCTTTTCTCCTTTGTTTTTTGCTTCTCTTCTTTTCACGGCTATTTGTAAAGCCTCCTCAGATAGTCATTTTGCTTTTTTGCATTTATTTTCCATGGGATGGTGTTCGTCCCTGTCTCCTGTACAATGTCATGAACCTCCATCCATAGTTCATCAGGCACTCTATATCAGATCTAGTCCCTTCAATCTATTTCTCACTTCCACTGTATAATCATAAGGGATTTGATTTAGGTCATATCTCAATGGTCTAGTGGTTTTCCCTACTTTCTTCAATTTAAGTCTGAATTTGGCAATAAGCAGTTCATGATCTGAGCCACAGTCAGCTCCTGGTCTTGTTTTTGCTAACTGTATACAGCTTCTCCATCTTTGGCTGTAAAGAATATAATCAATCTGATTTCGGTGTTGACCATCTGGTGATGTCCATGTGTAGAGTCTTCTCTTGTGTTGTTGGAAGAGGGTGTTTGCTATGTCCAGTGCATTCTCTTGGAAAAACTCTATTAGCCTTTGCCCTGCTTCATTCTGTGTTCCAAGGCCAAATTTGCCTGTTACTCCAGGTGTTTCTTGACTTCCTACTTTTGCATTCCAGTCCCCTATAATGAAAAGGACATCTTTTTTGGGTGTTAGTTCTAAAAGGTCTTGTAGGTCTTCATAGAACCATTCAACTTTGGTTTCTTCAGCATTACTTGTTGGGGCATAGGCCTGGATTACTGTAATATTGAATGGTTTGCCTTGGAAACGAACAGAAATCATTCTGTCGTTTTTAAGTTTTCATCCCGGTACTGCATTTCAGACTCTTTTGTTGACCATGATGGCGACTCCATTTCTTCTAAGGGATTCCTGCCTACGGTAGTAGATATAATGGTCATCTGAGTTAAATTCACCCATTCCAGTCCATTTTAATTCACTGATTCCTAGAATGTCTATGTTCACTCTTGCCATCTCCTGTTTGACCACTTCCAATTTGCCATGATTCATGGACCTAACATTCCAGGTTCCTATGCAATACTGCTCTTCACAGCATCGTACCTTGCTTCTATCACCGGTCACATCCACAACCGGGTATTGGTTTAGCTTTGGCTCCATCTCTTCATTCTTTCTGGAGTTATTTCTCCACTCATCTCCAGTAGCATATTGGGCACCTACCGACCTGGGGAATTCCTCATTCAGTACCCTATCATTTGCCTTTTGATACTGTTCATGGGGTTCTCAAGGCAAGTATACTGAAGTGGTTTGCCATTCCCTTCTCCAGTGGACCACATTCTGTCAGACCTCTCCACCATGACCCTCCCGTCTTGGGTGTCCCCACACGGCATGCCTTAGTTTCACTGAGTTAGACAGGGCTGTGGTCCGTCTGATCAGATTGACTAGTTTTCTGTGATTATGATTTCAGTGTGTCTGCCCTCTGATGCCCCCTTGCAATACCTATCGTCTTATTTGGGTTTCTCTTACCTTGGTCCTGGGATATCTCTTCATGGCTGCTCCAGCAGAGCGCAGCCACTACACCTTACCTCCGACGAGGGGTATCTCCTAAAGGCCGCCCCTCATGACCTTGAACATGGAGTAGCTCCTCTCAGCCCTCCTGTGCCCACACAGCCACCACCTCTTGGACGTGGGGCAGCTTCTCTCGGCCACCGCCCTGACCTCAGGCATGGGGTAGCTCCTCTCGGCCAGGCTTCTGTGCGTGGTTGGTTGCGCCAAGCTGGAGTCCCTCGCGTCTGTGCCACTGGAGCCGGATATTAATTTTTAAACCAGGAAAGTGGACTAAAATTCAAAATGAATTTCTTAGTGTCACACAGACCATAGGGGTAGGGTAAGTATTTGAATTCATGTCTGTTGGCTTGAGTTCCTTCCACCATGCCTCACTGAATTCCTGACTCAGGTAGGATTAGTTTCTAAAAGACCCTGAACCGCAAGACATGATATTTGTTCATTAATCTGAGAAAAGGCTCCTGTATAAAATGTTTTAAAAACAACTACAAATCAGTGTCAAAATGCAGACAGTCTAGTGGAAAAAAAATTGACAAAAGATTTGAACTGAGAAGATATTCAAAGAGCCGTTCAGTTCAGTTCAGTCACTTAGTCATGTCCAACTCTTTGTGACTCCATGGACTGCAGAACGCCAGGCCCCCCTGTCCATCACCAACTCCTGGAGTTTACTCAAACTCATGTCCAATGAGTCGGTGATGCCATCCAACCGTCTCATCCTCTGTTGTCCCCTTCTTCTCCTGCCTTCAATCTTTCCCAACATCGGGGTGTTTCCTAAAGAGTCAGTTCTTCACAACAGGTGGCCAAAATACTGGTGTTTCAGCTTCAGCATCAGTCCTTCTGATGAATATTCGGGACTGATTTCCCTTAGGATAGACTGGTTTGGGTATCTCCTTGCAGTCCAAGGGACACTCAAGAGTCTTCAGCACCACAGTTCAAAAGCATCAATATACTTTGGCACTCAGCTTTCTATAGTCCAACTCTCACATCCATATATGACCACTGAAAAAACCATAGCTTTAACTAGACGGAACTTTGCTCCCTGAAGTAATGTCTTTGCTTTTTAATATGCTGTCTAGGTTGGTCATAACTTTTCTTCCAAGGAGCAAGCACCTTTTAGTTTCTTGACTGCAGTCACCATCTGTAGTGATTTTGGAGTCCATGAAAATAAAGTCTGTCACTGTTTCCATTGTTTCTCCATCTATTTGCCATGAAGTGATGGGACCAGGTGCCATGATCTTAGTTTTCTGAATGTTGAGTTTTAAGCCAACTTTTTCACTGTCCTCTTTCCCTTTCATCAAGAGGCTCTTTGGTTCTTCTTCACTTTCTGCCATAAGGGTGGTGTCATTTGCATATCTGAGTTTATTGATATTTCTCCCAGCAATCTTGATTCCAGCTTGTGCTTCATCCAGCCTAGCATTTCTCATGATGTACTCTGCATATAAATTAAATAAGCAGGGTGACAACATACAGCCTTGATGTATTCCTTTACTGATCTGAAACCAGTGTGTTGCTCCATGTCCAATTCTAACTGTTGCTTCTTGACCTGAATACAGGTTTCTCAAGATGCAGGTCAGGTGGTCTGGTATTCCCATCTCTTTGAGAATTTTCCACAGTTTATTGAGATCCCCAAACATAGTCAATAAAGCATCCTGGAATGAGAAGTCAAGTGGGCCATAGGAAGCATCACTACAAACAAAGCTAGTGGAGGTGATGGAATTCCAGTTGAGCTATTTCCAATCCTAAAAGATAATGCTGTGAAAGCATTGCACTCAATATGCCAGCAAATTGGGAAAACTTAGCTGTGGCCACAGGACTGGAAAAGGTCATTTTTCATTCGAATTCCAAAGAAAGGCAATGCCAAAGAATGCTCAAACTACCACACAATTGCACTCATTTCACACGCTAGTAAAGTAATGCTCAAAATTCTCCAAGCCAGGCTTCAGCAATACGTGAACTGTAAACTTCCAGATGTTCAAACTGGATTTAGAAAAGGCAGAGGAACAAGATTGCCAACATTCACTGGATCATGGAAAAAGCAAGAGAGTTCCAGATAAACATCTATTTCTGCTTTACTTTTCTATGCCAAAGCCTTTGACTGTGTGGATCACAATAAACTGTGGAAAATTCTTCAAGAGATGGGAATACCAGACCACCTGACCTGCCTCTTGAGAAACCTGTGTGCAGGTCAGGAAGCAACAGTTAGAACTGGACATGGAACAACAGACTGGTTCCAAATAGGAAAAGGAGTACGTCAAGGCTGTATATTGTCACCCTGCTTAATTAACTTATATGCGGAGTACATCATTAGAAAAGCTAGGCTGGATGAAATACAAGCTGGAATCAAGATTGCCGGGAGAAATATCAATAACCTCAGATATGCAGATGACACCACCCTTATGGCAGAAAGTGAAGAAGAACTAAAGAGCCTCTTGATGAATGTGAAAGAGGAGACTGAAAAAGTTGGCGTAAAAAAAAGTTGCGTTAAAGCTCAAGCTCAACATTCAGAAAACTAAGATCATGGCATCTAGTCCCATTACTTTATGGCAAATAGATGGGGAAACAGTGGAAACAGTGGCTTACTTTTTTGGGGGGGCTCCAAAATCACTGCAGATGGTGACTGCAGCCATGAAATTAAAAGACACTTACTCCTTGGAGGGAAAGTTATGACCAACCTAGACAGCATATTATAAAGCAGAGACATTACTTTGCCAACAAAGGTCCGGTCAAGGCTATTGTTTTTCCAGTGGTCATGTATGAATGTGAGAGTTGGACTATAAAGAAAGTTGATCGCTGAAGAATTGATGCTTTTGAACTGTGGTGCTGGAGAAGACTCTTGAGAGTCCCTTGGACTGCAAGGAGATCCAACTAGTCTATCCTAAGGGAGATCAGTCCTGGGTGTTGATTTGAAGGACTGATATTGAAGCTGAAACTCCAATATTTCGGCCACTGATGCGAAGAGCTGACTCATTTGAAAAGACCCTGAATTTGGGAAAGATTGAAGGCAGGAGGAGAAGGGGATGACAGAGGATGAGATGGTTAGATGTCATCATCGATTCGATGGACATGATTTTGGATAAACTCCGGGATTTGGTGATGGACAGGGAGGCCTGGCATGCTGTGGTTCATGGGGTCGCAAAGAGTCGGACATGACTGAGCGACTGAACTGAATTGAACTGAACAATGAATTTATCCTATTAGATATCAGGACAGTGTTTACTCTGGAAGGGGATTCAAATAGGTTTCCTGGGTGCTGGTAATGTTTTTATCAGGGTGTTTTTTTCACTCTTTGAAAATTCATTGAGGTGTGTACTTATAATTTGAGCTATTTTTCTGAACTTTTTATATATAATATTAAGTGTATGCTTTGAAAGGCAGATATATTAAAACAAACATTTACTTTAAAAAAGATTCTTTGATCTTACCTCCCATGGAACACATTTTTGGAAATTCTGACCTATTTACACTCTGCTATTGATATATGTTGTTCATGTCCTATTTTTTAATTCAAATAATATAAGATGAAAGGTTATTCCTGGAAAAACATTAGTGGACACTTTTATAATTAATATTCAAGCTTATCATTATTTATATTTTGAAGATAACTTTAAGTGATAAATTATGGAGAAAACATTTAATGAACATTTGTAAACTGATAAAAGAAAAAGATACATTTTAGGTTTATAGGAATTTTAAAACAGGGTCAAACTGAGATTGTTTTTTCAATTTGGAGAAATAGAAAATATAAACTTTCAATAACTTTGTAAGAAATATATAGAAAATATTGTTCAATAAATAGCCATTTTGTGGATTTACCTATTATAATTAAATCCTATTTTTTGTTACATCACTGAAATATGTGTTAATCTGCACTCATACTAGTTTGTAAAATATTATATACCTTCCAAGTCCCTTAATATGTGTTTTACTATTTCAGAGACATTTTTGATGGCAGAGTGTGCCTGGATGTTCATGTAGATGCTTTTCCCTCACACTAATTAAATAATTGAATCACTTGCTCCAGAATGTTGAAATGCTAAATGTCCAGTTACTCTGCTTCCACAGACATCGTACTCTGACAGCCAACAATTGCTCTATGTGTTTGACATTCAGAAATTCGAGGGAATAGGTCAGGACTGTGGCGAGCTGGTTTGCATTTTCAATAGCTAGGAGTGAAAAGAGTAGGGAATGTGTCCAGTGGTAATTTCTGTTAGTTATTTTTTGCAGTTCTCTTAAGACTTTTTGTTTTTCAAGAGATATTAAATACTAGACTTGTTGATCCTACCCTGACTTTGTTTTTCTGGTAGTAATCCCTCTGAAAGATTATAGGAATCCGAAAGTCTGACTATTCAAAAATTGTATATTATAGTCAAATGATAGCATTATACTTAACATCATGGTGCCCATTTTTAAGAGAATTAGAATCATTGATTATGACTCATTTTATTGTGATAAAAGCTTTAGAATGTCTCTGCTTAAGTTACTTTTTATTTAGCAGATTTATAATTAGCAAATTAATTTCACATAAAAATGTAATATTTATAGTTCTTTTTACTTAGATTTACGAGAGAAAGAGTGTTTAGAAAATTTGAGACATTAATTCAATCACAAATTTTATATTGGCCAATTATACATTAATCTTTCTCTTCAGTAAAAATGTTTACATATATTTTATATTCAAATTTTGTCACATGTACTTTTCCCTCCTTACCTGTTGCAAAAAGTGCAAATGATGCGAGTAAAATGATCAAAAGGGAGAGAAGGAAGGAGAGGCAGCAAGGAGAAGCAGTGACAGTAGCAAGGTGTCAGGCAAAATTAGGAAATTTAATGATTCATATCTGAATAACCAAGAGACAGGTCAAATCTCATAAAGGGATCTCTGGGAATTCACACTTTTGTTGCTGCACAGACATTTATGGAAATAAAAGGTGAGGGCATTCTTATTCCTTGTCACTGACTTCCTGAGCCAGCAGCAGTAATTGACGGAGTCTGAGTCTGTGTGGTGACTTCATGGAGGGCAGTGAAGATGCTGTGAAGTGAAGACAGAGTGATGTTTGTGAGCTGATGCCATCAGAATGCTTCATGGTGCCACCATTATGGGGTATCATTACAATATGGAATGAAGGGGAGGTGTCTAGGCCTTCTTGAATGGATGGGCCTCACTGGCTAAAATTCTTGATAATTTCTTAGAGCATTCAGAACTTGAGCAGGACTCTACTGTGAGGTGTCAGCTATGCTTATGCAAATATTTATAACTTAGTTGAAGCCACTGTGTTACCAAATCTGAGTTTGTACTGCTCCTCCCGTGAAAGATCAGTAAATCAAGAGACAGGTTGTTAAGGCAAGGAATAGTGACTTTATTTGGAAAACCAGCAGACTGAGAAGATGGTGAACTACTCCTGTCCCAAAGAACCATCTAACCCAAGTTAGAATTCAGCCTTATTTATACTAAGAGGGGAGAGGGTATGCAAACTTCTTGGTGTCAGAATCCTTTGCTCTTGAACCTATCTATAGAGGTCAGGTCATGTTTCTGTAAACCTCCAACAAGACAAATGTATTCTATTTTGGAACTTTTTATCTGTATATGAGTGGAAAAGTGTTATAAAGCGTTATACCTTTCAAGAGCTTTGAGAATGGGCTATCCTGTATATTTCAGACTATAGACAATATTTTTAAAATAAACGCAATATAATACAAAGGTTAAAGAAAAAGAAACAGATCTACTATGGAGTCATATTTGTTCTTCCATATTACAATAGTGCTGTGAATATACATCTCTTTTAGAGATTATATTCAACTGTTTGCAAGCAAGCATGTTTGTCATTTTCATAAAATCCCTTGGTAAATGAATGCTCTAAGCATTGTTATTTATTTATGAATAATTTGGGTAGACTCTGTTGGAATATTATAGTCAAAATTCTGGTGCATGGAATAGGAGAAATCAGTTAAGTAATTTTTCTTAAGAAACCCTCTCATGGGAGATTTCCTTCCTAGATGAATGCTTGTCCCTTTAATGTTTATCACTTTAATCTGTTTGGTCATCTCAGAAGCACTTATGGAGCTTCAAGACCCTTCAATCTTTACCATAGATTGTTTATGATTACTGTTTTTTTTAAAAGCTATTGTGTAACTTACACCTCAAACCGACTTTTCTTGTTTCTTTGGGATTACATTACACAACTGACAATCTGTCAGGCTAATGTATAATATTCACTGGCTCATTATCAATATTATATCATTGTGAAAAATAGGTAAGAGATCATGTAGTTGTCCCTCAGTATCCATAGGGGATTGGCCGCAGGACCCCTTTGGATAACAAAATCCACAGATTCTCCAGTCCTTTACAGAGAGAGGCGTATCATGCATGGGTTCAACCAGCCACAGAAGGAACCACAAAATACAGTGGGGCTGACTGTGTGATGTTACATCCAGCTTTGTCTATATTACAATTAGCCTGTAATTGATCATGGAGAGCACCATGGAATTTAAAATATGATAAATCACCTTTGGGTGTAGGAGAGAGAACATAACCGTAAGGTTGGTAAGAGCTAGGACAAAATTTGACTTCTCTTTCTTTTCCTGGAAAGTTATTAAATTTCTTTAAATTTTCTGTTTTAGAGAGAAACCCTCCAAAGAAGACATACAGATGGCTAACAAACACATGAAAAAATGCTCAACATCCCTCATAATCAGAGAGATGCAAATCAAAACCACAATGAGATACCATTTCACACCAGTCAGAATGGCTGCTATCCAAAAGTCTACATGCAATCAATGCTGGAGAGGATGTGGAGAGAAAGGAACCCTCTTACACTGTTGGTGGGAATGCAAACTAGTACAGCCACTATGGAGAACAGTGTGGAGATTCCTCAAAAAATTGGAAATAGAACTGCCATATGATCCAGCAATCGCACTCCTGGGCATACACACCGAGGAAACCAGAATTGAAAGAGACACGTGTACTCCAATGTTCATTGCAGCACTGTTTATAATAGCCAGGACATGGAAGCAACCTAGATGTCCATCTGCAGACGAATGGATAAGAAAGCTTTGGTACATATACACAATGGAGTATTATTCAGCCATTAAAAAGAATGCATTTGAATCAGTTCTAATGAGGTGGATGAAACTGGAGCCTATTATACAGAGTGAAGTAAGCCAGAAAGAAAAACACCAATACAGTATACTAACACATATATATGGAATTTAGAAAGATGCAAATGATAACCCTGTATATGAGACAGCAAAAGAGACACATGTATAGAACAGTCTTTGGGACTCTATGGGAGAGGGTGAGGGTGGGATGATTTGGGAGAATGGCATTGAAACACGTATGTTGTCATATGTGAAACGAATCACTAGTTCAGGGTCAATACATGTTATAGGATGCTCGGAGCTGGCATGCGGGGATGACCCAGAGGGAGGATAAAGGGAGGAGGGAGGTGGGAGGGGGGTTCAGGAGGGGGAACTTATGTAAACCCGGGGCGAATTCATATCAATGTATGACAAAACCAACCAATATAATATTGTAAAATAATTTGCCTCCAATAAAAAAATAAATTAATTACAAAAAAAAATAAAAAATAAAAATTAAAAGAAAAAAAAATAAATTTTCTGTTTTATACCCCAATCTAAAACAAATAAGAGGGTTGTGAAAATTAAGTTAACTACTGGATAAAGCACCTAGCATACTACAGTTTCCTAAAACACTTTTGAATACGTTCTTTTCCTCCATTCTTCTGGAAGAACTGGTGCTAGAATCTGGGGTGAGAATGAGTTATAATGCAGGTCTTGAGTCTGCAGCTGTGGGCAGAGGAGAAAGGCCAGAATTTGGGTACCAGGGAAGAAGTTCTGTATTAGGGATGACATATCTCAAATAGTTGCACTTAAGATCTTCTCTGGGGGTTGCTTTTGTTGTTCTGTCACTTAGTCATGCCCAACTCTTTGCGACCCCATGAACTGTGGCATACCCGGCTTCCCTGTCCATCACTATCTCCCAGAGCTTGCTCAAACTTTGTCTGTTGAGTCAGTGATGCCATCCAACCACTTCACCCTCTGTCATCCCCTTCTTCTCCTGCCTTCAGTCTTTCCAAGCATCAAGGTCTTTTCCAATGAGTTGGCTTTTTGCATCAGCTGGCCAGAGTACTGGAGCTTCAGCTTCTGCATCAGTCCTTCTAATGAATATTCAGGACTGATTTCCTTTAGGATTGACTGGTTGGATCTCCTTGCAGTCCAAGGGACTCTCAAGAATCTTCTCCAGTACCACAGTTTGAAGGCATGAATTCTTCAGCCCTCAGCCTTTTTTATTGTTCAGGTCTCACATCTGTACATGACTACTGGAAAAACCATAGTTTTGACTATATATGGACCTTTGTGGGCAAAATAATGTCTCTGCTTTTTAATATGCTATCTAGGTTTGTCATTGCTGTTCTTCCAAGGAGCAAGTGTCTTTTAATTCGTGTACGGTCCACAGTGATTTTGGAGCCCAAGATAATAAAGTCTGTGGGGGAAGCAAAGATAAAATCCCTGGTGATAGAAGCCCCTCCCTGGCATTACAGCATCTCTGCAGAGTCAGGGACGGAACTACCTCTTCCCAGTTTAGAGAGCTGTGCTGAGGGGGTACCAAGCCCGAGCCCGGGAAGTGGGAAACCCATGGGTGGGTAGAGTGAACCCTAGTCCTGGATATCAAACTGATCAAGGCATGGGGTCTCCCAACAAGGATTGGTCCTGGTGAAGACAAGCCCTCCTTACGCAGTAGAGAAGTGGGTGGGCCTGCAGGACACACTGTCCCAGATTCAATTGAAGGAAAATCAGGAAAATTTCAAACACACAGAGCAAACTATGGTCTGGATAGAGCTTCCCATGTTAAGCACAATAGAAATAAAACAACTAACAGTAAGAATAAAGAACAAAAGAATTCTAACTATGGTAGACAACTAAAAACAAACATACAAAAACCTATGCATACATTCCAAATGGGAGAGAGAGAAGTAAATTAGTATACAGAGCACAGGAAAAAACCCAGTCTAAAAGGAAACATTACCCAGAAAACACATTCCTATTGATTCACTTTGCAGAGAAGCTCACTGAAAATATGAATTCATTACAACCAGGCCTCTAAGATGATTAAAGAACAGAATGGGATAAAAAGGGCTTGCTAAAATAAGAATACAAATTTAAAACCAAAGCAACACTATTACAGATATAATAAATAATTTAGGAGCAAAGGGCATGGAAACAAACAAAATTTAATGTGAGGGATGGAGTCACGATTTGAGATAATTACAAATAATGCAAAAGAAAATGACTAAAGGGAGTAAGCAGTCACAGAGATTTCTCAAAGAAGAGATCGTCTTTTTGATTTCATGGTTTTCCTTCCTAGGAGGAGAGTCTGTAGTCACATAATCATTTCCATTTGCTTTTACCAAGACTGGAACAAGATGGAAAAGATGAAGGTGTGGTTCTTCACTGAAGTGACTTCTAACTGCCAAGGGATTCTAGAAATGTCTTTTTTAATGCAGTGATGAAATTGTTTTATAAATCTCCCTGGTTATATAAGGGAAAAATAGTAATTCTGAAATTAGTGAAGCCTGGAAAAATTCTCATCTTCCCCAAATTTTGGTTAACAGTGTGTAACAGGATGGTGAATGAGACTTCTTGTTTTGGAATTGTTGCTAAAAATGCAGACTGTAGAAAACTAATGAATGTTTCCATGTTCTGCAGAGGGCCATCAGTAAGCTCTGAGTCCTCTTTTGTATCCTAGTAAAGACTGGGGGCGGGAGGAGAAGGGGATGACAGAGAATGAGATGGCTGGATGGCATCACCGACTCGATGGACATAAGTTTGAGTGAACTCCGGGAGTTGGTGATGGACAGGGAGGCCTGGCGTGCTGTGATTCATGAGGTCGCGGAGAGTCGGACATGACTGAGCGACTGAACTGAACTGAAGACATAATATGGACGAAAATACATTTTAAAGGCTCAAAGAATAAAACAAATTACATGAAATTTCAATGGGTTAAGGGGGTCAAATGTTTCAGTTATAAAATGAGTAAGTCATGGGGATGTACTGTACAGCATGGCAAATAGAGCTAATAATACTGTGTTGCATATTTGAAAGTTGCTGAAAGAGTAGATCTTAAAATTTTCATCATGGGAAAAAAATGTTGAATCTACATATATATTTTTTTTTGATGCTGGCTATTGTGGTGATCATTTTGCAATAGATACACAGATTGAATCATTATGTTGTACACCAGAAATTAATATACTGTCATATGTAAATTAATATACTGTCATATGCAAGTTAATATACGGGTCATATGTAAATTAATATACTGTCATATGTAAATTAACCTTAATCTTTTAAAAAAGCGAATCACATGAAAAGAGACAGCCAAAGGTGGAAAAGGAATCCACCTGCAATACAGGAGACACAGGTTTCATCCCTGGGTTGGGAAGGAAATGACAACCCACTCTAGTGTTTTTGCCTTGAGAATCCCATGGACAGAGGAGCCCAGTCCATGGGGTGGCAAAGAGTGGGATGTGACTGAGTGGCTAACCAATTGGCCTTATTATTCCAACTCATTCCTAGTAGAGGAATTCCTCCTCCTACTCATTCCCAGTAGATAACAAAAGTTATGGGCTTCAAGGATATTCACTGTACTTTTTGAGTTCTTCCCCAAAGTTAAGGAGTGCCATGGCTTTTCTCTCCTCACAGCCATCCCGTTACAAATCAAGATAAATGGGTTTGAGGAGAATACCTCACAGGAATTGGGGGTGCCTGGAAGATGCCAGCCTTGGTTTCTGTCTTAGATGTCTGTTCCCATGGCAGCCTTGCGGTCTGCTCCACAGCTATGCAAGTTGTGGGTGGGGCAAACTGAGAGCAACCACAAGGCTGAGAGGTAGCAGCAGGTGAGAAGCTCTCGCATCCATCATTTAGGGCACAAAGAGACAGGGAAATTTTACATAGGGGTTACCTACTGCAAAAGAACCACGTGCGCCTGATCACCAGTGATGGCGTTTGAGGCAAGGTTGGAAGTGCTGTCAAAACAGTGTGTCACATTAGAAGCCTAGGCAGTGGGGAGGGCCCCATCAAGAGACAGCTGATAGAATTCACGTGTGCTCTCCTCTATAAAGGAAGTGTTTCAGCCCTTACCAGAGAGAGTATTTTTGGCTGAGAGAGGAGGAAAGCTGCGCGGTAGATGATGTTTTTTTGTCACTATTCCCTAAACTCTTCTTTCTGCCTCAATAAAGGAAAAGCTAAAGTCGGGAAAGAGAGGCAAGAAGGAGAAGTACTAGTAGCCTGGGTTAGGAGAGGGGAATGTTTATTGGGTGTGAAATTGAAGTCTTTAATTTGTGTGGGATTAGACACTTGTAGGCCCCGGCTCAAATTTTTTTAAGTGGCAAGAAAAAAAAAAGAAAGTTGCTCAATCGTGTCTGATTCTTTGTGATTCCCATGGACTGCTGCCAGGCTTCTCTGTTCATGGGATTCTCCAGGCAAGAATACTGGAGTGGGTTGCCATTTCCTTCTCCAGGGGATTTTCCCAACCCAGGGATCCAACCCAGGTTTCGTGCACTGCAGGTGGATTCTTTACTATCGGAGCCACCAGGAAGCCCAAGAGACAAGAAAGGGAGATTCAAAATGGTGGTTATTAAAGACAAAACTGTCCTGTTTGGACTGTGCTGAATGCAGACTCTTAATTAATCTGTCAACTCTTGAATGCCATAAATTACTACTAAAGACTTTGTATAGGCTGCTAATTTAATTTATCCTTTGGTATGTCTGATACATTTATGGTTAGAAGCCACATTTTTTTTTTTTAATAGTCTTAATTGAGTTAAACCTCAGGACAGAGATGACTGGCTTTATAATTCTTATCACACTAGGAAGCATTTAACAACTTCTTTAGTGCCAACAACTATTTGCAATGTGGACTGTAAATTTTACTCCTGATTCTTTAAGAATTATCACACCCCTCATGTTTTAAAGTCAAATTAATTCAGGCATTTAGTCTCCACTTTTTGAGGACATACAAAAGTAATTATCAGCCACGTTTTAGGATTTGTGTCCATATTCTTAAAACTTTCAAAAGTCCTCTAAAGTGGGCCACTGTTTCCTCTGCGGTGCGGCCCTCTCCCCAGCAAAGGTAGGCAGAGCACAGAACACTTTTGAGCCACAAGTGTTTGCTTGTTTGGAGCAAGGGGAAAGTGTTAATCTCTCAGTTGTGTCTGACTCTGCAGCCCCAGGGACTGTAACTTGTCAGACTCCTCTGTCCATGGGATTCTCCAGGCAAGAATACTGGAAAGGGTTGCCACTGCCTTCTCTAGGGGATCTTCCTGACCCAGAATTTGAACCTGGGTCCCCTGCATCGCAGGCAGAGTCTTTACCATCTGAGCTACTGGGGAAGCCTGCAGCAAGGGAAGACTGCTCTAAAAAATGTTTACACAATATTGTGTATCATGGCTGCGGCCTTTCTATGCATTCGTGGCCTAGTAATTTTTGCCTTCTATCTATAGCTCTCTTGGTAGAAGTGGATGGTCTGACCCACACACCCAGTTTCTTCCTCTACTTCTCTGAGGCTTCTTTCCCATGAGCACCCTTTTGGAATAGGTTTCACCTGTTCTCTCCTAGATGGGCCCAGCTTTTTCTTATTAATACACTAGCACTGCTTCTGGACTCCTTGACAGATATAATGAATAGGTAAGAGGGAAAAGAAAGTGGAGGAAAAAGTGTCAATGAGAGTGGGATGAACAAGAAAAGTAAAAAAAATATGGGTTAACTTAAAGAGAAAACACATCAAGGGTGGTGGAGTGACATCAGAAGTTGCTTCAGATTTCTGTCTGCTCAACTGGCATTTGTGGACAATCCTGCTCTGTGTTTCTGGTTTAAGCGATTGAATGGAGCTAATTGAAAGGATGGATGAATGACGTTACTATGATTTTATAACAGCCTAAGCCTCTCACTGCTGTGTGAAAATGAGTGAGCACTACATTTTACGAAACTGTTAGCCTGCTTTGGCAGCTGTTACACTGTGATAAATGATTGTGGAAGTAATTAATTGAAGAGGTTATTGTACTACTAAAGTTATTTCCACCGAGGAGTAATGATGAAAATTCATTGTTAGCCAACGAGTGTCCACCATTCGCTAATGGGTAATTTCTCTCCTAGTATCATAGATTTTTTTTTGAAACACATCTCTATTAGACCACATTTTAGAGCTTTATTTGAAGAGGTGCCAATTTTTTTTTTATCATTCCATTAAAGAAGCTGTTGCAATGAAAGGAGGGTCAAGATCTCCCATTTTAAATTTGCCTTCTTTCCTTTCAGTACTAGCTCATTTTCCCTCAGTAAATTGTCAACTGATTCAGTTAGAGTTGAGCTGAATCTACCAGTTCACTGCTGTTAAGTTTCTTCATGTGCGTAGAACAATTACTTATTAAAATGTGGGCATCAATTTTTATTGATATGAAAGCATCATCTTTCCTTCCTGTAGTTATTAGAGAAGTAAGTATTCCTATTAATTGCTGCTCCATCAAGTATATTTTAAACATTCTTGTGAGCTCAACTCTATTTCAGAATACCTGGAAATTACAGCAAGAAGACTTGGTAACTTATTCTCTCTTACTCTTTAATAAGGGAAACTGTGATATGACAAGTGGAATTCTTTTTTTCATTAGTGTCTCGTTTATTGTCATTTTAATACAATAAATAAATTCATTTTATTATAGAGAAGATTCCAATTGACACTCATTGTGAACCAGCTTTCCTACTGTTTCTCAACCTAGTATCAACTTCTGAATCTTCACAAGTGGAATTCTTAAACAACGACCCTGTGAACTCACTTTAGGTAGTTTGGACAGTAAGCCATCACCCAGCAGGAGGGGCTACAGCCGAAATTAGTATTCCACAGGACTGTGGTCTCTTTTCCTTTGTCAGTAGGGGCTGTACCTGTAGACATGGTCTCCAGGTGGTGGGCAGCTTGCTTTCCCCAGACAATGCCTATGAATAGCTGGCACCTCATAAAGTTGTTCTAGTGTTTTCTCTCTAAGAAGAGAAGTCACAATGGGGTAGGCTCCTTTCCCTGGAACATGAATGGATGTTGTGGTTGCATCAAAGCACCCGGGCCTCAGTCACTTCTCTGTGGGGATGGTGGTAGCACAGAGGACTGGGATCCTTTCTTTTTAGACTCTGGTCTTCTGAGTTTCCCCAGGAAAGACTGTGCATGCTATAGAATGGAGGGAGCCACCTTATGGGACAGAAAAACACGGTATATTGGTTCTTAGAAATTGTGACAATAGATACTACTTCACTTTGCTGGTTTCTTGCAGGAGAAATTTCCCCTAAACATGACAGCTCTTTTACTCCACACCTTATTCTCTCCAGTCACGGGTAAATGAATTATTGGGCTGGTAGGAATTGATCAATATTTATCAGTTGTTAGGAGCTAACCTATCAGTGGTCTTAGTTGAAAGGCATTCTTGGTTTCTTTCCCCTTGCCTCTCTACTCTGGAGGAGGGAAAACAGTGACTTGTGTAAATGTCTTGCTCTACAGACTCAAACTTTCCAGTGGGGAGTCTGCTCCTAGGGCTGGAGTTGGAGGGCGGAGAGAGTTCAAGCCTAGCTGGTGCTCACACTAAACTGTTTCTTCCAACTCGGCCTTTACCAGCAACAGGGATGGCAGTTTGGACTCCCATTCACCTTGTACACTTGTCTTATTTTTCAGTTGGCTGTGGGCCAAGGGGAAGAGCATGGCACTGACTGGCCCCCCTTGGATTCCAGCAGTTCCAGCAGAGCTCCTGCAGGGTTGAAGCATCGCCTCCAGTGCTGCTCTGCACAGATTCTCTCTGCACTGATTGATATTACTGTTAGTTGGAAGGTGGTGTTGTCGGGGGAGATTTCAAATCCCAAATGTTTGAAACCGAGCGTTTGGATCTGGTGAATTTGAAGATGACACCCCATTTTCCTTCCAGGCTAAATAAACAAGCTAATAGATCTTTTTGCATCCCAAACACTTTGCTCAGCCCCATTCTTACTGGGGCAAAGACAATCTATCTGGAAACAAATAATATTATCTGTAAAATATAGTCATTGGTATTTCATGGTCAGTTAGCTTAACTCTATCCTGACTATTGAGGAGCTCTGAAATGGTTTCAGGAGTTTTTGTGGAGATAAAACATAATTTAAAGATATAACCAATCATGTAAAATCTAGCATTAAAAATGTAAGTCAGACAGAAGGAGAAATATCATATGACATCCCTTTAATGCAAAGTCTAAAAAGAAATGATACAAATGAATTTTATTTACGTCAACAGAAAGAGACTCACAGGCTTAGAGAATAAACTTACGATTGCCGGGGGATGAAACAAAGGGGTGACATAGGTAGGGAGTTTGGGGTCGACATGCGTACTCTGCTGTATTTGAAATGGATAACCAACAAGGTCCTACTGTATAGCACAGGGAACTCTGCTCAGGGTTGTGTGGCAGCCTGGATGGGAGTGGAGTTTGGGAGAGAATGGATCCATGTATATGTATGGCTGAGTCTCTTTGTTGTTCACCTGAAACTATCACAGTTTTGTTAATCGTCTATACCCCGATATGAAATAAAAGGTTTAAAAAAGTCCAAGCTGAAATTAAACTCTAAACATGCCATAAATAAATGACTTAATTACCAAGTTGGTTTGTTGGGCAGAGAATTCAGATAGAAGAATCTTTATAGTTTCCTAAAAGACAGATTCTATTTAAGATGACTTGGTATTAGTAACAGATAGCTGCTTCAGATACAAATTCCTTGTGAGGCTAGTTCTAAGCAGTTTGGACACAGCTTCTTTGTGCGTTGTCAGGCCTTAGTGGATAATTATATGTTTGACTATATTCTGGGCTTTGAAAGATGTGTTTTGAAGTTAGACTGAAAAAACAGGAAAACTTCTGTTTTAAAATGAGCGAAAGGGTACAATGTGTGTGTATGTGTTTTTTGAAGGCTGAAATAAATCAAAGTAGTCTCTTGGTGACCCAGAGTTATCACTGAGTTCATTTTACTGAAATGCTTTTCATGCAAAAATCTTTTTATGACAAGCTGATGATTTTCCTAGTAGGTGAGTTTGTTATTATATTTGAATACACTGCTAGAAATCACGTTACCTGTCTATAGGAAATGTGGATAGATTAAATCTGTCCAGGTTCTCTGTAGAGGATTCAACAAATTTGAGAAAGTGATATGAGAACAGTAAGGAAAAAGAATCTCTCTCTCCTTTTCTCATTTCAGTGCCCTAGGAATTTAGTTAAGCCTTAAGACTTCTCAGGTTTGCATTACACATTATTATCTATGCCCTTTCTTTCATTTTACCTTTATTCTTCTCTGATATTCTCATTTCTTTTCTTCCTAAATATCAGCAGTTTTTATCCATAGCTTTATTGTGTCACATTACATTTTTCTAGACTGTGACTCCTTAAAGGAATTAGAGTGTGATTGTTGTATTCATTGAACAGTGCCTGCACAGCATAGTACCCAATAATTATTTATTAGCTAAATAAATGTGCTATTAGTATGTGAATAGGTAATTTGTTATACAGAAACCTTTGTATTCTGCTTTATAATCTTATATTACAGAAGACTATTTTGCATATATTCTAAAGCAGAAACAACATCGTCCTGATATTCTTTCCTCTTCAGCAAAGTAGGTTTAATTGCAAGATATGCTTCATTGCAAAGTTCCAGTGATGATTCACTGATTTTCATTATTGCACTGACACCTCTCTGTACTTGCTCCATTGCTCATGCCATCATCACTAATGAAGAAATACTTTCAAATAGTGGGATGGACCATGTGATTTATCTAGTCGGCCTAACTGGAGACTGTTGAAAGAAAAGTAATTAGCTGTTTCCTGGAAGTTTAGTAGAATTATTTTTTTCCCTTTTTACCTGCGGGGTAAAATATCAATACATCTACTTATAGTACTTTCAAAGGTTCTGGATAAGTGTTTTCTATAAGGAATATAATTTGCATGTCTTGGAAATGACTCAGCCTCATATTTATAGGGTTCAAATATATCTGACAGAAATATGGTTTATTATTTCTGAGAGGACAGAACTTCAAAGCATAGACAATGACATAAAGATGCCATTTGAGTATAGACAAATGTCCAATATGGAAAGAAGGGGACACAACTATATCCACATGACACTTCCCACCTTTATTAAACACCGTCTGGGAGTTGGGTCTTTGCCATATAACCCTTTGAAAATTTTGTCTTATAGAATTTCATTCCTGTAGCCTGTACATGAGAAGCCTCAATGATGTGATAAAGGCTAAGGAGTATGTCTGTTGTTTGAGTTAAGAGCAAGCTTGTTTACAAGTGTTTTCAAATATATAATTATCAGAAGTGATGGACTTCTGTCGTGTTGATTCCTTTTCTGTGCCTCCTCACGAACACATCCAGGAGTATTACTTCCTAGTTTAGGGAAGGTATAATTTCACTGTGGGAAGAAACATTTTGACATTTTAATAAATCCTATTATTAGAAAACTGACATTTTGATTTATAAATAAACTTGGGGTTTCCAAGGATATGATTTAACTGAAAAATACTGTATCTGAGCTTCTGTCAGGAAAACATGTTGAGAAAATGCCAGGTACATAAAGTTGTGGTGCTTTCCTCATTAAGTACATTTTATTATCACCGTGCTGTGCTCTGACCTGCCTGTAAGTATTTCTGCTCATTCCCAAGACCTGAAAAGTATGCTGTACAGAGACTGCTGCTGGGCCAAGAGCCTTGGAGTCTTAAGATGCCTCTATGGAGCAGTGTGTAGCAAGATAGATCATGCATAGCCATGCAGAAATGCTGAGTAGTTTCCTCTTACATATATACAGTTTGGGGCATTACTATTCTTTGCCTAGAATTTATAACTCTGCTGTATCAAGATAATCTTTTAGTTAAGGGATATTTTTGGAAGCTTTTTATTTTAAAAAGCTTGGTCACTGTAATCAATAATTTAAAGAATTAATTTAGTAGTGAAATTCCTTTAAAAATACATGAAATTTTTCAGTGTGAAATTTACATTCCCTTTGTGGAAGGGCTGTTTTTCCAGTAAATATAGTCAATAAATTTATCTCTGAAGGCACAAATGTGTGCATAAGAGCCTTGAAACATCTGGTGAAGTGGTTTCTTTGAGAAAAGCCAAAATATAGTGCTTTGAGGCTAGTCAACTATAAGAAATCTCCTTTTGATATGAAATTAAAGTGTTTTTATTATTACAGGAAAAAAAATCCCTTTCAAATTTTGTTTGAGTACCCAGTATCTCTTTAAAAAAACCTTTTTGCAAATTAAAAATAAAACTGGTAACTATGTTTCAGTTCTCAAAAACTATGAAAATAATATTAGGGATTATGTATAATCCATTACTTTGCCAACCAAGGTCCGTCTAGTCAAGGCAATGGTTTTTCCCGTGGTCATGTATGGATGTGAGAGTTGGACTGTGAAGAAGGCTGATCGCCGAAGAATCGATGCTTTTGAACTGTGGTGCTGGAGAAGACTCTTGAGAGTCCCTTATACTGCAAGGAGATCCAACCAGTCCATTCTAGAGGAGATCAATCCTGGATGTTCATTGGAGGGACTGATGCTAAAGCTGAAACTGCAATACTTGGGCCACCTCATGCGACGAGTTGACTCACTGGAAAAGACTCTGATGCTGGGAAAGGTTGGGGGCGGGAGGAGAAGGGGACGACGGAGAATGAGATGGCTGGATGGCATCACCGACTCGATGGACATGAGTTTGAGTGAACTCCGGGAGTTGGTGATGGACAGGGAGGCCTGGCGTGCTGTGATTCATGGGGTCGCGGAGAGTCGGACACGACTGAGCGACTGAACTGAACTGAACTGAACTGAAGCTAATAAACATGACAGATTAAATGTTAACCCAGAAGACTCCTTTATATTTCACAAAATTAGAGAAAAAAATACGAGGTTTTTAAAAAATTGATAGAATCACGTAAAGAAAAATTTAAAAATAGTCATTAATATTGCATAATAAATATGAATTCTGTCAACATATGTTAAGTATATACATATTTAATAAATAGCTGCTAGTATCTAAAATAGCCCCCTTCAAATTTTCTAAGCGTAAACTCTTCTGGGGTAGAATTAAATTATGGATAAGTGAGTTTTTGCACCAGCAAGTGAACTATGAAGCAAGAAATCCTCTTTGCTCCTTCCTCTTTTTCTCTTGTTCCTTCTGCCCTTTCTTCTGCCTTTTCCCTTTCCCATTTTTTTCCTTCCTTTTTTCTCTTTCCCTTTTTCCCCTTCCATTTGGTATCAATGATTATTCACTGGGGATACACAGGTGAAAAGATAATGTTTCTGTCTTCCTGGAACTCGTGATTCAATGAGAAAGTACTAATCAGGCATCCATTTATCAATGTGATAAGTAACTTAATAGTACATGGAAATCATGGAGAAGAGACAGTGAAGCATGTTAAGAGTGTTCTCATATTTAGGGTAACACAATCTGAAGCTAGAATACTTTGAAAAAAGGGCATGAACTTGTTAAGGATTTGGGGAGGAAGATAGGGGATTTGAGAAAAAATTTGAAAAATTTTTACATCATATGTAAAAATTTAGAAGTGTGAGATGGTGTAACTTAAAGCCCTTCTCTTGGGTTTCAAATACAGAAAGAGGAATTTGAGAGACTAGTCTGAGTAGGTAGGCATGGGTTATATTTTAAAGGTCTTTTGTTGAGAAAGGGATTTATACTTTATTGTACAGAGGTCAGCATACTCTGCCTGCAATAAGCCAGGCAGTACATATTTTTGGGTTTGTGGGCCATTTAGTCTCTACAACAGGGACAGCTTGTCTTTGTAATGATAAAACAGCATGGACAGTATGTGAATGAACAGAGATGCATTCTAAAAACCTTACGGATGCTGAAATTTGAAATTTAAATAATTTCTGCATGTCATGGGATTTATTTTTTCCAAACACTAAAAATGTAAAAACTATTCTCAACTCACAGATTGTACAAATCGGATTCTAGTTCAGATCTGACCCACAAGCTGTAGTATGCTGACCCCTCCTATAGGAGATGATGAAATTTACTGAAAAATTTCATTCAGGATGGATGTATGATCCTATTGGTATTCTAGAAAGTTTTCTCCAGTATGGCATGTTTAAAGCCAAACTCTGAGGAATCATACGGGAAGTTGCTCTGTGTAGAATGGGTCCCAAGAGCCAGTAATCTTAGGAAGTACTCCAATTTGTATCTTTTTCTTTAGTTCAGTTCGGTTCAGTTGCTCAGTTGTGTCCGACTCTTTGCAACCCCATGAATCACAGCACGCCAGGCCTCCCTGTCCATCACCAACTCCCGGAGTTCACTCAAACTCATGTCCATCAAGTCGGTGATGCCATCCAGCCATCTCATTCTCTGTCATCCCCTTCTCCTTCTGCCCCCAGTCCCTCCCAGCATCAGAGTCTTTTCCAGTGAGTCAACTCTTCAAATGAGGTGGCCAAAGTTTCTTAGAGATTCACAAAACACATTAGTGTGTTAAAGGCACTGAGAAGGGGTGCAGAGAAAAACTTGTTTATGTTGTTAACTTGATGTTCACCACACTTACGGAAACTGCTTTGGAACATGACTTAGGACATGTTATTTTAGTGGAAATTAATAGAGAAGTGAAGTGAAGATCATTGCTGCTGCTGCTGCTAAGAAGGAGCAATGAAATAGAAATCCATTGAAGAATTTCCTAAAAAAAATATTGAGGGAACAAAGCAGGGAGTAATGGCAGAATGTACAAACTTCATTATTATCAAAGAAACACAAAATCTAGAGGAGAAAAGGGGGACAATCTTAAATATTTTTGTATAAAAATGGGAAAAAAACCAGATAGTCTTTATGTATATGTGTGTGGCTTCTTATACACAGTATATAAAAACAGCACATTTAGAAAATAAAAACTAATGAAGAGTGAAGGAATAATTGAGGACTTAAGTTGAGCTCCTGGTTTTCTATTTTATCTACCAAGTGTAATGGGATAGAGCCTGTAATGCCCAAATGGTCAAAGGAAGATGACTGATCACCTCGATAACATTCCAACATGCAAAAAAGAAAACTATGAAAGATGATTTGAAAAAAAAAATAGATTACTTTCTAAGACTGTCAATCAGAGTTCTTGGTTGCTAGTAATATAAATTGACTGGATAATTTAAGTTGAAGAGAAACTTAGTATAAATGTGTTAGCTCACAGATTCAATACACAGGTAGAGAGCCTGGCTTAGGAAATAGGCAGTGGGCACAAACAGCAGAAGCCACAAGCTGGGTTGCCTCATGGGACTGATTTCTAAACTTGTCTGGTGTCTTCACGTTCTTCTCCCAAGATCCAAAGTCTTGAGGAAGAATATCAAATACCTGAGTAGCTAGCCTACTTGCCATACACTTTTGTTCTGCATCCCAGGGCTAGGATACTACCTCCCTCCTTAAGCTCTCATGTTAGAGGTGGGATACCCTATCCCACCAGTCTTACTGAGAATTCTCCACAGATAAGCAAGGTGTTTGTGTTGCCTTTCCCTAGATGACAAACATCTGCCTCAAAACGAAGAAAGGGAACTATTTGTGAACATATCTGAAACCTGAAGTGTATTATTCTCATTATTATACAGACTACCTGTACTAGCTGGGTCACAGCACTTATTTAGAGGATAAGGAAGCTAATATGAAAAATTAAATATCCAAATACAGATGTGACTTGGTAAAACTTGAGCCTTTGGGGCACAGTAGAATTAAAACAGTTTGGTTTTAATGAATAGGGTTCAGCGATTTTCTCAAATACCAGAGAATCAAAGAGTAACTGTCTAAAATCTAGTTATTTCAACAAAATTTCCTGAAAGAACCTAAGAATTAAGATTAAAGTGAGTGCTATATAATTTTCTGTGGATTAAAAAAATCTAATGATATAAAACAAACACCATTGTATTCCAGGAATTTAGGAACTTTGACAAAATATTGATGTTACTGAGATATTTTGAAACTATTTGTGTACCTTCATTCAGCTCTGATATCGTTCAACACTAATGCTTACGTTTCACCCTGTTTACTGTAAGTTGTAAGTTAATATCATCTTTGCTTGTTGAGTTTTTCTTCTGGGATTTTGGAAGAAAACTTGAGTACTAACTACTAAAATTAGTAAAAAAAGTTATCTGAAAATGAAAATATTAAAGGTGACTGAGCCATCTTCCTTGGAGATTTATTTCAAGATATAATAACTAAAGATTCAAAACTTAGTAATTTTTTTGCCCTTAACTTTGGCAATAACTGTTAGTCTCTATTTGTTTCCAAACAAACTTACAGAGGGGAGTGGGTAAGTTAAACCTTGCAGTAGAAATAAAGACAGAATTGTTTCAGAGAACTGTATGGACATGCTTGTATCTCTGCCCACTTCACCCTGGCATGAAAGTTAAAGTCGCTCAGTCACGTCCGACTCTTTGCAACCCCATGGACTTTACAGTCTGTGGAATTCTCCAGGCCAGAATACTGGGGTGGATTGCCTTTCCCCTCTCCAGGGGATCTTCCCAACCCAGGGATCGAACCCAGGTCTCCCGCATTGCGGGTGGATTGTTTACCAGTTGAGCGACAAGAGAAGCCCAAGAATACTGAAGTGGGTAGCCTATCCCTTCTCCAGCGGATCTTCCCGACCCAGGAATCGAACCGGGTCTCCTGCATTGCAGGCTGATTCTTTGCCAACTGAGCTATCAGGGAAGCAGGTGAAGTGGCTAATTTAGCATCTGCAAGCTTAGCTGCGCTCCAATGCAGGAACCATTGTCCCGGTTCATCAACGTCGGGTGAACATGGACCTCTGTTCCCCACCTCATCTCTAACGCACAACTGTTCAGTAGTTTAATGTCTAGAAACTCTGTGGAACAGAACTTAGAAGTAATTTTCACGAGGGTACATTGATATGCCTGTTTACTTTTAAGATACATTACAGCCAAATGCTTAGTTGTCATCTTAGCTCATCATCTGATTTGCTACAGCGGTGGAAAAAAAAAAAAAACACAAGCTGATCAAACTTCTGAAGGGGTTTCATGCTATCCTCTAACAGATGAGCTAAAGAAAGACTACAGAAATTTGTGAAAAATGTGTTCTATTGAAGACATCTTCACATTATTTATATAGATAATGATAGTTTTAGAGACAGTAAGTACATATATCTAGGGTTAAAATTTCTTTATTGGTTTTTCAAAAGATTTTCAAAATTGGAAGATAATTGCCTTACAATGTTGTGTTGATTTCTGCCACACAACAGTGTGAATCAGCCATAAGTATAGACATGTCCCCTCCTCTTGAACCTCTCTTCCACGCCACCCCACTCATCTAGGTTGTCAGAGCACCGGGTGGGCTGAGCTCCTTATCTTATACAGCAATATCCCACTAGCTAGCTATTTTACACATGGTAATGTATGTTTCAGTGGTACTCTCTCAATTCATCCACCCTTCTTCCCCCGCTGTGTCCACAAGTCTGTTTTCTCTCTGTGTCTCTATTCCTGCCCTGTAAATAGGTTCATCAGTACCCTTTTCTAGATTCCATATATGTGCATTAATATACAATATCTGTTTTCTTCTATTTACCTCGCTCTGTATTAGGGTTACATTTTAAATCACAGGAACATTTATCAAGCATCCAGTATTTGCAGAGCATGCTGCTAAGTATAAATGGAAGATCATTGAGAATTAGTAGATAGAGACCTTGTTTTAAAAAACCTTTCCATCCCTCTCTTCCTCCCTCCTTTCCTTTCTCCCCACCTGCTTGCTTTCTACCAGTCTACTCAGGGAATAAACCTGTTGGCCCATCTTTTGGTTGCACTTTCACCCAGTATAATCCTTGGATTTCCCTTTTCCCACCACACTTGCTCCCCTCTGCTATTCTACTGCTGTTCCTTGTGCTTTAGAGAAACGAGAAGGAACTAATACAAATAATTAACAAGGGAGAAATGACAAACATTCCAGGATTTTTCAAAGGCCTTACAAATCCATTAGAAAAGAGCAACTAGAAATCTTATTGAATGGCTACTGTTTATTTTCATTTGAGTGAGAGGACTAAATAACTCTTATTCCCTTTCCTCTTATGGTCAGTACCACTGGGGATCCGGGGAGGGAGAGGAGATGAACTTTGCTTGCAACACAGAATTAAGCAAATTAGTAAGGGGTCCATTTTCATTAAGGGGACAGTTTTTCTTTGTGAGGACTCATAGACTGTGCCTTTATTCCTATGCTTCACACAGAATTAACAGTTTTGAGAAGTTGCTCATAGGACCTTCCTGGCAGATTCTATTAGTACCTTCTTCAATGCTCTTAACTCCAAGTAGCTTTGTCTGGATTTAAAAATCAAATATACATTTTTAGGATTGAGATTCAGTACGAAAATGCAAATTAAAAGCATGCTATGACTTTAAAAAAGTGTACTTTGAGTTCTGAACCCATTCTAGGAGGAGTAGTACCATACCAGTTTTTGCTGTATCAGAGGCACTGGAGGGGATATAGCTTTCTATAGTCAAATAGTGAGATGAACGGCACTCCTGTAGGCATGTTTTTCAAATGCTCATCAAGCAAAAATACGTTTATAGATAATTACCATGGGTTCAATCCCTAGGTTAGGAAGATCCCCTGGAGGAGGAAATGGCAACCCACTCCAGTATTCTTGCCTGGAAAATTCCATGGACAGAGGAGTCTGGTGTGCTGCAGTCCAGAGGTTCGCAAAGAGTCAGACATGACTGAACGATTGAGCTCATACGCATAGCTAATAACAGGTCTGGAAAGTTCTTTAAAGACGGCATCTATTAATATATAAATTAAAATGAACTGTCTATCATTTCATTACATAAAAAGAGGGAAAGTGTTTTCACAACATCTGACTCAGTATATTGGTTAGATGGGTACAGTACACTTTGGCCAGCATTGGGCAGGGCACCACTGAGAGATGGGCTGACATCAGTCCAGATGAATGGTGATCATCTGGCCTCACATATATGCAACCTCATGTTGTGCTCTAGGGGGAATTTATATTTTTAAGAATGTTTTGTGCCTCCCAGAGCAATGTGGGGAGGTCAATCTAGAAGACTGTCAAATTTAATGCAGTGTCAATTCACTTTGATTTTTCTGCTCCTTCTTGAAAAAAGGATGAACGATTCTAAGTGATGTTGACTTTGGTTATTATGCAATTATTTGGAAAGAATTATTAATTGTCTAAATAAAATAAATGGCTGCTTCTATTGTGTAGATCATATTGTTACTATTATTTTGGTTCACTAAGGTAGAAATTAGAATACTTGTACTCAAATGAGCCATACTTCAGCCCTAACTATTCTTAGTCTGGGTCACTTGACTTTTTCTGAAATGAGATGGACTATAAATAATTACTGTTTCCTGTGTGCTTGGGAAATTACTAATACAAATTCTTCAAAAGTGAGTTTATCATTTACAAAGTGGGAATGACAATAACATCGTACCTCCTAGAAATTGTTATGAGAATGTCATGAAGTAACAAATATTTTGCAAACTATAAGTAAAACTAAAATACAAACTATATGGTGTGTGGTCCTCACACCTATGTCTTCATTGGGGTCTTCAAGAAACAGATTTCTTGAAGATTTCTACCTGGGCAGGTAGAAATTTTGGGGCAGTGCTTTTGACAACAGGTTCTATGAGAGAAGGAAAAGGCCAGGATTGAGAGGAGGAAGAAATTGAACAATGATACAGTTGCAGACAAGGCTTTAGCCAGCTGTAAGGGGGCAATAAATTTCTTTCAGAGTCCTGAAATGAGGCAAGGGGGCCAGACTTTTGAACCTCTGAGTCAACATATGGTTAGATCTGGGCTGCCCTTGGATGAAACAGTTCCTGTAGATGGGTAGATGAAAATTCCTAGGGAAGGACTCATCTGTGGACCCTCCATGGGAAACACTACCAGTTGCTGGGGAAATGAGTGACTGGCTCCTGCAGGGAGTATCTTGTTGGTGCACCGTAGCATCCATCCTGGTGTACCACTCAAATCCCATTGGATCTGTATCATAAGTTCCCCCCATCAAAGAACAGGTTCTCCAGAGTTCTCGTTGGTCTCTTTTACTGGGGAGAAGTTGACCAAAGGAAGTTCAAAGATGTACTGTGTAGCCCCAGTTAGTGCAGCTGGTCTAGGGCCTATTCAAACAAAACAAAGCAAAACCCAAAAAACCTTACCACACCCAAATCATCCTTTTCCACTAGCCATTCTAGACTCTTGTATCCTCAGCTAACACCTCTACTGGCCAGCTGGTTTACATTGTAAAGTCACCCAGTCCATTGCTGGGGATTGTTTTCTCAGAGTGCTTTCTTCACTTGTCCATTTACTGTCAAAATTGGGCAAGAGAGTCCTGACAGGCACCCCAGTGGATTGCTGCATACCAAATGTGTTCTTCTCTGCTTCTATTCTGCAACTACCCTTGATGATCAGAATAGCTTATCCCACCAGGATGGTGACTCCTTTCTTTGCCTCTTGGTCTTTTGGCACAAGAAACTCCCAAGACTGGGCAGAATATGTATCTTAAAATTTAACAGAACTCGTGTTCTATCCCCTGGTAGAAGCAAGACTTATAAATCCACAAAATCTGAAGTCGTAGCACAGGAAGCACACGTATTTCCGACGGTAAGTCCCAGGAATGACGGTAAGTGGGTCACTTCTGCTTTTATCCATTGTTCCCCTGACCTATGTTTTCTAAGAGCTGGGAACACAGCACCATGTTGTTGTTCAGTTGCTAAGTCGTGTCCGACTCTTAACGACCCCATGAGATGTGATGGGACTGGGTGCCATGATCTTAGTTTTTTGAATGTTGACTTTAAGCCAGCTTTTTCACAGCACCATTCAGTTCAGTTCAGTCAGTAGTCATTTATTTATGGTATACTTGTTTCTTGGATGTTGGATCCATGTCTTAAAGGATATCATCTCTAAGATGGTATCACAGGTACTCCTTCAAAAGGTTCTTTCATTGTATAATTAAGCAGCAATTTCTGAGTGGTTTAGTATATGATAGGGTCAGTGGATATCCTGGCCACATGTCCACTGCCTCCCTTCTTTATCCATAAAGTGGGTTCCTTGGTCGAGGTGGTTAAACACATAAAGTGTCAGTGAACTGGACTAGAAACCCTAGATCCCCGTGGTAGGAGATAGAACAGGTTCAGAGAAAGCAAGCATGCTGCTGTGAAGGTACTACATAGAGTGAAAAAAGTCACCAGTCAACTATATTTGAGCAAGACGCCCCAGAAGACACTCCATTCACTATTCTGTTGAGAAGGGTACTAGCATTACTTAGAAGCTTTTTTCACTCTGTGGGTCAGAGCTATTGGTAGGCAATGCTGTTGATAGAACTGGGCTTCTTGATGACAGTGGGGATAATAGGATCCTGAAATAAGAGGCTAAATGGCAGTTGCTTTGGTGTGGCTGTGGATGCAAATTTGTCTCAGGGAGGAGGGCATGAACTTGGGCAAGGAAGCATCTTTTGGCTGAGGATAATGCCTAGGTAGACTTGACTGTGAGCTGTAAATAGTCAACAGGCGAAATCCCAGCATCTGGGTGAATAAATGCATTGATTATGAAAGTTGAGCGAACTGTGCAGCTCGGCATAGTATCTGTTTCAGCCTTCAAAAACAGGTGGACAATGCCACTTAGTCATTTTTAAGTACAATGTGATAACGGCACAGCTAGTACATAGGCAGCATAGGTTACTTGAAGTGCTTAGTGTCGAGATAAGAACATCTAAAATAATAAAGTCTTGTGTTGCCTCTTGAAAGCCCAATTAAAGCCCAAACCAAGCTGCTTTCTGTACAATTTAAGTGACAAAATGCAAAAGTTTTAAATAATTAAATGAAAGTTATTAAAAAATATAACCACTGACCAGAGAGTTTACCTGTCCACCGTGTTGGAGAACAATGGTTAAATGGTTAAAATGAGTCTAAACCAACTTACTTCAATGTGGAACATGGTTTAAGAGAGGTTTGCAGAGAGGTTAGTTAAGAAAAAAAATGAACCAGTCCAAAGAGACATACAGACTAGCAATTTACTATTAAATTCCGTGAGATACAAGCATAAACAACACTTGCTTATTTCTCCTTTCATGAATTAGAGGGGAAGCCGTATGATGAGTGGATAGGCCAGAGAACAGATTGCTTGCAGGATATTTGGTAAGGTGACATTTGATTTTTAAGAAGTCAATGATTTTCATTATTATAGATATTGTTAATTAAATGTTTTCTGTGACAAATAGTTTTTTCCCTGCCAGTGTTTTGAACGGCTAGCATTTCTTCAGACTAGTGCATGTCATCTGAATATTCTTGTTTGCCAAACTTTTGCTATCACTAAGAAAGGATTATTGTTTATCTCTGCCCTGGGTTTTCTAAAATTAGTGTCTCCCTTGATTGAAGTTCAATGGTAAAGTAGTGTGAGCAAAATATATTTTTATAGCAACAAGATGCTGGTGTTAACTTGAAATGGGATTTAATTCCAAATACTTGGAAGTATTTTGCCTCTGACAGCATACTCTCTGACTCAAGTTATCACATTTTTGTGCTATTGATTTATTCATTCAACAAATATTGAAATATGAAACACTAGAGATGTGCCTGGCAGTTTTTTTTTTAATTCCCATTTGACTCAGAATGAACAAAATTTGAAAACCTTAGCACAGATGATTCCATTTTACAACTTTAGAAGCACATGTATTCCTCCAAATATTCTGGTATTCACTCAGGGAGCAAACTTTTGACAGTCTTCTTAATTTGATGTTTCTTTGAGGGATCTGACATTTTCTCATAGCTTTTGTTTAATACTGACACTGTGCTTTTAATTACAGGAGAAGCCACAGGCAAGGAAATGTAATTATAATAAAATGAATTACAGACCCCTAGACTAGTTCACCTTTTGCTGTCTGGTGAAGATTGTGTAGTCTCACTATCAAAGCATCTGATGCTTATTTCTAACCTCCCTATTTGAATGAGGTGAGGATAAAATCTGATTGCAGAATTACCTGTTGTGCTATCACAAGATAAATCTTTGAGACTGACATTCAGTATGTGAGGTGGAGTGTGATGTGTTACCCTGCTTACTTCAAGGTGCAGCCACCTGCAGAGTAAGAACTGCCTGCCTGGCTTTTAAAGTACTATAGTCTTCCTTTTATTTTTTTCCATAGTTAAAGAAAATTTAAGGAGAAAGATGTAAATGCTTATATTGTTCAGTTGCTCAGTAGTGTCCAAATCTTTGCAACCTCACGGACTGCAGCCTGCCAGGCTTCCCTGTCCTTCACTGTCTCCCGGAGTCTGCTCAGGTGACTCATGTCCATTGAGTCAGTGATGCCATCTCACAATCTCATCCTCTGCCGCCCTTTTCTCCTTTTGCCTTCAGTCTTTCCCAGCATCAGGGTCTTATCCAATGAGCAAGCTCTTCGCATCAGATGATCAAACTATTGGAGCTTCAGTATCAGTCCTTACAATTAATCCTCAGGGTATATACATTTTTGTATATAGTTTTGAGTATATTTACTTATTCCAGCAATTAAGTGATTTTAGAAATTAGCGGTTAAATTCATATTTGAGTGCTACAACATAATTATTATCAATGTTTGTGTGAAGTTCCACTGAATAGACCACTTGGACAAAAATGACAGTTAAAGGATTACTACTTAAAATTTTCTTACTATAAAAAGCATTTACCCATTGTGAAAAATGGTTGCCTCTTGGATGGGGGAGTTCTGGAAATGATGCAACTTCTTACCTTCTTTAGACAATTCTCATTTGGCAGGTTTTGGTGAGTGGATTTAGGCAGATATTGAAGTTAATTAACTGCCAAGTTACTTAATAGAACAATTTGTTCTCCTGATTATTCTGTAGTCACTAATCCATTGTTGAAGGATTAAATTTCGTTATCTCATTTTTTGGAGAAGCTGTTTAAAAGGTCTTTGCAAGGACATTGAAATGTTCATATACTTACAGCACGTTTTAGCTTTTTACTTGCTCAACTTGGGACACATTTCCTTGTGGAGTGATATTAAAAACAAGGTCAGAAACTTCAAGACGAGAGGAAACTCAGAAAGTAGGTGATGTTTTTCAACTGATGAAATGACAAATCTTACTCACTGAAGAGTCACTGTCTGGAGATAAAGTAAGGGAAGCAGGCAAGATATAAGATTTTTTTTTTTAATCAAAAAGAGAATAGCAGCAATTAGAGTAGAAAAGGAAAGAAGATCTCTGGGGAGAATGGAGGTAAAGGGTAAGAAGCTGGAAAGGAAGAAAAGGAGAACCACTACCAGGGAATAATCACAAAAGCACTATTTATTTCTGTAGATTTTGAACCTTTTTGCTAGCTTACCTCCTAAAATAATTAAGGAAAACCAAAACAAAACAATAAATTATGTACTCTAGCGTTCCAATTTAGGTTGAAGCCTAAATTTGTCATCATAATTTTACATAGCTGTGAATAATGTAATTTCCAAATTTTGTAAATGTTGACAATTCAGATTATCAATTCAAACTCAAAATTTACATGTGTCTAATGCATGTTTCCTGGTAGCTCAGCTGGCAAAGAATCCACCTTCAATGCAGGAGATCCTGGTTTGATTCCTGGGTTGGAAAGATTCACTGGATCAGGGAAAAGGCTACCCATGGGCTTCCTTGGTGGCTCAGTTGGTAAAGAATCCACCTGCAATGCTGGAGACCTGGGTTCGATCCATGGGTTGGGAAGATCCCTTGGAGAAAGGAATGGCTACCCACTCCAGTATTCTGGCCTGGAGAATTCCATGGACTGTGTAGGATGGGATATGGGGTCACAAAGAGTTGGACACGACTGAGCAACTTTCACAATGCATGTTTTTTGAGCATATCCAAAAACTTTTTGAACTGTGATGTTGGGGAAGACTCTTGAGAGTCCCTTGGAGAGCGAAGAGATCAAACCTGTCAGTCCTGAAGGAAATCAGTCCTGAATATTCACTGGAAGGACTGATGCTGAAGCTCCAATACTTTGGGCACCTGATGTGAAGAGCCGACTTGTTAGAAAAGATGCTGATGCTGGGAAAGATTGAAGGCAGGAGGAGAGGGGGATGACAGAGAATGAGATGGTTGGATGGCATCACCAACTCAATGGACATGAGTTTAAGCAAGCTCTGGGTGATGGTGATGGACAGGGAGGTCTGGTGTGCTCAGTCCACGGGATCACAGAGTCAGATATGACTGAGTGACTGAACAGCAAAGAAATAATTAGGAAAATTAACTCACTAAGAAATGCATTTCCAATGAAAATTTTTGAATAACATTTTCCAAATTTGTTATTTATGCTGCTTTGATCAGTTGGGAAACTGGGTCTTGTTCTGATGGGTGGGGCCATGCCCAGTAGATGGTTAATCCTATTTTTGTGGATGGGTGGGGCTGTGTTCCCTCTTTGTTTGACCTGAGGCCCAACTACAGAAAACTAAGATCATGCCATCTGGTCCCATCACTTCATGGCAAATAGATGGGGAAACAATAGAAACAGTGACAGACTTGGTTTTCTTAGGCTCCAAAATCATTGCAGATGGTGACTTCAGCTTTGAAATTAAAAAATGCTTGTTTTTTGAAAGAAAAGCTATGACCAATCTAGATAGCATATTTCAAAGCAGAGACATTACTTTGCCAACAAAGGTCCATCCAATCAAAACTATGGTTTTTCCAGTAGTCATACATGGATATGAGAATCGGATTATAAAGAAAGCTCAGTGCCAAAGAATTGATGCTTTTGAACTGTGGTATTGGAGAAGACTCTTGAGAGACCCTTGGACTGCAAGGAGATCAAACCAGTCCATCCTAAAGGAGATAAGTCCTGAATATTCATTGGAAGGACTGATCCTGAAGCTGAAACTCCAACACTTTGGCCACCTGATGCGAACTGACTCATTTGAAAAGACCCTGATGCTGGGAAAGATTGAAGGCAGGAAGAGAAGGGGATGACAGAGGATGAGATGGTTGGATGGCATCACCGACTCAATGGACATGAGTTTGAGTAAACTCTGGGTGTTGTTGATGGACAAGGAGGCCTGGCGTGCTGCAGTCCATGGGGTTGCAAAGAGTTGGACACAACTGAGTGACTGAACTGAACTGATCAATTGGGAACTGATAATTTAATGATGACTTCATTCAGAAAAAGAAAATTTAGAGTTACCATCCTATTGCCACTGGGAATTTAATTTCAACTTATACAAATATTTTTCTTGGAGAAAATGATTGAATAATAAATGAAAGACTTCCAAGCACAAAAATTATCTTTGGAAAGAAACTATGGGAAAAATGAAATACAAGTTCAAGAAAGGAAAATAAATGAAAAAAATTGACTTAAATTAAAAATGAATATTTTTACATTTTAAATTTATAGTTTATTGATAAGTTATTATATTTAAATTTCTTTGTTGTTCAGTTGCTCAGCCGTGTCTAATTCTTTGTGACCACATGGACTGAAGTACACCAGGCTTCCCTTTCCAACACCAACTCCTGGAACTTGCTCAAACTCATGTTCATTGAGTCGGTTATGCCATCCAACCATCTCATCCTCTGTCATCCCCTTCTCCTGCCTTCAATCTTTCCCAGCATCAGGGTCTTTTCTAATGAGTCAGTTCCTTGCATCAGGTGGCCAAAGTGTTGGAGTTTCAGCTTCAGCATCAGTCGTTCCAATGATTATTCAGGACTGATTTCCTTAGGATAGACTGGTTTGATCTTCTTGCAGTCCAAGGGACTCTCAAGAGTCTTCTCCAACACCACAGTTCAAAAGCATCAGTTCTTTGGTGCTCAGCTTTCTTTATAGTTCAACTCTCACATCCATACATGACTACTGGAAAAACCATAGATTTGACTAGATGGACCTTTGTTGGCAAAGTAGTGTCTCTGCTTTTTAATAAGCTGTCTAAGTCTTATATCTGAATAAATATTACTGCTAAAAGAAGAAATACTAGCATATTTTTTTCTGTAGATGTGACAGCTGAGAACCTAGTTCATATAATAAATTGGAATAGAGTTGTTATTAAAGTGAGTGTTATTTACTTCTTATTCCTAAACTCACTTTCCTCTATTCTCCTGTGGGTTGCAGGGGGATGCAATTCAGGAAAGTGTCCCCTCTAGCCTGCTGGATTCCAGAGGGAGACTAAAAGTCAGGAAGAGGGAAAAGGGTAATTCCTTCCTGTTTTCTCTGTACTTTCAGTGATTGGCCAACTGCAGGTGGTTATTTCTTTTGGTTCTCTCAGAAGCAGCCCTGCAGTGCCCCTCTCCTTAGAGATACCACAGTGGTGACAGAGTACCCTTCTTCCTCAAAGATTTGTGTACTGCCTCTTTAGATCTCTCTTCTGAGGACTCAGTAAATTTATCTCTTCCCCTTTATCCTTCTAGTCCTTTGAGGTTGTAGCTGCTTTCTACAGTTATCTGTGAGTTACTTCATTCCCCACCCACCCCAATAGTGTTTCACAATAGGCTTCACAACAGTGAAACCAGTTCCCTATACTAAATCTCCAGTCATCTATTTGAAATGTCTAGTTTGGTTTTGCTTTCTGACTGGACTCTGACTGACATAGTAGGTCATTCAGTTCTTTGAACTTCTTCCAGATTATATGCTGAATATCACACAGCAATCCATCATTATAAATTATTTTTGAATTGACAATTTGATTAGGTTCTGCTTCAGTTCTTTTCATTTCTTTTTTTTTTTTTGAAAACCAAGAGCTGACTTAAAAAAGTATGTTACTCAGTCATTAGGACTATTCATTTTTTCAGTTATTGGAAGGTTTTCAAAATATAAATTTATCAAGACTGATTAAATGACTATTAAATGTAGCTATAACTAGTGGTAGCTTATTCATTGTATATGTTCAAAACCATTGGGAACTGTTTTTAATTTTAGTATGTCTTTGTCACTATCATATTTCGATCCTGTCATGTACTCTATAATTTTGACCTTAGATGAACAAAATTAAATTTTAAATTTATGGAAAGTGTTTGCCATTAACCTAATTGAGAAGTCTTCTGCCAATGAACCAAATCTGACACATTTTTTTCTGTCAAAGACTGATTTTTTTTTTTAGTTTTTGTTAGTAAATTGTTTTTAATTTTTTTCTGTTAACAAGTAATGTCAGGAAACACTTGTTTTATTTAATATGTGGAATATTTACTATGTTCTGTTGAAAAAGATCTCCAAGGAACTGTAATGGAAAATAAAATTGTTAATTCTTACATTGATCATTAAAAATGTGAAAGATGGTGGGGGAAAAAGAGAGGCAGCAAAATTATTTCAAGTTTCTTAAAGGGAAGAGAATAATTAATTTTTCTCTTCATTTTCTACTTTGAAAATACTTCTTAGGGATTATCTCTCCTTTGATTGAAGGATATTAAAAACTAAAAATTCTCAAAATAGAATTTTTCATTTTGCAATGGTGTCCTTAAGGTGTCACAACTACTTGATTCAAGAGAGGAAATACACTTACTGGATTTTAAAATGTGAAAATGTAACATGTCACATTATTGTACACACAAAATATTGCTCTACTTTAGTCTCTAAAGAGTAGCAGGGTATTCTGGGAGAATCCTGAGTATTGACGTTAGTTAGATCACTAACTGAGTCTAAGTGGTGGTGGCACTGCTTGATAAGAAATTCATCAAGTACTTCAAAATTCATGCCTTTTCTATACATTGCTTTTCAATCACTCAGTCGTGTCCTACTCTTTGTGACCTGATGGACTGCAGTGTGCCAGGCTTCCCTGACCTTCACGATCTCCTGGAGTTTGCTCCAATTCATGTCCATTGAGTTGCTGATGCTCTCCAACCATCTCATCCTCTGTCTCCCCCTTCTCCTCCTGCGCTCAGTCTTTTGTGCTTCAGGGTCTTTTCAGTGACTCAACTCTTTGCATCAACTGGCCAAAATATTGTTGCAGGATAATAGTTTTAAGGATGAAATGAAGAAATATATGTAAAGCACTTAGGATGGTGTTGGGCACATGGTAGACATTTGGCTAAGTGCTGGCTATTATTAGAGGCTGCTTCCTACCAGTTCTTTCACACTGTGAACATAGACTGTGGATCATAATGATAGGGTATGGTACACCCCATTCGTTTTAATATTCTGCTGATCATCACCTTTGTCCTTACTCTTTCTGCCCTCTTCTGTTCTCCTTTGGGACACATTTCACTTCAGTTTGTCAGGTGAGTCTTCATACAGTTACCTTCTCATGGAAGTTTTTCTCTGCCTCCAACACATCCTCTAATAGTCTTTCTCTGCTGTGTGTCTTTGCATGCCTCTCCTGTTTCTTGCTCGAGTATTTTCCTGGATTTTGCTGTTATTTTCCTGGATGCTGTTATCTTTCGTTTTTGCTGTTTAACGATTTCAAATCCACTAACCACTATGAGGTATAGATATCATTAGGTTATCTAATTTTATCTAATATGTAATATGGCCAAAGGTGTCACTTCCCTCTTAAAAGAAGCAATTTGCTCTTAGTTTTTTATGCAGTAAAATATTAGGATGTTCTTCTATCTGTGGATATTTACTTGTATCATCACTTTTTCCATGTAAGCAGATGAAAAGGTAAAGAAGTAAACTTGAATATTTTGTGCCTAAAAACAATTATATTTTGAAACACAGTTGAAAAATGACAACAACTTTTTCAACTCAAATTGCTTTCCTGGGGTTAGGGCATAGGGTGGCCTTTAGCTCCCTTTTAATTGCACCTCAAAAGTAGATATTTTGGAATTTTAAAACACTTCTATATGTCACAATTGGGAAACCCTCAGTACTTTGGCGTTAAGTGTGACAGATGAAATTATATTTGTATTACCATCCTCATGCTGCTTTTGGGCAAAAGATTCCTTCTGATCGCTTTCTGCCTAGATAGACCTCTTTCGATAAGGACTGGCAGAGAGGATAGTGAAAGGCTTCACGTAAAATGTCTCTCTCCCCTTAATTCAGAAACCACACCAGAGCACCCCTGACTTTTGACTGTGACTGTAGTATCCCAATGGAGTTAGTTGCTTTTGAGGAAAAAAAAAAGTCCCCATGAGCATCACTAGGAAATGAAGAAAATTTGGGAGGAAATAATATAACCATCTATATTGGTTATGAACCTAGGAGTTTTCAAAATTTGAAGCCTACTCTTTAGAATTACATTTTCAGGGACATCAAAGAAAGCCTATTTTTTTTTTTTCAGTTCTTGAAATAACTCATGCGAATTTCTCTAACATCTTCCGAACTTGTACACTGATTCCTCTCACATTTGCTGGGTGTATAGATAATGTTTTCTCTTCAAAATGCAGTACAGCAAAAATGAAAATAATTACTGTGAAAAGCTCTTCCTCTGTTTTGGTAGGATTACAAAGTTTCCATCTTCATAGTTTCTATTTCAATTTATCTCTTGAAATTAAATCTTTTTCTTTTGAAATGCCAGGCTCCATTTGGGGGTAATAGTTTCTGACAGTTCTAAGCTTTTACCAAAACTTCTTGGTAAAAATGTGTTGAATGATTTCTTAGTTCTTAATAGCATTATTTAGAAATGAGAAACAAAGACAAGACAACATCCTATGAAGTCAACCAGAGCACTGACATTTTCTAGAACAGTATCTTTTTTATAAATTTAATTAAGTTTATAAGATCTAAGTTTAAGTATGTTTTTGGTTATACTGTTATAATTCATGTAGTACTACAATCACACTGAAATCATAAAATGAATATTTAAATGTTGATGATCACAATAATTATAAGCCTTGTGTGTTTTCTTCTAAGAAAGGATTAAAAAGTGCATTTTTTTAACCCTAAGCAATTGTTACGGCTATAACAGTTATTCCCTTTATTTGTGAAACTGTTGGTACAGCTCTTTTTTGGCCCTGGGCAAAGATTGAAGCATGAATTGGAGTGAAATTTGGGGTATCTAATGTGACTTTCTAAGATCCAGCATTCACAATTTAAAAAAAGTTTTAATATGGAAAAATATATATAACAAGTTACCATTTAAATCATTTTTGATTCTACAATTAGTGGATTTAAGTACATTCACATTGTACAACTATCCATCTCCAGAACGTTTTCATTATCCCAAATCTGAACTGTACCCATTAATCAGTAATTCCCTATTTCCCCTCCACTATTATTGTACTTTATCTCTATGAATCTGACTCTTCTTTGTACTTCATAAGTAGAATCATATATTTGTCCTTTCATGTCTGGCTTGTTTCATTAAGCATGATGTGTTCAAAGTTCATGTTTTAGCAACTGTCAAAATTTCATTCCTTTTAAGGCTGAATAATGTATGTAGCTAACAAGTTTTGTTTATTCATTCATACACTGATGGACACTGGGTTGTTTCCATGTTTAGGCTATTATGAATAATGCCTCTATGAACACTAGTGTACAAATATCTTTTTGAGCCATTTCAATTCTTTGAGATATATACCCAGAAGTGAAACTTCTGGATCATATGGTAATTCTATGTTTATTTTCTAAAGAACCTCAATACTATCTTCTATAGTGGTCAGACTATTTTACATTCCCACAAACAAAACAGAAAGGTTCCAATTTCCCCACATTTTCATCAACACTTATTTTCTATGTATATGCATGTGTTTGTTTATAATAGCTATCCTAATGGATGTGAAGTGATAGTTTGCAGTTTTGATTTGATTTTTATTGTACTAATGATTAGTGATGTTGAGCATCTTCTGTGTGCTTACTGGACATTTGTATATTATCTTTGGAGAAATGTCTATCCAAGTCCTTTCTCAGTTTTTATTTTTGACTGTGCTGGGTCTGCCTCTGCAAGGGCTTTTCCTTAGTTGCAGTGAGTGAGGATTACTCTCTAGCTGCGGTGCAAGGAC
Source organism: Moschus berezovskii (assembly GCF_049115385.1). NCBI lineage: Eukaryota > Metazoa > Chordata > Mammalia > Artiodactyla > Moschidae > Moschus > Moschus berezovskii. The sequence goes on along the minus strand of NC_142480.1, from coordinate 20,315,551 downwards.
CTGTTATTTCGGTTGATTTTCTTGCTGCAGATCCCAGGCTCTAGAGCGTGTGGGTTTCAGTAGCTGCATCTCCTGGGCTCTAGAGCACAGGACTCAATAGTTGTGGTGCAGGGGCTTAGTTGCTCCATGGCATGTGATGTCTTCCAGACCCAAGGATCAAAGGTGTGTCTCCTGCATTGGCAGGTAGATTCTTTACCACTGATCCACCGGGGAATCCCCATTTTTTAATTTGTTTATTTTCATTGAGTTGTTGTAGTTCTTTATATACAGTTGACCCTTGAACAACCCAGGTTTGAACTGTGTGGGTCCACTGATCTGCTGATTTTTTTTTTCAATATATGTACTATAGTACTAAAATGTTAGTCACTCAGTCGTGTCTGACTCTTTGTGACCCCATGGACTATAGCCCACCATGCTCCTCGGTTCGTGGAATTCTTCATGCAAGAATACTGGAGTGGGTTCCATGATCTTTTGGGGAGTTTTCCCAACTGGCCAAGGGATCAAACTCAAGTGTCCTGCGTTGCAGACAGATTCATTACTGTCTGAACCACCAGGGAAGCCAACTACAATACTACATGATCCACAATTGGCTGATTCCATGGAGGCAGAACTGTGGATACAGAGGGCCTACTGTAAAGTTATAGGTAGAGTTTTGATCCCCACATTGTTCAAGTCAACTGTAGTATAGATATTTATCCCTTATCAGTTTATGTTTTTCAGATACCTTCTCCTATTCTGTAGATTTTCTGTCCACTCCTTAGATAGTGTCCCTTGAAGCACAAAAGTTCTTAATTTTGATCATCTAAAATATTTGTTTTTGTCTGTGCTTTTGGTGTCATATTCAGTAAATCATTGCCAAATCCAATGATATGAAGCTTTTCCCCTGTGTTTCCTTAGCACGAATAATTTGAAGAAGTGGGGAATTTTTAACTGTGTGCCACTCAAAGATTTTTGGACTAAGGCCAGTGTAATCCACAAAAATACATTCCAGGCAAGAGAAGAAGAAATTGAGCTGGGTAGGAAAGCAGGGCTTTCCCACAAGTCCTCAGAAGGCTTCTGCTTCAATCTATTAGTCAGAACAGCAGGGCACGTTGCCACTTTTGCCTGCAAGAGAGGGTGGTTGGAAAATAACATATAGGGATTTTGTTATTGTTTGTTTGTTTTAAGCTGGCCATATTGCCACCTAGAATGAAGATGAAGAGAAGAATGAATAGCTAGGCAACATGATGACTGCTTATTTGACTTATATGCAGAGTACATCATGAGAAACGTTGGGCTGGATGAAGCACAAGCTGGAATCAAGATTGCCAGGAGAAATATCAATAACCTCAGATATGCACATGACACCACCCTTATGGCAGAAAGCAAAGAACTAAAGAGCCTGTTGATGAAAGTGAAAGAGGAGAGTGAAAAAGTTGGCTTAAAGCTCAACATTCAGAAAACTAAGATCATGGCATCTGGTCTCATCACTTCATGGGAAATAGATGGGGAAACAATGGAAATAGTGACAGACTTAATCTGTTTGGGCTCCAAAATCACTGCAGATGGTGACTGCAGCCATGAAATTAAAAGACACTTGCTCCTTGGAAGAAAAGTTATGACCCAACTAGATAGCATTTTAAAAAGCAGAGACATTTGTCTCTGCCTTAATTTTTATGATTTCTTTCCTTCTACTAACCCTGGGGTTCTTCATTTCTTCCTTTTCTAGTTTCTTTAGATGTAGAGTTAGGTTATTTAGTTGACTTTTTTCTTGTTTCTTGAGGTGTGCCTGTATTGCTATGAACGTCCCCCTTAGCATTGCTTTTACAGTGTCCCAGAGGTTTTGGGTTGTTGTGTTTTCATTTTCACTCATTTCTATGCATATTTTGATTTCTCTTTTGATTTCTTCTGTGGTTTGTTCATTATTCAGCAGCGTGTTGTTCAGCCTTCATATGTTGGCATTTTTAATAGTTTTTCTCCCATAATTGAGATCTATCAGCAACGTGAATAACCTGGAAGAAATGGACAAACTCCTAGAAAAGTAAAACTTTGCAAAACTGAACCAGGAAGAAATAGAAAATCTGAACAGACCCATCACAAGCATGGAACTAGAGGCTGTAATCAGAAATCTTCCAGCAAACAAAAGCCCAGGTCCAGACAGCTTCACAGCCGAATTCTACCAAAAATTTAGAGAAGAGCTAACACCTATTCTACTCAAACTCTTCCAGAAAATTGCTGAGGAAGGGAAACTTCCAAACTCATTCTATGAGGCCACCATCACCCTAATCCCAAAACCTGGTAAAGATCCCAAAAAAAAAGAAAACTACAGGCCAATATCACTGATGAACATAGATGCAAAAATCCTTATCAAAATTCTAGCAATCAGAATCCAACAACACATTAAGAAGATCATACATCATGACCAAGTGGGCTTTATCCCAGGAATGCAAAGATTCTTCAATATCCTCAAATCAATCAACGTAATACACTATATTAACAAACTGAAAAACAAAAATCATATGATTATCCCAATAGATGCAGAGAAAGCCTTTGAAAAAATTCAACATCCATTTATGATAAAAACCCTCCAGAAAGTGGGAATAGAAGGGACATATCTCAACATAATAAAAGCTATATATGACAAACCCAGCAAACATTATCCTCAACGGTGAAAAACTGAAAGCATTTCCCCTAAAGTCAGGAACAAGACAAGGGTGCCCACTCTCACCACTACTCTTCAACATAGTTCTGGAAGTTTTGGTCACAGCAATCAGAGCAGAAAAAGACTAAAAGGAATACAAATTGGAAAAGAAGAAGTAAAACTTTCACTGTTCGCTGATGACGTGATCCTCAACACAGAAACCCTAAATTCTCTACCAGAAAACTACTAGAGCTAATCAATGAATACAGTAAAGCTGCAGTATATAAAATCAACACACAGAAATCCCTTGCATTCCTGTACACTAATAATGAGAAACTAGAAAGAGAAATTAAGGAAACTATTCCATTCACTGTTGCAACGAAAAGAATTAAATACTTAGGAATATATCTACCTAAGGAAACAAAAGACTTGTACATAGAAAACTATAGAACACTAGTGAAAGGAATCAAAGAGGACACTAATAGATGGAGAAGTATACCGTGTTCATTGATTGGAAGAATAAATATTGTAAAAATGAGTATACTACCCAAAGTAATTTATATGTTCAATGCAATCCCTATCAAGCTACCCATGATATTTTTCACAGAGCTAGAACAAATAATCTCACAATTTGTATGGCAATACAAAAAACCTTGAATAGCCAAAGCAATCTTGAGGAAGAAAAATGGAACTGGGGGAATCAACCTGCCGGATGTCAGGCTCTACTACAAAGCCACAGTCATCAAGAGAGTATGGTACTGGCATAAAGACAGAAATATAGATCAATGGAACAAAATAGAAAGCCCAGAGATAAATCCACGCACCTATAGACACCTTATCTTTGACAAAGGAGGCAAGAATATAAAATGGAGGAAAGACAGTCTCTTTAACAAGTGGTGCGGGTGAAAACTGGTCAACCACTTGTAAAAGAATGAAACTAGAACACTTCCTAACACCATACACCAAAATAAAATCAAAATGGATTAAAGAACTAAATGTAAGACCAGAAACTATAAAACTCCTTTGAGGAGAACATAGGCAAAACACTCTCCAACATAAATCACAGCAGGATCCTCCAAGACCCACCTCCCAGAATATTGGAAATAAAAGCAAAAATAAAAAAAATGGGACCTAATTAAAATCAAAAGCTTCTGCACAGAAAAAGAAACTATAAGCAAGGTGAAAAGACAGCCTTCAGAATGGGAGAAAATAATAGCAAATGAAGCAACTGATAAAGGATTAATCTCCAAAATATACAAGCAGCTCCTGCAGCTCAATTCCAGAAAAATAAATGACCCAATCAAAAAATGGGCCAAAGAACTAAACAGACATTTCTCCAAAGAAGACAGAAAGATGGCTAACAAACACATGAAAAAATGCTCAACATCCCTCATAATCAGAGAAATGCAAATCAAAACCACAATGAGATACCATTTCACACCAGTCAGAATGGCTGCTATCCAAAAGTCTGCTGCTGCTGCTAAGTCACGTCAGTCGTGTCCGACTCTGTGTGGCCCCATAGACGGAAGCCCACCAGGCTCTCCCGTCCCTGGGATTCTCGTCTACATGCGATAAATCCTGGAGAGGGTGTGGAGAGAAGGGAACCCTCTTACACTGTTGGTGGGAATGCAAACTACTACAGCCACTGTGGAGAACAGTGTGGAGATTCCTCAAAAAACTGGAAATAGAACTGCCATATGATCCAACAATCGCACTCCTGGACATACACACCGAGGAAACCAGAATTGAAAGAGACACATGTACTCCAATGTTCATTGCAGCACTGTTTATAATAGGACATGGAAGCAACTTAGATGTCCATCTGCAGATGAATGGATAAGAAAGCTTTGGTACATATACACAATGGATTATTACTCAGCCATTAAAAAGAATGCATTTGAACCAGTTCTAATGAGGTGGATGAAACTAGAACCTATTATACAGAGTGAAGTAAACCAGAAAGAAAAACACCAATACAGTATACTAATGCATATATATGGAATTTAGAAAGATGCAAATGATAACCCTGTATACGAGACAGCAAAAGAGACACAGGTGTATAGAACAGTCTTTGGGACTCTGTGGGTGAGGGTGAGGGTGGGATGGTTTGGGAGAATGGCATTGAAACATGTATATTATCATATGTGAAACGAATCGCCAGTTCAGGGTCGATGCATGTTACAGGATGCTCGGGGCTGGTGTGCGGGGATGACCTGGTGGGAGGATAAAGGGAGGAGGGAGATGGGAGGGGGATTCAGGAGGGGGAACTCATGTACACCCGGGGCGGATTCATGTCAATGTATGGCAAAACCAACCAATATAATATTGTAAAATAATTAGCATCCAATAAAAAATAAATAAATAAAAAAAGCAGAGACATTACTTTGCCAACAAAGCTCCTTCTAGTCAAAGCTATGGTTTTTCCAGTAGTCATGTATGGATGTGAGAGTTGGACTATAAAGAAAGCTGCACACTGAAGGACTGATGTTTTGAACTGTGGAGTTGGAGAAGACTCTTGAGAGTCTCTTGGACAGCAAGGAGATCCAACCAGTCCATCCTAAAGTAAATCAGTCCTGAATATTCATTGGAAGAACTGATGCTGAAGCTGTAACTCCAATACTTTGGCCACCCGACGTGAAGAACTGACTCATTGGAAAAGACCCTGATGTTGGGAAAGATTGAAGGTGGGAAGAGAAGGGGAGGACAGAGGATGAGATGGTTGGATGGCATCACTTACTCAATGGACATGAGTTTGAGTAAACACTGGGAGCTGGTGATGGACAGGGAGGCCTGGCGAGCTTCAGTCCATGGGGTCACAAAGAGTCGGACATGACTGAGTGACTGAACTGAACTGATGATGTCTGCAACAAGTCTTAAATTTGTTGGTGTATTTGAAACTTTCTTAGCAGAATCGTTTACAAGTCTGAGGCATGTAGAATGTCTTTCTCTAGAGTCCATTGTTGACATTTAATATTACCTGTTTCTATATTTAAGTCTTTCTAGAGGTGGAGGGTGGCAAGGGTATGGTCCTGTGACACCTGGGGCAGAATGGGTACTTATATCATGTTCTTTTCTAGACGTCCATAAAATGCAGCTTTGGACCACACTGATGAATGATGAATTTGCATTTTTTTTTCTAAGAAGAACAAATATTGCATTTAAAAAATTTTTGTTTTTGGTTGAGTTACTGTTGTATCTATGGGTATTGTGTAGATATCAGATGGTAAAGAATCCACCGGCACATAGGTGTCCCATGCTGGCTCACTATTTTGGGATCTCTCACACGAAACAGGATACACCTAATCAGGCTAAGTATAAAAAATCTTTTTTTTTTTTTGTACACGATACCTCAGGCTTTGCTCTGTGTCTGCTTCTCTCAGAAATCCACCCTATTCCTCCTTAATCTGGTTTTCGATGTTTAGGCATCGAATATAGCTGCTCACTGCGAAAGTGCTCATGTCTGACTCTGTTTTTCTCTATAGAATCTTTGGATATGAATTTCCTTTCTGAGTCACAGAATTTGTATATTACCTTCTTTAAAATAATAGGTTTCCAATAACAAGATATTGTCGGAGTTGTGTTTGTATATTGAGTTATGAAGAAGAGAAGTTAAACAGAAAGAAATTCAATGCAAGAGATAACAAGACATGGAGAAAAATAACAAATGTTTCTGTCCCAGGAATTTTTTTTAAAGACTTGAGAGTAATTTATATTTTGGGGGTTTTCCTCATCTTTGGTCTTACATGAAATGTATTCTATCACCTCTCTGTATAAGGAATCCTCACATATTACAGTGAACTCTTTTACAGCCTTCAATTTTGTTCCATTTAGTTTTCCCTTAAAGATCTTCCTGAACCTTTTTTGACTATTTTATAGTACCCTGAAGTTATGGCAATGATAACATGTGTGGTTTCCTGTGCCTGCATGGTCCTCACAGCTGTGACCACTACCTTTAAATGGAAACTTCAGTCTGCAGCCTATAGCCTTGGGGACAATAGAACCCTTAATGAAAAGAGGCTCAAGAAATTTAAGTGTAGCCGCTCAGCCTATTTATCCTTTTGCCTATTTTACTCTCATTTTCCACCTTAATCCTACGACCTGGAACTTGGCTGCTTTTTCTTTATGCACAATGCCCCCATTTAAAACTGTTTCAAGAAAATGAGTCCCTGTTTCTCATCTTTCTTCCCAATGCACTGACTTCTCTGGGATTAAGTTCCTGTACTTAATTTATGACCTCAGCGGCTGATCCCCTGTATTTCAACAGACTTAATTTCTGTAAGTATTGTGGGAATGTAGAGAAAGACTTAGAAAGATTAACCCCTTGCTGGCTTGAATCAGGCATTCCTTGAGAAACTGATTTGGGAGAGGAGCTCTTTTAATTCAGCCTTTCACATTCTGCAGAGGTTCGACCCAAGAGTATATGGAGTGATGAGTTAGTGCCGAGAAGTTTGAAATTAACAAATGATTGTCTCCTAAAGTATACACACCCCTTTCCTGGTTGTTGTTGTTGCTCTATCCCAACAAAAACTGACTTGTATTCTTTTCACACAATGCAGTGAATAGTTTATGCTGCCATAATGTTATGATTTGAAACTGAGTGTGATTGTCTTCCCTATAAAATTGTATATTTTGCTGTACATGCTTACATACAACTGCTGTGAGTACTCTGCTATGGAGTTTTCCCATCAATTTTTTCCCCTTCACTTTGGAACTTTTAACTAGGGTGGCCAAAAGGTGTTTTTTTTTGTTTTGCTCTGGCCTAGAATCCTATCTTCTCTGCAAGGTGGTTATTCAGAGTTCCAGGTCCTAAGCTTTTATTTGTTTTTATACTATAGCATTACATCTCCTTTGTTTTGTTATATTTGGCTTCCCAGGCAGCACTAATGGCAAAGTATCCACCTGCCAATGCTGGAGACTCAAGAGACATGGGTTTGATTCCTGTGTCAGAAAGATCCCCCTAGGGTAGCAAGTGGGGATAGCACTCCAGTATTCTTGCCTGGAAAATTCCATGGACAGAGAAGTCTGGTGGGCTGCAGTCTATGGGGTTGCAAACTGTCAGATATGACTGAGCACACACATACACGATAGCTTTATTTAGTTTCATTCTGAGTTTTTTTTTTTTAATCTTCGTTTTCTGGCTTTGAAATGTTGCTGTGATGATGAGGGAGTATTTCAAATATGTTTTTGTGAAAAAAAAGTCATGTCTACATTGTGTTCTGAGCTGGAAACAGATTTCCTGTCGGTCAGATGACAGATTTCCTCTCTATATCATCAAGCAAACCATTTTTAGGGTAACCTGGGGGTTTGTTTCTCTGCTCATCCTTTTATTCATTATTCATTCAATAAATATTTATGAAGTTTTCACTAGTGCCAGAAGTTGTTCTAGGCACTTGGGATTCAGCAATGACCAAATTCCTACTTGTGTAGAGCTTACGTTCTAGTTCAGTGGTGTTCAAACTTTGCTGCATATCACGATCACCTAGGGAGAATTTAAAACTCCTAAGTCTTGCCCCATGCCAATTAAATCAGAATCTCTGGGGGTGGATATAGGCATACTTTTTGTGATGATTCCAGTGTACATCTATATTTGAGAACCATTAATCTACATCAGGATTTATCACATTATAGCATATGCCATAATGTTCAGAAGGGTGTATTACAGATGAGATTGAGCACATCTTTCTATGGTGGTATGGCCATAGACAGAAGGACTTGTTACAATTCAGAATAAAGTTGGCCCTTGAGCAAGGCTGGGATTAAGGACACTGACGCAGCAGGCAGTTGAAAATGAACATAAAACATATAGTTGGCCCTTGGTACCCACCAGTTCCACCAACTGCAGATTTTAACTGTGATTACTATTGAAGAGAAATCCAAGTATAAGTGGATCCTTGGAGTTCAAAACTATGCTTTTAAAGAGCCCCTGTAGTTTCTGATTCAGCAATCTGGAGTTAGGCCAAGGAATCTGCATTTCTAAGTTCCCTGGTGAAGCTGATGATGCTGGTTTTGTGGGCTAATCTTTGTGACTAACATGCAGAGCCTTGATACTCAATGCATGGTGGTAGATCAGAAGTACAGGTTTTCCTGAGGATTTGTTGAAAATGTAGAATCTCCAGTGCATCAAGACCTCTTGAATCAGAGTCTAGGTTTTGATAAGATCTCCTGGTCATTGACATGCACATGAAAGTTTTGATCTGTTTCTCTGCACTCTGTCACCTGCATGTCATGTAAACTATAGACTTATTCCTTGACTCTCAGATATTTCCTTTATATAAGCTGATATTACACATATTACATGCATGTGTACACATTTGTACACAAAGCACACACTGGTGAGTTATAATGAAATAATATGCTTTTTCTTGTGTTTTACTACTACAAAGGGCCTGAATTAATAGTAGTAAATACAAGTGAAAAATAACAGGACTAATGTTCCCTGTTAAAATAAGGAAAAAACTCCCCCACTTCTTTCTTAGAACATTGGCTTTAGAAAACTGGTCACTTCATTCTCCATCTCTTTGAAATGTATGTAAAACTTGAAAAAAGCTAAATAAGCTTCTAACCAGGACGTGGGAACTGTATCTTTGAAATATAATCAAGAAAGATACTGCCCTATCTTCTAGTCTGTGTGAGAGGAGCTTTGGTGGCCCCTTCCTCCAAGTTGCAAAACCACCTCTTGTCATAAAGAGAAGTTAATGTTTGGATAAAGCCAACTGACTAGCACAGATGGTCACCCCAACTACCAAATGAGTTTTGAGATGATTATGTATGACAGTGAATCAGCTGTTCGCATCAGGTGGCCAAAATATTGGAGCTTCAGCATCAGTCCTTCCAATGAATATTCAGGGTTGATCTCCTTTAGGATTGACTGGTGTGATCTCCTTGCAGTCCAAGGGACTCTCAAGAGTCTTCTCCAGCACCACAGCTTGAAAGCATTAATTCTTCAGCTCTCAGCCTTCTCTGTGGTCCAACCCTCTTATCCATACATGACTACTGGATCCTGATACTGAGAAAGCTTGAGGGCAGGAGAAGAAGGTGGCGGAGGATGAGATAGTTAGATGACATCACAGACTCAATGGACATGAAGTTGGGAAAATTCCAGGAGATAGGGAAGGGCAGGCAAGCCTTGCATGTTCCAGTCCATGGGGTTGCAGAGTTGAACATGACTTGGTGACAGAACAGCAACATTGTGTATAACAATGGTGCTATTAAATCCTCTTGCTGCTGCTGCTGCTGCTAAATCCTCTTACTGGAGGACTAATCACTGTTTCTGTTGAACATGTTTGCAGTGGTTGTATCTGCTTGGCTACATGAAGGGTTAAAGTTCTGTGTATCTTTGCAATCTCTTAGTGGATTGCCTGTGATGTATATCACATTCTGTCTTAATGTTTATTCAATGATAAATTATCACTTTTTAGGATATTTAAAAATTTTTATTGGACTATAGTTGCTTTACAATGTTGTGTTTGTTTCTGCTGTACAGCAAAGTGAATCAGCTATGCCTATACATATATCCCCTCCTTTTTGGATTTCCTTTCCATTTAGGTCACACAGAACTTTAAGTAGAATTCCCTGTGCTGTACAGTAGGTTTTCATTACTTACATTACACGTCGTTTCCAATGATACATTTTTTTCTCTTCTACCTTTGTGGAAAGTTTTTCTGGATGGTAAAGAAATTATTTTTAGTAACATTTCTCAGTAGGTTCTAGCCAGTATTAACTTTCCAGACTACTCTCATCCCCTCATCAGCCATAACACTCATTACGCATATGACATTTTTTGAGGGGAATGGAGATGAGAAGGGAGTACCAGTAGAATGTATTCCAAAAACAAAAGATTAATTCAGATTCTGTTTTTGAAACTTAAGAAAACCCACTTAATTATGGAGTTTTTAAACTATATATAAAAGGAGAGGGATTAATATAACAAACCTCTCTTGTTCTTCTCCCAGCTACAATAATTAAGATTTTTTCCAATCTTGTTTCATCCACATCTAGTGTTGTTTTTTGCCCAAGTGTTTTAAAGCGAAATCTAGACATTTAACCTCGAAATGATTTAATATGTCTTTAAATATATAGCCATACCTATTCACAATAGCCAGAAGATAGAGTACAAATGTCCATCCATGGATGAATGGAAAATAATTTCTGACATGTATATATATATGTATACAATGGAATAGTATTTAATCATAAAGTGAACAGACTGCCTGACCAATGTGGATGAACTTTTGAAACATGCCAAGTCAAAGAAATTAGATACAAAACGTTACATACTGTATGATCCCACTTATATGAACTATCCATAATTGATAGGAACTCAGAGACAGAATGCAGGTTGGTGGTTTCCAGGGACCAGGGGGAAGGAAGAATGAGGAGACACTGCTTAATGGGAAAGGGGTTTCATATGAAGTGTTAGAATGGTTTTGGAACAGTTGGAGCTGGTTTTACTACCCTTTGAATAAAACATTTTTAGTCTTTCAGGATCTCTTATAGGATAACAACAAGTAAAGATGTGATCTTTGAAGCAAGAAGCAATTACAAATGGTGTACGTTTATAATGAGAACAAAGATTGTTTGGAGAGAGAAAATTCTGGGAGAGTCTTTACATGGCAAGGTTGGGGAAGACCTTTCCTACGTTTTTTTCTAAATTAAGGTCTAAACATTAAAGAGAAGCTTCTAGCAGTCAAGAGTCTTGAAGCCAGAAAGGGGTTGGCATGTTTGAGTAGCTGAATGCAGGTTAAGTCATGGACGTGTTGGTGCAGGTTTTCCCTCCAAGTGGATTGGACTTGAATAAATGGGAAGTAAATATTCAGTTCATGAAAGAATGAGTGATCATCATCTACTCTTCCCTCAAATCATGGTGGAATAAGGATGTTTGTGTAGACTGGGGTAAGGACAGTTACTTTTTTTCTTTATCCGCTGAGCATCCTTAACTGGATGAGACAAAGTATGAGAAATGTTTAATATTGGATATGTGTTAGGGGTGAATATACTAGGTATATCTATGCTTATATGCAGTATATAATATGGATATATACTAGGCATATGTCTAGTAGATAATGTGGATAATACTGCTGCTGCTGCTAAGTCGCTTCAGTCGTGTCTGACTCTGTGCGACCCCATAGATGGCAGCCCACCAGGCTCCCCCATCCCTGGGATTCTCCAGGAAAAAATACTGGAGTGGGTTGCCATTTCCTTCTCCAATGCATGAAAGTGAAAAGGGAAAGTGAAGTCACTCAGTCGTGTCCGACTCTTCGCGACCCCATGGACTGCAGCCCACCAGGCTCCTCTGTCCATGGGTTTTTCCAGGCAAGAGTACTGGAGTGGGGCGCCATTGCCTTCTCTGGTGGATAATACTAGGATATAGTAATAAAACAACTTCTGAAGAGGAGAGGTTGGAGAAACTGTGCAAAGCAAGAACATCACAGGAATCTAGGGTCTGAGAAGAAAAAGAAGGGCTTGGAGGGAGAAAGATGGGGATACCAAGGGAAACAAAACCATCATCTCTAGTTTGTGGTGGATAGAAATGGGCAGGGTATCAACTCTGCCCGCTCTATCTGTGTGCATATAAACAAATCATTTTACTCTGGAAGCATCAGCCCATGCTGATGTGAATTATAATGGGAATTATAATGAAATGGGAATTATAATCATACTTATCCTATAGGGTTTATGTGGGGTTTAAATGAGATCATGATTGAAACTGGCTCAGTGGGGTACCTGACACAAAGTAAACTCTAAGTGCTTTCTTGATCTATGGATATTATGATTTCTTTTTGCTCAGTTTTCTAGACCACCTCAAATTTATGTTTTGGCCTTATGTTTTTATACCCTGAATTCATAGTTTGGCTTTCTCCTTTCTAGGCTTTAAAAAATGCCCTGCAGAAAAAATTGTGCATAACTTTCTGAATGATCAAGGTTTTGCTTTCAACCTTGTAGTACGTTTAAATAAACGAAAAGCTGCTTTGTTACTAAAACCTATGTTACTGACTGTAGTCAATACATTCATTCTGGTCATTCAAAGAGCAAAACGGTCATTGAATTTAACCATTATTCAAAATATCTAGTTATTTGACTGAATGAAATAGTATAGATGATTTTGTGTGTGGAAGTCCTGCAATGCTTAGCATTCATTAAGTACTAATTGCAAGCAATGCATGGTATTAGAGGCTTTTGAAGATATGGAGATCAATTACAAATAATGTAGATTTAATATTTCTAGCACTTCTCGGAGAAGGCAATGGCAAGCCACTCCAGTACTATTGATAGAAAATCCCATGGATGGAGGAGCCTGGTAGGCTGCAGTCCATGGGGTCACTAAGGGTTGGACACGACTGAGCGACTTCACTTTCACTTTTCACTTTCACACATTGGAGAAGGAAATGGCAACCCACTCCAGTGTTCTTGCCTGGAGAATCCCAGGGACGGGGAAGCCTGGTGGGCTTCCGTCTATGGGGTCACATAGAGTCGGACACGACTGAAGTGACTTAGCAGCAGCAGCAGCAGCAGCACTTCTCCAACATTTTAAACCTTTATCTCATTAGACTCATTGCACATTTTACAAGTTATTACATTTTATGGATTTTTCTTATATGCGAAAACAGAAGTTTGGAAAGGCAAGGTCGGTTGCCTATGAGTAGTAAATTGTGGTAATAGGATCTGAATTAAATTTTTTTGTCTTTCAAACTCAGTGCTCTTCATCACATAAAAACCCTAAGTAGATAGACCATATTCACTTAGCAACTGAAGCTAAGCATAACTTCTCAAGTAACAAATCTATAAGCTCTAAGCAACGGGAGATACTGAATATAGTACAAACTCACCAAGATTTTATAGTCTAAAGATATATGCTCAAGTCTCAGCTCTGCTGTTTACTATCTTTGGGGCCTTGGATGAATCTGTTGACCTTGTTGAGCTTTAATTCCCTCATCTTGGTGTGAAGATAAAATTTTATGGTACAGTGAATCCACTGATATGGCTAAAATGATCATGAATGTAACAATATCTCCCTGTTTACAAGATGCTTACTTGTTATTTAATCCTAATTTTTGAGAATTTTCATGATTTTTCTATATTACATTTAAAATATTTAAGAAATGTTTAATATAACTGATATAGGACACATTAAATATATTTCATAAAAGGCAGTTTTGCCACAAAATACTTTTATAGCATGCAAATAACTTATTTTTAAGGAACATTGTTTCTGTCTGTTCTGTTCTGTCGCTCAGTCGTGTCCGACTCTTTGCGACCCCTTGGACTGTAGCCTACCAGGCTTCTCCGTCCCTGGGATTCTCCAGGCAAGAATACTGGAGTGGGTTACCATTTCCTTCTCCAGGGGATCTTCCCGACCCAGGGATCGAACCCGGGTCTCCCTCATTGGAGGCAGATGCTTTAACCTCTGAGCCACCAGGGAAGCCTATTGTTTATCCTATCATTTATCCAAACCCACGCAATTAAGAAAGCATGTTACAGTTCTGCCCTAACCTGTGTATTGTTCTTTAGATCTTTTTAAACTTCTCTCACTCTGTTTCTTTGGATTATAGAGATTAATTGATCTTCAATATGCTGAGTAGTTTCAAAAGACTATTTTTGTTAGGTCCTCAAATATTTATAATAATAAGGTTATTTCCCTCTTCCATTTGGGTACTTCAGTTGCCAGAAACAGTCAATGAACTTTTAAAAGTGTTTGTTAGGGAATGTTCTGCTAATTGCTTTTGATCTGCCTTTAAAAAGAGCAATTAGCAACAACTCAAATTTTATCTTTGGGGATAGGAACATTCTCATGACCAAACTTGAGTTTTTAGTCCTAAAAGTTGATCATAGAGAAAATAATGCTTCTGATCCCATGAACACGTTTGAAGAGTTAGGCTGATGTTTTTCTCAGATCATTTTCCCTTTGAGACACGTAGTATAGCATTCCTTCATGAGGGGTTAAGTTTCACACATATTTATATTTAGTACCTATGGGAGTCTAAGCTGATGATTAATAGTTGAGAATCATTTTAAAAAATGTATAACTGAAGGCAGAAAATAAAGTGCCGATTGGTTCATTAAGCAATTCAATCCCAAACTGTAAAAAGTTTAAGTTTAATCCTGCCTGAAGGCTGACTGATCCTGTCATAAACACTTTTCATAAACCTTGCATTTAAACCTGGTCTTGCAGTTTTATTACTCTAACAATAATTCAAAGTGACATCCCATGTAGCAATATAAATCTATAAGATGGATGTTATAAAACTTACACCATGACAAAACCATGGGTAATCATGTAAAAATGCAGGTTCTTTTAGTTAGGTATTCTCTCTGAATTGCTCCTTGTGCCTTGGTTGAACAGATGTGTTGACTGTAACACTGTCTTAATGTGTTGGTATGCCTGAAGGAAAAGAAAGAAATTCAGAGAGACACTGATGATAAAAAGTCCTGGAGTTTGGAGAGCCTTATTTGCAAAACTCAGGGAGCAAGTTAACAAAGACATATTTGCGGAGTTTACATTCTCTGGGAAGATTCCTTTTCTGTGTCTCTATGTGGAATTTTTAGCTCTTGGATTTAATGGCTAAATTGATATTCTGTGGATGTATGAGAGGCCCTGAGCAATAGGTACACTTTCAGAAACTCAAATGAAGTCCCAGCTGTCAGATTCTTGGTGTTCTTAGTTCTCAGTCTAGGGGTTAGGTGAACTCTCAAACTAAATCATAGCAGACTTAACCTTAAAAATATTATATTGCTACAATCCTGTTATTTGGAACAGAAGACTGCATTTCTATTTTATATGGGGAAGAGAGACATTTCCAAGAATAAGCTTTGAAGAAGGGGTCCATAAGAGCTAGTGGATTTGTTTTCATATCCTTGCCAGAGTTGCTCACCAGCAGCAATCTGCTCTCAAATAAAAGTGAGCCTTGAAGGAGTGTTCAAACACCTGTTATTGAACCCATGGGACACTTAACACTTTTATAAGATAGGTGTTGGGAAAATATCTGAAGCCATAGGATTTCCCCCCCAAACATGTTTTGTGAATCTGTTGTCTACTCATGGGAATAAAACCCACTTTTATTTCATTTGACAGGGAATGAAAACCAAGGTTGCATTACACTTAGTGCTTTAACACGGTCGGAATTGTAATTCAGTAAGAGGTTTGTGTAATTATTTGAGGACCTTTTCTCCTAGATTTTGAATTCCTTGCAACCCACCCAGTGTTCTTGCCTGGAGAATCCCAGGGACAGGGGAGCTTGGTAGGAGGCCGTCTATGGGGTCAGACAGAGTCAGACACGACTGAAGTGACTTGGCAGCAGCAGCAGTGCTTAGTGCGGTGCTTAGCACCTGGTAGGTACTCACTTAGCACATGTTGAGATTCAACCACTAAGGCCATATCTATACACATGGAAAGAGAAACACAAAATTTTGAATGTTATCCACTTCATTGACAAATAATTGACGTTTAAATTTCATTCCTAAGCAGTTATTTTTTTAAGGAGTGCATGGTGTATATGTGTGTGCACAGGGGGCACTTGTGTTACTTTATAGGGGCAATTAGTTGGAAGACAATAGGCAATGCATCTTTTATTTAGTAATTGATTAAAAATATAGTGAACATAAATTTCACTTTCTTACCTGTAATTTAAGGCATTCACATTGGCTTGTATGTATTATGTTTTTTCCTTATCAGATGTGTGTCTCAAGTTTGTATTCCTTTAGTCTTCCAAATATAGGAACACACAGCAATAATGTGAATTTGAGTGTCACAGATAATTGGTAATTGGCTCCAATTTTCTGCCCAACCCTTGATCTCAGACATAGCAGGTAGCATATGGGTCATTACTAACATTCTTCATCAGCAGTGATGCTGAGTTTTGGAAAACATGGATGAGGATGAGACCCCTGTGGGGAATCTTCAGGCATCAGGCAATATCCTTCTTCCAAACTAGCAAAGTAGAAATTAGGAATCCATTTTCATTTTTTGCTAGTGGTCTCCTGACCCATTCTCCTTGGTTCAGGCTGAAATCCACCCCCACCCCAACCTCCCCATCCCTAAACTGCCATATTCTTGGAATCCCTGCTTCTGTCTTCAAAAGCTCTTTGATATTACATTGGAACCAAAGTGCTTTTTTTTTTTTCCCCACTTAATTTATCGTCTTGTGTTAGGGCTTTGCTGGAGTACAAGTAGCTTCATTTATATAGCAGCCACAATCATTTTGTCTAAACAATGAAAAAGTAAGTTTCAATGACTATTGACTATATAGCTGATTTTCAGTTGAAATTATATGGTCTATTATCATTAAGAAGCAATTTTAGAGTAAGTAAAAATGTAAGCTATGCCTAATGCAGAATTACTATAGCTATATAATATGGCCAGATCCCTAAACAAATAGGTATTTGCTATTTTCTTTCTGTCACATTCATGTGATATAATGACCTTTTCAAATTTGACTTCAAGGTATAGTGCAAACAATTCTCTTATTTACATTCACTTATTATATTTAAAGCTCTTTAGACAAGCATTGAACTACCAGAACACCAACAAATATCAAAGCCAGAATCACAACTGAATTTATTATCCTAATTAATTTGCTTTCTCTACAGAGATACTTTTACTCAAATGAGAGGACAGTTGTAATACACAATAATAAACACTCAATGCAGTAAACACTTCCACTGCAACTATTATATTTACATAACTCATTTAGTCAAATGCAACCAGCTAACTAAAATAATTGGCTATTTTTCTTTAACCTTTAAAATATGACTGCTTGAGAATCAGATTCACAGACTAAGAACCAATTTATGGTTACTAGCAGGGGGATGGTAGGAGGAAGGCATAGTTAGAATTTGTTATTGCTATCACACTGTTATCTTTAAAATGGATAATCAAAAGGGACCTACTGTATAGCACATAGAATTCTGCTCAATATTATGTAATAACCTAAATGGGAAAATAAGTTGAAAAAAATAGATACATGTATATGAAAAACTGAATCACTTTGCTATATACCTGAAACTATCACAGCATTGTTAATCAACCATATTCTAATATAAAATAAGTTAAAATATGACTACTTGAATTTTTGTTTTTATCTGTTCATGGAGCCTGAATAGCTGGCCTTTTCCTTTGTCATTTTCATGTTCGTTAAGGGCGTCGGAGAGGGAAAAGATGGACTAATCCTTAGGGCAAAAAATATCTCATCATTCCTTTCTCTAGTGCTTTTGCTAAACCAGTATTAATTAGGAGAGAAGAGAAAGTTAACAGTTGGGAATCTTTAGAGTTTTTGAATGAATAGGGCCATGCAGAAAGAACTTTCATTCAGAAATAGAGTGACTTTTATAGTTCTCTTTTCATCATTGCTTTTGGATAAGAACACGAATTTGCCACCTGTCTTTCCAAATGGTGTTAAGGTAGGGAGGAGCAGTATTTATTCACAAAAATAGATTTGACTTGCTGTTAAAATTTAATATAGGAAAGCCTATTTAAATTAAAAAATCTCAAAGGGCCTTAATACATTTTTTCCTGTTCTAAGGTCATAAATATTTGTAGAAAGTTCTTATTGGAATCCTAATAGTTCCATCTGCCACCCATCTTCTGAGAGCAATAGAAAATTCTGATAATTTAACTTTAAACTGTTTATTAAACTTACATGTATGTACAAACTTTGGTCTTTTGGGTGTACAGTTCTAACAGTTTTTTCATTTGAACACAGTCCTATAACAACCACCATCATCAAGACATAGAAGAGTCCCTTCACCACAAATTATTTCCTTATGTTGCCTCTGTTTAGTCAATCCTTCCTCCTACCTTAATCCCTGGCAACAGTGATCTTTATCTATATTGTTTAACCTTGTCTGGAATGTCCGATAAGTGGAATCATCCAGTATGCAGCTTTTTTAGTCTGGCTTTTCTCACTTAATGTATTTCAGATTCATCTATGCTATTGCACGTCAGTAATTCAAACATTTTTATTGCTAATATGTCATATTCACTGGTTTAAAGTTACTAGTGTTCCACCCCCCTCCCCGGGCTTTGAGCAATTGTGAGGAAACTCACTGTAAACTTCTTGTGTTGTGAATGACAGAGTTCACTTGTGGGGTCTTTGAGGATCACGCCAGTGTGATTGTAGGATTTACACTGAGGCATATGAAATGAACAGATTGAGTACACTCACAGGTACCAGAAGAGGGAAGCAGGGGGCCTCATGGGAGGAGCTCCCAGGAATAAGGGTCCGCCAAGCAGACGGGGAGCCGAGAGAGGGGGGGACCCGTGGGTCAGTGCCTTTATCCGGGGTCAGGTGGAGTACACAGAAAAAGGTGTGAGGGATTTTACTGGTGCATTGAACGCCACTGGGTCACAGTCAAGGGAGGGCAAGAAGGGGAGCTTAGGGCGGGGACAAGTATATCATCATGGTTCTGGTCAGCTAGGTAGGGATCTCACACAGCCTGTTGGTTGGGCTGTGGAAACACTGGGGAAACATGAAGTTTTAAAAGTTTCCAATATGCTTCTGCATGTAGGTTCTGATATGACTACTATATAGGCAATTGACAGATTTTATATATAATATATACATAAGGTGTATGTACATATTTTTTCAGATTATTTTCCATTATAGGTGATTACAAGATACTGCATACAGGGACTTCCTTGACTGTCCAGTGGTTAAGACTCTGCACTTCCCGTGCAAGGGGCACAGGTTCTATACCTGGTCGGAGAAATAAGATCCCACACACTCCACAGTTAGGCAAAAAAGAAAAAAGATTCTGAGTATAGTTCTGTGTGCTCTACAGTGAGTCCTTGCTGTTTATCTGTTTCATATGTAGTAGTTTATATTTGTTAACTCCATACTCCTAGTTTTTCCTTCCCTCCTTTTCCTATTTGGTAACAATGTTTGTTTTCTATATTTGTGAATCTGGTTCTGTTTTGTATATTGATTCAATTCTATTATTTTTAAGATTCTACAAGTTATATAATCTTTCATTTAGTATAAATTCTCTAGGTCCATTCATGTTGCTGCAAATGGCATTATTTTATTCATTTTTATGGTTGAGTAATATTCCATTGTGTATATATATATATATATATATGCCTCAACTTATACCTGTCATCTGTTGATGGGCACTTGAGTTGTTTCTATGTCTTGGTTATTGTAAATAGTGCTGCCATGAACATTGGGAGACCCCTTTTTCCACCTAAAAATAAAGTCCCTGTTTATCCTAACATACTTTTCTTTGAACTGTACTTTGTCTAGTCTGTAAAGAAAGCTGAGTGTCAAAGAATTGATGCTTTTGAACTATGGTATTGGAGAAGACTCTTGAGAGTCCCTTGGACTGCAAGGAGATCCAACCGGGTCCATCCTAAAGTTAATCAGTGCTGAAAATTCATTGGAAGGACTGATGCTGAAGCTGAAACTCCAATACTTTGGCCACCTGATGTGAAGAGCTGACTCATTTGAAAAGACCCTGATGCTGGGAAAGATTGAGGGCAGGAAGAGAAGGGGATGATAGAGGATGAGATAGTTGGATGGCATCACTGATTCAGTGGACATGAGTTTGAGTAAATTCTGGGAGTTGGTGATGGACAGGGAGGCCTGGCGTGCTGCAGTGCATGGGGTCGCAAAGAGTCGAACGTGACTGAGTGACTGAACTGCTTACTTTTATTTAGTGTTGCATTTTCCCTTCTTTTACTTTTAACCTATTTCTGTTCTGTTCTGTTCTGTTCAGTCGCTCAGTCTTGTCCGACTCTTTGCGACCCTGTGGACTATAGCCTACCAGGCTTCTCCATCCATGGGATTCTCCAGGCAAGAATACTGTAGTGGGTTGCCATTTCCTTCTCCAGGGGATCTTCCCGACCCAGGGATCGAACCCGGGTCTCCCGCCTTGGAGGCAGACGCGTTAACCTCTGAGCCGCCAGGGAAGCCCTATTTATAAAAATCCTATCTAACGTGCTATCTTTTAGTTGATGTGTTTAGACCAATTCTATGCAATGTAATTATGGATATGGTTGGATATAGGTGCATCTTTTTAATGTTTATTCATCTCCTGTTTTATTTTCTTCCTCATTTTCTGCCAGATTTTAAATGATTTCAGTGTTTTTGTTATTGTTCAGTCACTAAGTTGTGTCCAACTCTTTGTGATCCTGTGGACTGCAGCACACCAGGCTCCCCTGTCCTTCACTATCTCCCGGAGTTTGCTCAAACTCATGTCCATCGAGTCAGTGATGCCATTTTATCTTCTGTCACCCCCTTTTCCTCCTGCCTTCAATCTTTCCCATCTTTATTCATCTACCTTTTGATGATATTGCTTCCTATTTTTAATAGATTGTATTAGGGAATGAAGTGTACACAACTTAGCTTTTACAGTCTACATAGAGCTGATATTTTATTATTTAGTAGAAGCCTTGATGGATTTAGAGATTATCATATTAAATGAAGTAAGCCAGACAGAGAAAGACAACTGTCATATGATATCGCTTATATGTAGAACTTGAAAAAAGATACAAATGAACTTATTTACAAAACAGAAATAGATTCCCAGACATAGAAAGCAAAATTCTGGTTCTTGACATATACATACTACTATATATAAAATAGGTAACCAATACGATTTTAGATTTATGTGTATATACACATATAAATAATCTGAATCACTTTGCTATACACATGAAACTAACATGACATTGTAATTATCAAATATTCAGTAAAAATATATTAAAAAATTAAATGTAGAAGACTTGCAATCATATAGACCCCATTATACCTCCCCCATTGTCATATGTATTTCAACTATATATATTGAAAACTATATATTTCGAGAACTTCGGATAAAAACATTGTCCAAATATTTACCATTTCTGTTGCTTTTCACTCATTTCTCAAGTTCTAAATTTCTCTTTGGTAACATTTTATGAATAGAGTTACAATGGCTGCTTTAAAATGTTGGGCTGATGATTCTCATATCTAAGTCATCTTGGGATTGCAATTTATTGTGTTTTCCACTGAGGATTGATCAAATTTTTGTAGTTATTTAAAGGTTGAGCAATTTTTGATTGCAGTAATATTTGTAGTAATATTTTAAATGTTATATTATGTTTTCCTCAGTCCTCCAAACAATGCTGCTTTTTGCATTCCCTCCCCTACCCCTTAATGTTTGCAGGCATTCAACCTACACCAGGTTAGATTCAGATCAGCAGTTTTATCTCTGTTTCTGTCAGTGGAATTTATAATGTCAGTTCAGTTTTCAAAGCTTTTGCTATGCTGCTTTCACTGTGTTCTGTGCATTGCCGCTCAGGGCTCATTTTGGTTAAGTGGGTCATGTTTGTGTTATTTGGTGGTTGTAGCCTATGCTCTGCTAATCTGGGTTTGTGTTGTGCACGCAACACATACAGGTAGGGGTGAGCCTGAAACTTGTGCTGGATCATAGACAGAATTAGAGCATTCCGTCCTCTCTCTGCTTCACAGGAATTGGCCCTACTATCCTCGACATCCTGCTGCTTCTTTCCTTGTTCTCTTTTCAGAAAGACAAGAATTCTCTGAGATTTTTGATGTCTGTGTCCATTGCAGAGTTCCATAACTGGAGCCATCCTCAGGTCAAACTGGAAAAGGAAAGATGGTGTATTAATTTGTAGGGCTGCCATACACATCACCACAAAGTGATGCTTAAACCACAGACATTTGTGTTTCACAGTTCTGGAGGTTAGAACTCTGAAATCAATGTGTTGGCAGGGCCAGTGCTCCCTCTTGTGCCAGTGAAGGATCGGTTCCAAGCCTCTCTCCCAGCTTCTGGTAGCTGCTTGGTTGAAGCAATATCATGCCAGTCTTCACATGGCATTTTTCCTGTGTATGTGGTTCTCTGTGACCAAATTTCCACCTTTATCTGAGAACATCAGTACTAACAGACTAGGGTCCACCCTAATGACCTCATTTTAACTTGATGACCTCTGAAAATACCCTTTATCCAAATAAAGTCACATCCTGAAGTACTAGGGGTTAGGACCCCAACATATCTTTTGTGGGGATAGACTTCAACCCATAACAGATAAGAGGGGAAGAAAACCTCCAGGAAATTAACCATCGTAGTCATTTCAAGTTTTGACAACGCTTTTCAACTGACTTACCTGCCTTTCAGAGTTTTCTGGTAGATGTTTTCTGTATTTTGTCCAGAAGTTTTATTTGTAATCAGTGGATAGGCTGTTGTTGACTTCCAACTAGAAGCTGTAACTTTAAAAAAAACAAGTAAAAGTTCTTTTAGTTTTAGTCTGTGCAAGTACTTCTCAGGATCAGTCCAATGTGGCAGCCACAAATGAGAACCAGTGTTAAAATGAGGGGAAGGTTGGATGTTTATTTGGAGGACAGTTCTGAGTTAGGAAGCCATCTCAGAGTTGAGGTGAAGTCTGTGCCAATCTCTGAAATGTTATGAATCAGAGCAACTCAGATTCATGCTCCCGATTCTCTTTCCGTCCTGATGCTCTTGATTGATTTTCTTGGGCTAAGAATTTGGCGTCAGAATTAGGACTAGAAAAATAAGTTGCATGTTATTTCAAATGCTTCCAATTTATAGTAAAGGTCACTTCAATTTATCATATACATATTCATTTACTGCTTTCTGGGATTACAATGATACATTAGAAATCATTCCTGAGTTTAAGGAGTCATAGTCTTAAGAGTGAGAAATGTGGAAGGAGAAAGGTAGTATTGTTGTGCTAAGTACTCTGACTGACAGAGGGCAGGGGTATGGTTGGAGGTTAGGAAAATAGGTAATATCTAAACCACAAAATTAAAAGATGCTTGCTCCTTGTAAGAAAAGCTATAACAAACCTAGATAGTGTATTAAAAAGCAGAGACATTACTTTGCTAACAAAGATCCATCTAGTCAAAGCTATGATTTTTCCAGTAGTCATGTACAGATGTGAGAATTGGACCATAAAGAAAGCTGAGCACCGAAGAACTGAAAATTTCAAATTGTGGTGCTAGAGAAGACTCTTGAGTGTCCCTTGGAGAGCAAGGAGATCAAACCAGTCAATTCTAAGGAAATCAACCCTGAGTATTCATTGGAAGGACTGAAGCTGAAGCTCCAGTACTTTGGCCACCTGATGCTAAGAGCTGGCTCATTTGAAAAGACCCTGATGCTGGGAAAGATTGAAGGCAGGAGGAGAAGGGAACAACAGAGGATGAGATGGTTGGATGGCATCACCGACTTGATGGACATGAGTTTGAGCAAACTTCAGGAGATAGTGAAGGACAGGCAGGCCTGGTGTGCTGCAATCCATGGGGTGGTAAAGAGTTGGACACGACTTAGTGACTGAAAAACAACAAACCACTGAAGGCTTTCATGATGTGGAAGAAAAAAGGGAATAGAGAAATGTAAGTAAACAAATGAGCTTTAAGAGTATGAAGAGAGCTCTGGTACACATGTTTGAAAATATTGTTTATAATAAAGTGTATATATGGCCCTAAGATTTTGTTGCTTTGTGGCCAAGACAGAGATAAACCAGGAGCCTTAAAAAACCCTGAGTTGGAGGAAGTATATTTCAGGGAAAGCACTGAATCATTTGCTACAATTTTGGAAATTTTCTTTTAAGGATTGAGTTGAGAAAGATCACACAAGATAGAAATACAGAACAACCTCAGGAGAATGAACTTCTATGCCCACAGGCACATTTCTATTTATTTGATTCATTACATTCAATAATTCAGAATGGTTTATTCACAGTTTGATCGGATTGTAATTGGGCAGGGGAGGGGAAGTCATTTATAAATGCCAACCCAAGTTAGGTTATGCCCTCAAGTCTTTTAACTGGTAATATTTTGTTTTGAAGTTAATTGGAGAAGAGTGTTGGATAAGGCTTTGGAGAAAGAAGGGAAGTTTCTATGAAAGTTGGCACTCAGGACTTGTGTGAGCCAAATAGGACAGAATTTGTCTAATTTTGCTCTTGCCATTATTATCTAGTGAACCACAGTGATTGTTATTTATCATAAAATAAGTGTGCTGATAGAACAGTTTGAGCTGTTCTTTACTAGCAAGCTCTTTTATACTGTTTGATAGCTTTAATTTCAGATACCGCATGCTAAAGTTTTATCAAATGATCATATGCAATCACCTTGAAAACATAAAGGTTGTTTCTTTATAGCAGTGGTCTCCAACCTTTTTGGTGCCAGTGGCTGGTTTTGTGGAAGACAATTTTTCCATGGGTCAGGGAGGGGTGGGTGGTTTTGGGATGATTCAAACACATCACATTTATTGTATGAAACTGAAAGTTGCTCAGTTGTGTCCAACTCTTTGTGACCCCAAGGACTATACACTTCATTGAATTCTCCAGGCCAGAATACTGGAGTGGGTAGCCTTTCCCTTCTCCAGGGGATCTTCCCAACCCAGTGATCTAACCCAGGTCTCCCACATTGCAGGAGGATTCTTAACCAGCTGAGTCACAAGGGAAGCCCAAGAACACTGGAGTGGGTAGCCTGTCCCTTTTCCAGGCGGATCTTCCAACCCAAGAATTGAATCAGCGTCTCTTGCATTGCAGGCTGATTCTTTACCAACTGAACTATCAGGGAAGCCCATTTATTGTATACCCTTCTTCTGTTACTACATCAGCTCCACCTCAGATCATCAGGCATTAGATCCTGATGCTCTACAGCATCAGGGTAAACTATAGCCTCAGAAAAATAAGAATGAGTAAGTAAAATTGATTTGGGGTTGGGGTGCAGAGCCATTATTATCCCATCTATCATCTGGGCAGATACTGATTTCTGGTTTCTCACTTAAAATAGTGTTATTTAAAAATGTTTTCAGGTGTAGAATAAATCCCAGACCCTAGAATTATTGCGAGACTCTAATAGTGCTTCTGCTTTTACCTACCACAGCTCTGTAACCTGAGCCACACAATTAATAATTCAGAATCTCTTATCAATCCCTACACAAAATATGCTGCCATTAAAAAAAAATTCCCTGCTTTTGCATATATTGTTCCTTCCGCTGAAAATGCACTCTCTGACTTTGTCAGCCTACCTGGAAAATCTAATCATCCTTCGTTCCTCAGTTCAAACAAATGTCACTGCTTTATCTAGTGACTATTTGGCTTTCCTAGGCAGGTTACTTTATCTTCCCTGTAAATTTACAGCAGTATGGTCATACCTCTCAGTTCAGTTCAGTTCAGTCGCTCAGTCATGTCCGACTCTGCGACTCCATGAATCACAGCACGCCAGGCCTCCCTGTCCATCACCAACTCCCAGAGTTCACTCAAACTCATGTCCATCAAGTCCGTGATGCCATCCAGCCATCTCTCTCTCTGTCGTCCCCATCTCCTCCCGCCCCCAATCCCTCCCAGCATCAGAGTCTTTTCCAATGAGTCAACTCATCTCATGAGGTGGCCAAAGTATTGGAGTTTCAGCTTTAGCATCAGTCCTTCCAATGAACACCCAGGATTGATCTCCTTTAGAATGGACTGGTTGGATCTCCTTGCAGTCCAAGGGACTCTCAAGAGTCCCATACATGACCACTGGAAAAACCATAGCCTTGACTAGACAGACCTTTGTTGGCAAAGTAATGTCTCTGCTTTTTAATATGCTATCTAGGTTGGTCATAACTTTCCTTCCAAGGAGTAAGCGTCTTTTAATTTCATGGCTGCAATCAGAATCTGCAGTGATTTTGGAGCCCCCCAAAAATAAAGTCTGACACTGTTTTCACTGTTTCCCATCTATTTCCCATGAAGTGATGGGACTAGATGCCATGATCTTTGTTTTCTGAATGCTGAGCTTCAAGCCAACCTTTTCACTAGTATGGTCCTAATTAGATTGCATTTTAGTGTTTACATTTTTAACTTTCTCTTGTGCCTTCTTGGCTGTCAGCTCCTTTGGGATTGTGTGTCTGTGTTTTCCTATTGTAGTAGAAGCCAAGTAAATATTGATAAATATTTCAACAAAATAATCTTTGTTAGAATAAATGAATGAATGAATTAATATGTACCATACCTAAGAGAAAAAAAATCTATTGAATAGACCTCAGATGTATTATTAGTGTTCTGGATATTTGCTAGTCCAGATCCACTCTTTACCTTTTTATATTCTGCTCTGTGCCCAAGGAGGCCGAGCTTTGTATACAGAATTAATGTGGTCTCTTGCTCTCTGGATTGGATTGAGTTTACCAATGAGTGCCAGTGATAGGCTATCAGAGGATAATAAAATACTGGAGCTAGGTATTTATTCCCCTAGCTTCATTGTTCAGTTCAGTTCAGTTCAGTCGCTCAGTCGTGTCCAACTCTCTGCGACCCCATGAATCCCAGCATGCCAGGTCTCCCTGTCCATCACCAACTCAAGGAGTTCACTCAAACTCATGTCCATACAATCAGTGATGCCATGCAGCCATGTCATTCTCTGTCGTCCCCTTCTCCTCCCGCCCCCAACCTATCCCAGCATCTGTGTCTCGTTGGCCTGGTTAAGTCCTTCTACCCAAGGTTACAGCTCCATATAACAGTCAACATTTTTTGCATTCTAGTCTCCAGTCCTTCCTTGATCCCTAGTAATGGTCCCTTGACATGGCTAGAGCCTGGAAGATATACCATATCTTATTTCCTTCACCTTATCTAAAACTTTGTCAATGGTCCTTTTATTAAATTATCCCTAATTGTCCAGTTTGGGTGTGCCTACTAGTATAAAAATCTTTAGGTCAGATTTTCAAATGTTTCATGGAATAACTTCTCTCAAGTTATTAGTCACTAAGTATGTGACAGAACAAAACATGCCTATACTCATAGACATAGAAAACAAACAGGGTTTCCAAAGGGGAAAGGAAGGGGAATAAATTAGGGTTTGGGATTAGCAGATATAAACTATTATATATATAAAATAAACAACAAAGTCCTACTGTATAGCACAGGGAACTATATTCAATATCTGTGAATAACCATAATGGAAAAGAATAAGAAGAATGTATATATTTGTGTATATACTAAACCACTTTTCTTTATACCAGAAACAGAACATTATAAATAAACTATACATGATTTAAAGAAAAATCAGAGACCTAGGATGAAAATGAAGTGAAGAGAAAATGTTAAACAACATCATTATGGATTTAGGACATAAAGACAAAAGATCTTGAATGTTACAAAAATTTTTTTTTTGGTTTGGTATTACAGTACTTTGCAGGCTTTATTTCAATGTTCTGAATGTGAGGTATAGCATATAGTGTTCCCTAAATATATAGATATATATGTATTTAACCACTTTGGAGTTTTCTTTGATTGTCTTATTTTGTTTTGTAGCATAGCCATTAATGTCTTTCAAAACTAGGTGTTTTTATTTTTTTGCAAAGTGAAGTTCCAAAAATTGCTGCCTTAACTCACCAAGGACAAACTGTGGCAAAATATCAACTTATACACTCACCAGTTTTCCTGTTTGTTGTGAAGAATATTTACTTTATCCTAATAAAAATCTAGGACCTTATATCACCATTTGGATACTGAATTGATTAACTGCTTTTGTCTTTAGCATTAAAGAATGTCTTAAACTAGTTTCTACTACATAACTGTAAGGGTTGGAGATAAAATGATCATAAGTAAGAGTTATAAGGATGTAAATATAGACTCTCATAAGTTATTCCTTTTTGAAAATAAATTGAGTACTATAAACTCCTTGTTAGCAGATGTGAACTTGAGAGACTCTGCTAGTTTGTTTTACTGCCAAGCTCATAACTATATATATCAAGGCTGACAATATTTGCAAGGGCGTTTATTACTTAGATTTTCTTAACAGGAATTAAAAAAATCCACCTATATAATAAATTACTTCCTCTTGGACTGAGAAAATAATTTACTTTATAATAAGAGAGATTTATCAAACCTAACTAGATCATAAATTACAGATTTTGATCAAAGTGTCAAATTGTTCTATGTTTGATAACCTAAATGTCCATTAATAGTGACAGTGATATTAAGTCATTTAATTTAGAAACTTTAACATACTGAGAAGTAGTAATAAATCTCATATTTATCAATGTTCAGTTCAGTTCAGTTCAGTTCAGTTGCTCAGTTGTGTCCGACTCTCCGCGACCCCATGAATCACAGCACGCCAGGCCTCCCTGTCCATCACCAACTCCCGGAGTTCACTCAAACTCATGTCCACAGAGTCGGTGATGCCATGCAGCCATCTCATTCTCCGTCGTCCCCTTCTCCTCCCGCCCCCAACCTTTCCCAGCATCAGAGTCTTTTCCAGTGAGTCAACTCGTCGCATGAGGTGGCCAAAGAATTGCAGTTTCAGCCTTACCATCAGTCCCTCCAATGAACATCCAGGATTGATCTCCTTTAGAATGGACTGGTTGGATCTCCTTGCAGTATAAGGGACTCTCAAGAGTCTTCTCCAACACCACAGTTCAAAAGCATCGATTCTTCGGCGATCAGCCTTCTTCACAGTCCAACTCTCACATCCATACATGACCACGGGAAAAACCATTGCCTTGACGAGATGGACCTTGGTTGGCAAAGTAATGTCTCTGCTTTTTAATATACTATCAAGGTTGGTCATAACTTTCCTTCCAAGGAGCAAGTGTTCTTTTAATTTCATGGCTACAATCAGCATCCGCAAGTGATTTTAGTGTTCCCAAAAAAAATATAGATCTATATGTTTTCCACTTTTTTTCTTTTTTTCCCTTTTTTGTTTTGTGATGGCCATAAATGCCAAAATGGTGTTTTTTTTTTGAAATTTTAAAGTTCCCAAGCAATTTCCCTCTCCTTAATCACCAAGCAAAGTGGCTTTTATTCCTCTTCAGTTTTCCTGGGTAAGTTTTTCACCCTGCAAAAAATCTAGGTTATTGACCATTTATCCCAGAATTTGATTAACTGCTTTTGTTTTTCTTTAAAAAGAATGCAAACTTTTTCCTCATAATGTAGGGTTGGATATAAAATTAAATAAGAGAAAGGTGAAATATAAAACCTTGACTTTATCCCTTTTTTAAAATTTGGTCCCTATCTCCTTGTTCCATGAACTGGGGTTCTAATTGTTCTTCCTGCCCTCAAAACATTTCTCAAGACTGCAATTTTTAAAGGGGTCGGGATTACTAAATTTCTTAACGGGAATTTCCCCCATATTTTATTCTTTTGGACGAAAACAGTAAACTGTTTGGGTTTTATAAAATGAAGCAAAAATTTAGAGTTTTTCTGAAATTGTCTTGTTTGATCCAAAATGTCCATTGATTTTGGCAATTTGATCTCTGGTGCCTTGAACTTTAACTAAAACCTGTTGAAACCATCTTTCGATTTACTTAAATGAATTCTTAGTAAACTTGCTTATGTGCTTAAAAATTTCAAGTCCAAGCTTTTCAATTACTTTGATAACACTTTTGAAATTGTAACGCTCATAGTACAACACTTCTAAATTTTTTAAACTGGAGTTATAAAAGGAACATTGTTTCATTTTTTTTGGTGAATCAAGAAGTACTTGTTTTGAAATTTTGTCAGCTATAGTAGAGCTAAAAGATGATATGTGGGGCAAAGAACACAAAAATATTTTCTAGAATTATACAGTGTTCCTGATATGAGTAAGAACAATATGATGGAAGCAATGTTTAAAAATCATAAAGAAAACTTTTCAGCCAAAAAATAGTTGAATAAAACAAAGTTGACTTGCATGTTAAAGTGCTCATCATATTTTAGGCAAAATCCAAGTGGTATCTAGTAATATTTTTATCCTTTTTTATAATTAAATATTTTTGAATTTTTAATTAAAAGGATAATCACTTTATAATATTGTGTTGGTTTCTGCCAAACATCTGCGTAAAGTCAGCCATAGGTATACCTCTGTCCGCTCCCTCTTGAACCTCCCTCCCCATCCCACCCCTCTAGGTTGTCACAGAGCCCCAGTCTGAGTTGCCTGAGTCACCCAGCAAGTTCCCATTAGCTGTCTGGTTTACATACGGTCATGTGTATGTCTCTATGCTCCCTCTCCCCATTCATCCCACTCTATCCCCCCGCCTCGCCTACTTCATAAGTCTGTTCTCTATGTCTGTGTCTCCACTGCTGCCCTCAGAGAGGCTTATAGTACCGTCTTTCTAGATTCCATATGTATGTGTTATATATGATATTTGTTTTTCTCTTTCTGACTTAATTTACTCTGTATAATAGGCTCTGGGTTCATCCACCTCATTAGAACTGACTCAAATGCACGCCTTTCTATGGCTGAATAGTATTCCATTGTTATATATGTACCTTAGCTTCTCTATCCATTCATCTGTCGATGGACATCTAGGTTGTTTCCATTTCCTAGCTATTGCAAATAGTGCTGCAATGAATATTGGCATACATGTGTCTTTTTCAGTTTTGGTTTCTTCAGGGTCTATGCCTAGTAGTGGGATTGCTGGGCCATATGGGGGCTTTATTCCTGATTTTTTTTTTTTTAACTAATCTCTATACTGTCTTCCATAGTGATTGTATCAATTTACATTCCCACCAACAGTACAAGATGGTTCCCTTTTCTCCACACCCTCTCCAGCATTTATTTTTTTGCAGATTTTTTGATGATGGCCATTCTGACTGTGGTGAGGTGATATCTTATTGTAGTTTTGATTTGCATTTCTCTAAAAAGCAGGAACATTACTTTGCCAACCAAGGTCCGTCTAGTCAAGGCTATGGTTTTTCCTGTGGTCATGTATGGATGTGAGAGTTGGACTGTGAAGAAAGCTGATCGCCGAAGAATTGATGCTTTTGAACTGTGGTGTTGGAGAAGTCTCTTGAGAGTCCCTTATACTGCAAGGAGATCCAACCAGTCCATTCTAAAGGAGATCAATCCTGGGTGTTCATTGGAAGGACTGATGCTAAAGCTGAAACTACAATACTTTGGCCACCTCATGTGACGAGTTGACTCACTGGAAAAGACTCTGATGCTGGGAAAGGTTGGGGGTGGGAGGAGAAGGGGATGACCGAGAATGAGATGGCTGGATAGCATCACCGACTCTGTGGACATGAGTTTGAGTGAACCCCTGGGAGTTGGTGATGGACAGGGAGGCCTGGTGTGCTGTGATTCATGGGGTCGCGGAGAGTCGGACACGACTGAGCAACTGAACTGAACTGAACTGAATAATGAACAGTTGAGCATCTTTTCAGGGTGTTTATTAGCCATCTGCATGTATTCTTTGGAGAAATGTCTGTTTAGGTCTTTTGCCCACTTTTTGATTGGGTTGTTTGGTTTTTCTGATATTGAGTTGTATGAGCTGCTTGTGTATTTTTGAAATCAGTCCTTCATCAGTTGTTTCATTTGCTACTACTTTCTCCCATTCTGAGAGTTGCAAGTGGCACCTAGTAATGTTATAGCAAAATACTTATAGAGGTGATTCTATAACTCTTAAAAAATATGCACCAAGAAATAAGAATCAATTGGCTTCAGAGTTCTCTGTCATAGTAAAGCTGGACTTTTATACCCAGTCATTCAAGGGTTCAGGAAACAAATTACTTAACTACTTTTCTCAGAAATATTCCCTGAATAAGTTTCTCAGCCAAGTGAGAGAGGACTCAAAATTAAGAATCAAGATGAGAACAATGCTCTAAAATTTGTAACTAATAGTGCTGAATTCTACTGCATATATTCCTCGATAGACATGTGGCTCAGTAGATTGAGCATTTCCGAAGGAGATAGATAGGTACCACAGAATCTGTCATTACCTTTGGGTTGACTTTCAGTGTCAAGAATGCACTGTATCACAAGGCTTGAACTGCGTCATCAGGAATTACATGCGCAACTCTGCAGAAAGAGGAAAGCTCAAGGAGGTGAGATAGTCTGCCGTCTTCTAGTGCAGTGAACCAAACCAGCATCTACCTCCAAACTGAGCTGAGATCAGTGCCTCAGTTTTATCACAAGATGTAGGGAATTAGTCTGTATTTGACTAGAACATCTCATTTTGCTTGGGTGCCAAAGTAAGAATGCCATCTCCTTTCAGATATGTATTATAAAATAAGAGTCACCTGCAGTCATTTGTATACAGACTTCACTTTTACATTATGTAGAGACTGTGTTCGGAGAAGGCAATGGCAAGCCACTCCAGTACTCTTGCCTGGAGAATCCCATGGATGGAGGAGTCTGGTGGGCTGCAGTCCATGGGGTCGCTAGGAGTCAGACACGACTGAGCGACTGCACTTTCACTTTTCACTTTCACACATTGGAGAAGGAAATGGCAACCCACTCCAGTGTTCTTGCCTGGAGAATCCCAGGGACGGGGCAGCCTGGTGGGCTTCCGTCTATGGGGTCACACAGAGTCGTACATGACTGAAGTGACTTAGCAGCAGCAGCAGCAGAGGCTGTGTTTGTGTATGTGTGTCTGTCTGTATGTACTCCAGAAGGAACATGTTGTTCTGGAAAAAAACAACTTCTTCCCTGAGAAATTCAAGTGTGGTAGAAAAGGCTAGTGAGAGAAGCTTCCATGAGTGCTGTTCAGTGTGTAAATCACTTTTAATCTTGAGAAGAAAATAAAACAGCAGGCATAACAACTAGATGAAACCAAAGAGCTTAGGGAGAAACTAACTGAACTCAAAACTATTTGGGGAGTTGGAATATTTTATTTTTTGTTCCTCTCTTCTTTTTAAAAACAATTTTTGAGTTGAGATATTAATAAAAGTCATAATGATGGAGCCTATACAAGGAAGATTGCAGTACAATTTTACTGTGTTGTATCCATCCCAGCTGGAAGCAGTAAATAATTCATTTCCTCCCACTGGATGACCTTTGGTAGAAGATCTCTAACCTAATCATATGTAAGACTCTAATGGATTTAAGCATGGTATAAAGAATAATTAAAAAAATGAATGACGTCTATATGCTATTGGTTAGTTGAGGCAAATCTAGCAGTATTCCAAAGGGGCAATTGTTTCCACATTTCAGTAGAGCAGAAAAATCACTTAGAGTGACGGTGGTATTTATTTATTTTCTGAGATTTTGATTTCAGAGGTTTTGGAATAGAAGGACAGAAATTTCCTTTTTTGATAAGAACCCCAGTTAATTTTATCACAGAGAGTGTTTTAAAAAACATTAGCAGGATGGTATTACCTTTATGCTATAGTTTCTCTATTTGTAAAACTAGGTCAATAATTACCTTAAGTTTTCACAGTGAGGACAATAATTAAGTTTTAAAAATTATGATGATAGTTATATTAAAAGATGTGTGTATGTGTGTGTGTTAGTTGCTCAGTTGTGTGCCTCTTTGCAACCTCATGGACTGTAGCCTGCCAGGTTCCTCTGTTCATGGAATTCTCTGAGTAAGAATACTGAAGTGGGTTTCCATTTCCTTCTGCAGGGGATCTTTATGACCCAGGGATCAAACTCGGGTCTGCTGTGTTGCAGACAGATTATTTATCATCTGAGCCACCAGGGTGGTTGTGATTAAATGAACTATTTAGGTGACTCTCTTAGCATTGAATCTGAAACATTGTGAATGTTTGATCTTATTTTTTTAATAAACTTATCTTCAAACTGGGGTAACACTTATGCTGGGGCTTCCCTGGTAGCTCACTGGTAAAGAATTCACCTGT
This sequence comes from Moschus berezovskii, assembly GCF_049115385.1. Classification (NCBI taxonomy): domain Eukaryota; kingdom Metazoa; phylum Chordata; class Mammalia; order Artiodactyla; family Moschidae; genus Moschus; species Moschus berezovskii. Next base: position 20,281,442 of record NC_142480.1, on the reverse strand, counting down.
CAATCCAGGAGATGCAGGTTCAATCCCTGGGTTGGGAAGATCCCCTGGAGAAGGAAATGCAACCCATTCCATTAGCGGGTAGGGAGAAATCCCATGAACAGAGGAGCCTGGTGGGCTACAGTCCACAGGGTCAAAAAGAGTCAGACAGGACTTAGCTACTAAACAACATCAAAGAAAAGTTATAGACCTGGATGTACAGCAAATAAATTATATACCTGTATTTATTGAAAAAAGACTAGAAAAATAGTTAGTAAAATGTTAGAAGTTGTCATTGGCCCTTTTGACCTTTTCTCTAACATTTTTCAGTATCTTAAATGTGTAATGACATATTACTTTCATAAAAAAGTAAACTTAAAAATAAAGGCAGGCAATAGCTATGTTATATTCTGCATATCACTGATCCCTGCCTTGCTGTATATTTTCATGATCTTAAGTAACTGTGAATAAGGTTGATTACTGTATTACTAACTTGGAAAGAATATTTCTGGGTCTTGCAACCATATATTAATATTTTATTTTAAACTACTCTATAGACTGTAAAACAAGAAGAGCAAGAATTTACAGTAGGGAACATTTTGAAGACAATGAAGTCTGTGAATTCTTTATCAATTTTTAAATTCCTTTTGAGAAATAAAAAAACCTCTAGCCTTTAAAAAGATGAATCCATGAGAAACCTTACGTAAAGGGAGCCCATTCCTTATGGGAAGAACATGTGCTCTATCGCTTGTATGGTTTGTATCACTTGCTGTCTTGAGAGATGCAGGTAGTTTGAAGGGGATGAGTGGTAAATTATCCAAGACTTTGAAAGTAATAAAAGAAACCATGGTCTGAAAAACGTGTTCTAGATGTGATTCACAGATTTATTGTAGTCATTTTAGAAGCACTGAAACAGGCCAAATGTGTGGAGAAATTATTTCTAATGCGTACTGAAATTTTAAAGGCGATCAGATGGCTGAGGTTTGTGTTCCATGGAGAAACTGACTTTGAATACTAGGTTTGGGAATTGGATAGGAAATAGAGGAGATTCATGTTTTGAGCAAGCTTGAGCAGCAGAGAGGCAGGATAAACTTGTAAAGAGGAAGGGAAGACCTAAGGAGATTAAAGTGAGAACTAGCCTGAATAGAAAAGTAAAATAGAACTTTTTTCATTACTTCTCTAACTGAGAATAGAAAGGACTCAAAAAACATTCATTGCAATTTGGGTAAAATCATCATTTCTTAAAATGTAAAACCAAAAACTACAGCTATGCACAGGGTATTAAAGTAAGAAGTAGGTCTAGATATTTAATGGGAAAAAATCATACTGAAAAACTTGTTCTGTTTTCATATTGTTTACTAAGAAATGTTGAACTCACATATTCAGAGTTTTCTGTAATATGTGACCAGTGCTGTTTTATCTATAAATCTTAGAGTTCTGAATGGTATACATAAAGCTTTTAGATTGGTTTCCATAATTCATGTCTTGCTTATTTCAGAGAACAAAGGTAATTTAAATTTGATGGCAGCAGTGGTGGTAGGATATTATAAACAAACCAGTGCACTGCAGTTTCAAATACCCTAGCTCTTCTTCCCAATAGAATCCCAAAAGAGTTAAAATGGAAGTTATTTTAGAAATTATCTTCCCCTTCACTAAAGAAGTCTCCTTCATACCATTCTCCAAAAGATGGCCATCTGACTTCTGCTTGAATCAAGATACGCTGTGTCTGTTATCAACCTTGCTTTTACCATTTTAGAAATCCTATCAAAAATGAAAGTCTGAAAGGTTAATTGCACATGAAATAGTCACAGGAAATTTAATAGTTTTCTGGAATATTTTTGGTGGGGGTGATATCAATATTAGGCTCAGATTATAATTTGTAAAATTGTTTTTCCCATCAAGACTTGGATCCTTTCATAGCTCGTAACTCGGTGATTTAGTAATAGTAGCCAACATCATCTCAACTCTGACAGTATTCTTTTCATTTCACCAGTTGCATCTTCAGGCTTGCCCCACTCCGATTGCTCTGTCACGTTGCTAACAGAATAATTTTACTCAAAACAACACTGTTCCTAAAGTCTCCTGCTAAGGTCATTCAATGACTCCTAATTAGCTTCCAGATAAAAATTCAAACTCCGTTATGTATGGTATATAATGAGTCCATAATCTGGATATTTCTGTATCCATTACCGATTGCTGCCAGAACACTGCATAAGAACACCCAAGCTCAGTGGCTTAAAACCACAAACATTTACTCTTTTATGAGTCTATGGGTCTGCTGGGGAGCTTTACTGCTCTAGCTCAGGCTTAACTGACCTCACCTAGACCTCATGGATCTGTGGTTAGCTGACAGGTGCCTGGTGGCAGGCTATTGGTTGCTATGATGTAGTGATCAGGCCACAAATCTCCTTATAAAATAGACTCAACAAAGCTTGTTATCTGGCTGTTGAGCAAGCTTCCAGGAGAGGAAATAGAAGGTCACAGACCTCTTTAAGGCCTAGGCTTCATCCTGGTACACTGCCACTTCTGTTGGATTCCACTGGCCAAAGTAAATCATAAAGTTGGCTCATAGATAAGGGGTAGGGAAATGGAATTTTGATGGGAGAAACTAAAAATATATGTAGCAAAGGCTGTGGATTCAGATGAGCGTGAAAACTGGGGAGATTTTGCCTCCAGCCTGTTACACTTGCCCACCTCTCCATCTTTGATTCTTGCTAAACACATGTTAGCAAAGTAATACTCAGAATTCTCCAAGTCAGCCTTTGGGAATCTGTGAACCGTGAACTTCCAGATGTTCAAGCTGGATTTTTGAAAAGGCAGACAAACCAGAGATCAAATTGCCAACATCCATTGGACCATCGAAAAAGCAAGAGAATTCCAGAAAAACATCTACTTTTGCTTTATTGATTATGCTGAGAGCTTTGGCTGTGTAGATCACAACAAACTGTGGAAAATTCTGAAAGAGATGGGAATACCAGACCGCCTTACCTGCCTCCTGAGAAATCTGTATGCAGGTCAAGAAACAAGAGTTAGAACTGGACATGGAACAACAGACTAGTTCCAAATTGGGCAAGGAGTATGTCAAGGCTGTATATTGTCACCCTGCTTATTTAACTTATATGCAGAGTACATCTTGTGAAATGCCTGGCTGGATGAAACACAGCTGGAATCAAGATTTCTGGGAGATATATATCAATAACCTCAGATAAGCTGATGATACCATCCTTATGGCAGAATGTGAAGAGGAACTAAAGAGCCTCTTGATGAAAGTGAAAGAGGAGAGTGACAAAGCTGGCTTAAAACTCAGCATTCAAAAAACGAAGATCATGGCATCTGGTCCCATCACTTCATGGCAAACAGATGGAGAAACAATGGAAACAGTGACAGACTTTATTTTCTTGGGCTCCAAAATCTCTGTATTCGGTGACTGCAGCCATGAAATTAAAAGACATTTTCTCCTTGGAAGAAAAACTATGACCAACCTAGACAGCATATTAAAAAGCAGAGACATTACTTTGCAACAAAGGTCAGTCTAGTGAAAGCTGTGGTTTTTCCAGTAGTGTATGGATGTGAGAGTTGGACTACAAAGAAAGCTGAGCACCAAAGAATTGATGCTTTTGAACTGTGGTGTTGGAGAAGACTCTTGAGAGTCCCTTGGACTGCAAGGAGATCCAACCAGTCCATCCTAAAGGAAATCAATCCTGAACATTTACTGGAAGGACTGATGTTGAAGCTGAAACTCCAATACTTCGGCCACCTGATGGGAAGAACTGACTCATTTGAAAAGACCCTGATGCTGGGAAAGATTGAAGGCAGGAGGAGAAGGGGACGACAGAGGATGAGACGGTTGGATGGCATCACCGAGTCAATAGACATGAGTTTGGGTAAACTCTGGGAATTGGTGATGGACAGGGAGGCCTGGCATGCTGCGGTTCGTGGGGTCACAAAGATTTGGACACGACTGAGCAACTGAACTGAAACCACAGTATATAAGGAATACCATCCCAGAAAGAATTTATGACTATCTGATTTTATTATGACTCAATGACTGTTAGTCTTAAAAAGGAACATAAATCAGTCTTTTTTGAGTACAAAGAAAGCAATACAGTTGCAAATATTGACCATTCATAAAAGGCAACAGATTAAAACAAAATACCAAAATATGATCATTCTTATTTAGTTTCAAAAACTACTATAGATTTTGGTTTAATTAAAAATCTTGACTGGTAGTTCCCTGGCGGTCTAGTGGATATGGCTCTGTGCTCCCACTGCAGGGAGTATGAGTTTGATTCCCGGTTGGGGAACTAAGATCTTGCACACTGCATGGCTTGGTGAAAACAGAAAACAACCTTTCACTCTTTATTGGATAAAATCTCATCTTAAATAATAAAATATTATGCTACTGCCTAGACATAATGGATTTCTCTGGTGGCTCAGACTGTAAAGAATTTGCCTCTAATGTAGGACTGGTTTCAGTCCCTGGGTTGGGAAGATCCCCTGAAGAAGGGAATGGCTATTCACTCCAGTATCTTGGCCTGGAGAATTCCATGGACAGAGGAGCCTGGTAGGCGTTGCAAAGAGTTGGACACAACTAAGCATGCACACACACAGATATAATAAAACTAGTTTTTAAAAACCACTGTGTCTCAAACTGAAGGGTTTGACATGCCATGACGTTCTCTCTTGTTTATATTAAGGCACTGTCGACTTTTGTGCCTTGATAAATTGTGTTTTTTACTTTACATAATTCAATGGAATGATGATAATATTTTAAACCCTAGCCATAGGATTTCAATATTTGTTTTTAGCAGAAAAAAATACCTGAAATCATGGTGTTCAGTTAACTAGTGATGACAGACATGAGTGAGCATTCTTTTATTGCTGTAAATGACTGTTTCATAATTTGGTCACATAAATGAAGATTTCATTCAATGGGAACTGTCTAGTTTCCTTGCTTATATTTGATTACTAGCCTATGATTGTTTTCTTGGGAAATGTAATACTCTGTATTCCCAATTTTCACTGAAATCTATTATAGGAAAATAATTTGCCTTGAAAGTAGATCTCCTCTTTTACATTAATAAAGGTACATATATAATCCAGCAAATCAGATCTTATTTAGACATTAGTGTGCCATTTACAGGCAGTGTGGTTTCTGTCTGAAGAGCACTTTTAATCTGAAGCCAACAAAGAGATGAATAAGATGATCAGAAAGGTAACATTATTTGCTCATGGGACAGTTAGAGTCCATAAAATCATCTGCATCAGATATAGCTCTGGGGAGTGATTAGAAATTGGTTGGTGACCAACCTATGACAGAAAGCTGACTTTATCAGTGGACAGATGACTAGTTCTCAAGCTTTGGATGCCCACTGGGCAGTCACTTCTGGAATTCTTTTAGTACCAGTTAGAAATCTCTATCAACTTCTAAAGTAAAGGCTGTCTTATAATTGAACAAATTATTTTCCTAACTTAGAAGTGGAGAATATGTAATATTTGTTCAATTGCAAAGTAGCAAGTAAGGAGAATTGATATCCACTAAAATATATAAATACATAAATATATAAATAGGAAGACCTGTCGGACTCTTTTTTAAAAAAAAATTTTATTTTGTATTGGTGCATAGCCGATTAACAAAGTTGTGATAGTTTCAGGTAAACAGTGAAGAGATTCAGTCACATATATTCATATGGGATTTTGCAGGCAAGAATACTGGAGTGGGTTGCATTCCCTTGTCCAAGGTATCCTCCAGGCTCGGGGATCAAACCCACATCTCTTTTGTCTCCTGCATTGGCAGGCAGGTTCTTTACCTTTAGCACCACCTGGGAAGCCCATACATGTTTTCATTATCCCCCAAACTCCCCTCCCATCCAGGCTGCCACATAACATTAAGCAGAGTTCCATGTGCTATAAGCAGATCCTTGCTAGTTATCTATTTTAAATATAGTAGCATATACATCTTGCCTGGAGAATCCCAGGGACGGGGGAGCCTGGTGGGCTGCCGTCTATGGGGTCACACAGAGTCGGACACGACTGAAGTGACTTAGCAGCAGCAGCAGCAGCGTATACATAGAAGGCAATGGCAAGCCACTCCAGTACTCTTGCCTAGAAAATCCCATGGATGGAGGAGCCTGGTAGGCTGCAGTTCATGGGGTCGCTAAGGGTCAGACACGACTGAGCGACTTCACTTTCACTTTTCACTTTCACACATTGGAGAAGGAAATGGCAACCCACTCCAGTGTTCTTGCCTGGAGAATCCCAGGGACGGGGGGAGCCTGGTGGGCTTCCGTCTATGGGGTCACACAGAGTCGGACACGACTGAAGTGACTTAGCAGCAGCAGCAGCATATATATGTCCATCCCAAATTCACTTAATATCCCTTCCCCCTTATATTCTCCTGGCAACCATAAGTTTGTTCTCTAAGTCTGTGAGTCTCTCTGTTTTGTAAATAAGTTCATTTATATGATTTCTTTTTAGATTCCACATATAAGGGATGCCATATGATATTTCTCCAATCTGACTGACTTCACTCAGTATGACAATCTCCAGTTCCATTCATGTTGCTGCGAATAGCATTATTTCACTCTGTTTTTGGCTGAGTAATATTTCATTGTGTATATGTACGGCATCTTCTTTACCCATTCCTCTGTCAATGGACATTGACGTTGCTTCCATGTTCTGGCTGTTGTACACAGTGCTGCAGTGAACTTTGCAGTGCTTGTGTCCTTTGGATCATGTTTTTCTCCAGATATATGCCCAGTAGTGGGATAGCAGGGTCATATGCTAGTTTTATTTTTAGTTTTTGAAGGAAACTCCATACTGTTTTCCATCGTGACTGTACCAATCTACATTCCCTCAAACAACTGGGAGGGTTTCCTTTTCTCCATACCATCTCCAGCATTTATAGTTTGTGGATTTTTTGATGATAGCCATTCTGGCTGCTGTGAAATGATATCTCATTGTAGCTTTGATTTGCATTTCTCTAATAATTATTGATATTGAACATCTTTTCATGTGCCTCTTTGCCAATCTGTATGACTTCTTGGAAAAAATTCTATTTAGGCCCACTTTTTGATTGGGTTGTTTGCTTTGATGCTGTTAAACATCATGAGCTGTTTGTAAATTTTGAAGACTAACTCTTTGTTAGTCACGTCATTTGCAAATATTTTTTCCCAATCTGTGGGTTGCCTTTTCATTTTGTTTATTGTTTCCTTTGATGAGCAGACGCTTTTGAGTTTAAGCAGATCCCATTTATTTTTGCTTTTATTTCAATTCTGGGAAATGGATCGAAAAGGAAATTGCTGCAATTTATGCAGAGAGTGTTCTGCCTATGTTTTTCTGAGAAGTTTTATAGTGTCCCGTCTCACATTTAGGCCTTTAAGTCATTTTAACCTTATTTTTGTGTACGGAATTAAAGAATGATCTAATTTCACTTTTTTATGTGTCAGTTCAGTTCAGTAGCTCAGTCATGTCCGACTCTTTGTGACCGCATGAATCACAGCACGCCAGACCTCCCTGTCCATCACCAACTCCCGGAATTCACTCAAACTCATGTCTATTGAGTCGGTGTAGCTGTCTATTTTTCCCAGCAGCATTTGTTTCAAAGATTGTCTTTCCAACATTGAATAGTCTTGCCTCCTTTGTCATAGATTAATTGACCATAGGTTTATGGGTTTATTTCTGGGTTTCTATCCTGTTCCATTGATCTGTATTTCTATTTTTGTGCCAGTATCATACTGTCCAACTCTTAATGGTCAACCATACTTTAGTAATGTCATTTTGACCCTCCTCTACCAATGACAACCTCTGTCTTTATAGCGTCAAATTGGCCCAGAGTGAACCCTAGAGACCATGCCATCACTGCAATCCAAGAACATATACAAATAATTAAAATTTCTTTACATGGAATGAGTTATTTAAATGGAAACTCATTATTATTTTCTATAAACATCCAGATAGTTTTAAAATAATTTTTTTCTTAATACTTCAGTAAGGCTTCCGTTTTTTCCGTTCAGTCGCTCAGTCGTATCCAACTCTTTGCGACCCCATGGACTGTAGCCTACCAGGCTTCTCCGTCCATGGGATTCTCCAGGCAAGAATACTGGAGTGGGTTACCATTTCCTTCTCCAGGGGATCTTCCCGACCCAGGGATCGAACCCTGGTCTCCCTTATTGGAGGCAGACGCTTTAACCTCTGAGCCACCTTATGATCATGATCAGGAAAAGCACAGTTGCTGAGCCATCCTCAGGTTTCTTCTTAAGCTTTAACTAAGATAAGGTAACTTGGGTTGCTTCCATGGCCTGGCTACTGTAAATAGTGTTGCTATGTACATTGGGTGCATGCATCTTTCGCGTTAGTGTTTTTTTTTTTTTCTGGATCTGTACCCTGGAATGGGACTGCTGGATCACATCATAGCTTTATTTTTAGATTTTTTTGGGAATTTCTCTATTGTTTTCCATAGTGCCTACACTAATTTACACCCCCACCAACAGTGTACAAGTGTATATGATGAACTATAACTCAGCCGTAAAAAAGAAGGAAACATTACCATTTATAGCAAAATGGGTGAACATAGGGAATACTACGCTTAGTGAAATAAATCAAAGACAAATACTATATTGATATCACTTATATACAGCTATAAAGTGTAATACAAATGAATGCGTATATAAAACAGAAACAGACTCACAGATACAGGAAACAGGCTTGTAGTTCTCAAAGGAGAGAGGAAAAGGGGGTGGGACAAATGAGGGGTTTGGTATTATCCTATGCAAATTACTAAATATATAAAATAGGAAGTGAAAAGGATATACTGTACATAGCACAAGGAATGGCACCCACTATCTCATAACAATCTATAATGGGTTATCTGCAAAAATACTGAATCACTATGTTGTACACCTGAAACTATCACAATATTGTAAGTCAACTATACTTCAGTAAAAATATAAATAACATTTCAATTTTATTAAGAAAAAGATAGTTAAAGGGTTCACAGAAAGAAGCAGATTTCAACTTTATTTCTGTCACACAACAGAGCATTACAAATACTCCTGCACCCACACAAATTGTCTGCATCCTCAGCCTGCTTTTCCATTGTTGAGTAATCACTGAATTATTGGGCAGGTCCAGACCTGCTCTTTCAGTAAAGACTTGCCCTCAAATTGCTTTTAAATTGCTTTGAAAGATCTGGTAAAATTTTGAAGGTGCCAAGATTTGGATTAAAATGAAGTATAAGTTGGCTTCAAATTTTGTCCAACAGAACCAGTGAACAGGGTAATGTAAAAACAAATGGGGTACAGCAAGAATTCTGAGTACATCAGCCACCCTCGTGAATTGCTAAAAGGCTACACATTTTCACAGTGCAACTGGCTGCTGCAAGAAATGAGAGCACAGTAAAACAAGATGTTTCCCTTTATACTTTCAGAAAATACGCAGATAATCCTGCTGAAATGATTAGCTTATGATGCAAATCAAAACACTCGATAAGATTCTTCCATATTGCTGCGTGTTTGTCCTTCCAAATGTCAAATAATTTCTTCTAGGTAGGTCCCTTTCTTTATCAAAAGACACTCTTCCCTCAGGAAAGGTTCACAGAAGAGAAATGGTGTTTAATTGTCTGAGTTGTCCAGTACATGTGCGCTCCTACAGAGGAATATATCTTCAGACAATTGTTTTATTTTCAAAGATTTAGTTACCCCATTGATGGTTACAGAAGCCCTGGTTTTTACATTTCTTCCTCCTTTCTGTTGACTCACTGTTCGTAGTCTGTTTCCTCACCTCTGAGGTTGGGACAGAAGAGGAACATAATGTGGAAGGTGGGCGTTTCTATGATTATTGGTAGCTCTGTTGTGTCTGGATGAAATAATCCATTCTACATTGGTTACTGTTAAATGCTTAGTCTTCTCCAGGCATCATGCTGATATGTATCTGTTCTCTTTTGTCCTTACAAAAATCCATGGAAAGTGGGTACTGGTATACCAATTTTTGAAAATAAAAACAGCTGAACATTATAAAGTTTACCTAACTTTCCCAATGCCCACTGCTAGTAAGTGGCAAAACCACGTTTGACTAATTCTCAAGTCCTCATTTCCTCCAGCTTGGAACATTGTATCTTTGAGTATAATTAAAGTTGACTATGCCATGGAATTTGCTCTGTGGGATTAAATTGGAATATAATATTGGGGAAGCATGGCAAAGCCTTTGGAATCCAATGACTGGGTTTAAATCTCAGAACTTTATATCTGATGTCACTGAGCCTGTTTCCTAGTGAAGATGAAGTACCTGACTTTATAGGGTTGTTGAAATAACTAAGAAGGTAAAAATTGATAGCACTCAACACAGATTTGGTGTTCAATAATTTTGGGTGGAGTTTATTTCCTCTCCATAAATTGTTTAACCATATTGATTATCAGGTATTTTTCTAAGTGTGAAGAGCACACAGATGAATAAGAAGCCTTGACTTTTTTGTGCAAGTGGAAGAAACTGAGTCTTTTAAAAATTTTTAAATTTTTATTGGAGTATGGTTGCTTTATAATGTTGTACTAGTTTCTATTGATATTATCTATGACTAAAATAGATAACTAGTGAGAAACTCAGTCTTCACAGGATTGAGATACAAATATTTATATTGTAACCTGAAAAGCACGTGGGTTTTATGTGAACCTAGGTGTCGTCGGGGAAGGTTTCCTAGATTAGATAATGTTTGAGCTGAACCTTAAAGAATTAACATTCCTAGGAGTGAAGCATGGAAAAATAAGAAAGGTATACCTGGCAGAAAGGAAAGTGAGAGTTAAAGCATGGGGATGCAAAACAGCTTTAACTGTTTTTGAATCCTAGAGTAAGAGATGGAGATAATGTTGGAGAGAGAGGCAGGAGTCATATGCTTTGAAGATCTTATGAATCCTGGTAAGCGTGTGCATGAATATTTTTGTTGGAAATGGGGAGGTATGGAAGTTTATGGGTCTCTCTGGCAGACTGATGTGTAGGGTGGATTTGAGAGCAATGAAATGAGTAAGGGAGTTAGAATCTACTGCAGTAGTGTAGACCAGTAGTAGAGGGGGTCCAGTTGGACCAGGGTCAACTGGAACAGGGGAGAGGAGATGATGGATCTGAGAAATGCTTAGAAAGCAAATTTAATGGATTTGGGATATAGGAGAGAAAGGAGTTAAGAATGCCTGGTTCCTAATTGAGATAAATTGGAGGGATGGTAGGACTATAAACTGAGAGAAAATAGGGAACAATTTGTGTGTAGTGGAGATGAGTTACACAGATGTCCCTCAAGCGTACCTGTTACAGGATATGTAAGTAACGGATAACTCCAACCATAGCATCTTTGGCTCTGCCATGGCAAAGGATTCCTGAGCTATCAGCCACTGCCTACTCACTGTAGTAGCTTCAGAGTTGGACCGTTCCTGTCTAGTATAAGACATTTCCACAGGTAAGTTTTGCTCAAGGACGATCCATTGGTCTGACCAGTACTTTCAGAACTGCTCTGTGGTATGAGGTTCTTCCTACTCAGTTTTTCCTCCACACTTTCACAGTATCAGACCTGCACCATAACCTGAGGGTCTTCCCACCAACTCCAGCACTCTCTATCCATCATAGGTGTGTCTCCTGATAAAGCTCTTTCATCTTAAATCCCAATGTGGCATCTGCTTCTTGGAGGATCCAAATTGACTTTAGGAGAATTTAGACATTGGTGCGGATGAAAGGGATGAAATGAGATCAGTAGCAGAAATACTAAGTCTGATATGACAGAGAAATCTGGCTGGAAATCTTAGACATTTGGATAAGTGAGTTAGAAAATTGGACCCAGAACCTGTAGAACTGGGAGTCTTCAGCACGCTTAGTGGGTAATCAAAACTGTGAAAGTAGAAGGAATCACTTGGGTAATAGAAATAACGTGAAAGCAGAAATATTTATATTCATGCAAATTAGGATGCATTAGAGCATGCACAGTTCACCCTGATGATATCCATTCCCCGTTCTCCATTTCCTTCATCCTCTCTGAGCTTCCCCCTCTTTCCTAACGGACCTATTGCCTATGCAAACCATCCCCTGAGAGCATTTAGCACACCTAAGGCTCTTCACAGCCAGGATTAGCATGCATTCTAGTGTTAGCTGCGTCTCATCTCTCCATCTTTTTCAGAAAAGTGATAATTCTTAGTTCTGCTCTTGAGATCACTGCTCTGAGGATCAACTTCTAGGCCATTTGGGATCTAATGCTCTTACCCTTGCAGACAGCTGAAGACCCCATACCTTGCCTTAGGCAGCACGTTTCTACTGTGAGTGCTCGATTTTATTCCCCACTTCTTGGTTTTACTCTATAGTTTCAACATTTTTGTTTTGTTTTCACCCCATATGGGCAGAATTTCCATCAGTGCACTTCTGGTCATGACTGTAGGTTGATAAACAGTCATTTCCGGCAGGACACTTACCTCTATCTTTAGAGCTCTAACTCTAGTCTGAAGTTCCAGCTTCTCTGTAATCTCATACGTGGGGAGTCTCTTACAGTTCTGTCAGCCAGGAGACATGGCTCTCTGGCTCTCACTGTTTTCAGAAGGCCCTGGCAGTCCAAGGAGTCTCATCTTGTCCAAGCAGCTCTAAATGTGCAGTGAATCCTGTAGCATTGCTTTGTTGGCATTCAGCACATGTCTGAATCCACTTATCTTTTCTTCTGACCTCATGTTCATGGCATATTTCACCACAAAACTAAAAAGTGGATAGGAATGCCCAGTGGAGGGATGGCATGGAAACATGCAGTGTCATCCTGTATGAACTTGTGCAACCAGCTTTCAGAATTTCACCTTGAACAAAGGTGATTCTGGAAGAGAATAAATAAACTAAATATTACATTCCCAAATACGCTAATTGTGATTACTGCTTTTTAAGCGACTGAAGTTTGGGTATTTCAGAAGAATGATTTAGTTCCAAGTAAGATATATTGTCACCCTGCTTATTTAACTTATATGCAGAGTACATCATGAGGAACGCTGGGCTGGAAGAAGCACAAGCTGGAATCAAGATTGCCGGGAGAAATATCAATAACCTCAGATATGCAGATGACACCACCCTTATGGCAGAAAGTGAAGAGGGACTCAAAAGCCTCTTGATGAAAGTGAAAGAAGAGAGTGAAAAGGTTGGCTTGAAGCTCAGCATTCAGAAAACAAAGATCATGGCATCTGGTCACATCACTTCATGGGAAATATATGGGAAAACAGTGGAAACAGTGTCAGACTTTATTTTTTTGGGCTCCAAAATCACTGCGGATGCTGATTGCAGCCATGAAATTAAAAGACGCTTACTCCTTGGAAGGAAAGTTATGACCAACCTAGATAGCATATTAAAAATCAGAGACATTACTTTGCCAACCAAGGTCCATCTAGTCAAGGCTATGGTTTTTCCCGTGGTCATGTATGGATGTGAGAGTTGGACTGTGAAGAAGGCTGATCGCCGAAGAACTGATGCTTTTGAACTGTGGTGCTAGAGAAGACTCTTGAGAGTCCCTTGGACTGCAAGGAGATCCAACCAGTCCATTCTAAAGGAGATCAATCCTGGGTGTTCATTGGAAGGACTGATGCTAAAGCTGAAACTGCAATTCTTTGGCCACCTCATGCGACGAGTTGACTCACCGGAAAAGACTCTGATGCTGGGAGGGATTGGGGGCGGGAGGAGAAGGGGACGACCGAGAATGAGATGGCTGGATGGCATCACCGACTCTGTGGACATGAGTTTGTGTGAACTCCGGGAGTTGGTGATGGGCAGGGAGGCCTGGCGTGCTGTGATTCATGGGGTCACAGAGAATCGGACACGACTGAATGACTGAACTAAACTGAAGATATTACACATGTATCCTCAGGTACAGGAGGTATATGTATACCAATTCAGAGGTGTCTTTCTACTTTGTCCAGGTGAACTGATTTAATTGATAATACATCAAGTTGTATATATCTGGCCCCCATTTCAATTTTGTTAATATGTCTGTTTTCCTTGTAGATCAGTAGAGTCTCTACTACACAAATCTTCTGTCAAAGTCGCCATATGAAATTGCCCCCAAATGCAGTGCCTCTAAACTTGCAAAATTTTATGAACTTCCTCATCTCAGTATAATCAGTTTTGTGAAGCATTGATGGGCCCTTAATTTCTCACTACACGCTCTTCTGACAATATCTGAAAAATAAGGTGAGCACTCATATCACAATGTCATATTGAGAAACTAATTAATAGAGAAAATGATATCATGTCAATGTCAAGTACTAACTGGGTAATAGGAAGCCAAGGAAAGATTTGAGAAAAGGTGAGAAGATCAATGTAGGGAGAGTAGGATGAATCTGAGGAGGTAAAAGTCATGGAATCTTAATGAGTAGTGAGGATGATATGGGATTGTTTGGAGAGACTGAGACTGAAGCTTTAAGCGATGTGATATAAAAGCAATTTGCAAGCAAGTTTCAGGTCAATAACAGACATTTGGCAGTTAGTAATGATGTGAGTTACTGTAATATTGTAATATTGAATGGTTTGCCTTGGAAACGAACAGAAATCATTCTGTCATTTTTAAGATTGCATCCAACTACTGCATTTTGGACTCTTTTGTTGACCATGATGGCTACTCCATTTATTCTAAGGGATCCCTGCCCACAGTAGTAGATATAATGGTCGTCTGAGTTAAATTCACCCATTCCAGTCCATTTTAATTCACTGATTCCTAGAATGTCGACGTTCACTCTTGCCATCTCCTGTTTGACCACTTCCAATTTGCCTTGATTCATGGACCTAACATTCCAGGTTCCTATGCAATATTGCTCTTTACAGCACCAGACCTTGCTTCTATCACCAGTCACATCCACAACTGGGTATTGGTTTTGCTTTTGCTCCATCCCTTTATTCCTTCTAGAGTTATTTCTCCACTGATCTCCAGTAGCATACTGGGCACCTACTGACCTGGGGAATTCCTCATTCAGTATCCTATCATTTTGCCCTTTGATACTGTTCATGGGGTTCTCAAGGCAAGTATACTGAAGTGGTTTGCCATTCCCTTCTCCAGTGGACCACATTCGGCTGTGGTCCATGTGATCAGATCGACTAGTTTTCTGTGATTATGATTTCAGTGTGTCTGCCCTCTGATGCCCCCTCGCAATACCTACCGTCTTAGTTGGGTTTCTCTTACCTTGGGCGTGGGATATCTCTTCACAGCTGCTCCAAGAAAGCGCAGCTGCTGCACCTTACCTTGGATGAGGGGTATCTCCTCAAGGCCGCCCCTCCTGACCTTGAACGTGGAGTAGCTCCTCTCGGCCCTCCTGTGCCCGCACTGCCACCGCCTATTGGATGTGGGGTAGCTCCTCTCCGCCGCCGACCCTGGCCTCAGGCGTGTGGTAGCTCCTCACGGCCGCGCCTCTTTGCGTGGTCGGTTGCGCAGGGGCCAGCGTCTCTCGTTTCCAAGGCAAACCATTCAATATTACAGTAACCCAGGCCTATGCCCCAACCAGTAACGCTGAAGAAGCCGAAGCTGAATGGTTCTATGAAGACCTACAAGACCTTTTAGAACTAACACCCAAAAAAGATGTCCTTTTCATTATAGGGGACTGGAATGCAAAAGTAGGAAGTCAAGAAACCCCTGGAGTAACAGGCAAATTTGGCCTTGGAGCACGGAATGAAGCAGGGCAAAGGCTAATAGAGTTTTGCCAAGAGAATGCACTGGACATAGCAAACACCCTCTTCCAACAACACAAGAGAAGACTCTACACATGGACATCACCAGATGGTCAACACCGAAATCAGATTGATTATATTCTTTGCAGCCAAAGATGGAGAAGCTGTATACAGTTAGCAAAAACAAGACCAGGAGCTGACTGTGGCTCAGATCATGAACTCCTTATTGCGAAGTTCAGACTTAAATTGAAGAAAGTAGGGAAAACCACTAGACCATTCAGATATGACCGCAATCAAATCCCTTATGATTATACAGTGGAAGTGAGAAATAGATTGAAGGGACTAGGTCTGATAGATAGAGTGCCTGATGAACTCTGGATGGAGGTTCGTGACATTGTACAGGAGACAAGGACCAAGACCATCCCATGGAAAAGAAATGCAAAAAAGTGAAATGGCTGTCTGAGGAGGCCTTACAAATAGCTGTGAAAAGAAGAGAAGCGAAAAGCAAAGGAGAAAAGGAAAGATATAAGCATCTGAATGCAGAGTTCCAAAGAATAGCAAGGGGAGATAAGAAAGCCTTCCTCAGTGATCAATGCAAAGAAATAGAGGAAAACAACAGAAAAAGAAAAACAAGAGACCTCTTCAAGAAAATTAGAGATTCCAAGAGAACATTTCATGCAAAGATGGGCTCGATAAAGGACAGAAATGGTATGGACCTAATAGAAACAGAAGATATTAAGAAGAGGTGGCAAGAATACACAGAAAAACTGTACAGAAAAGATCTTCACGACCAAGATAATCACTATGGTGTGATCACTGACCTAGAGCCAGACATCTTGGAATGTGAACTCAAGTGGGCTTTAGAAAGCATCACGACTAACAAAGCTAGTGGAGGTGAGGGAATTCCAGTTGAGCTATTTCAAGTCTTGAAAGATGATGCTGTGAAAGTGCTGCACTCAATATGCCAGCAGATTTGGAAAACTCAGCAGTGGCCACAGGACTGGAAAAGGTCAGTCTTCATTCCAATCCCAAAGAAAGGCAATGCCAAAGAATGCTCAAACTACCGCACAATTGCTCTAATCTCACACGCTAGTAAAGTCATGCTCAAAATTCTCCAAGCCAGGCTTCAGCAGTATGTGAATCGTGAACTCCCAGATGTTCAAGCAGGTTTTAGGAAAGGCAGAGGCACCAGAGATCAAATTGCCAACATCCGCTGGATCATGGAGAAAGCAAGAGAGTTCCAGAAAAACATCTATTTCTGCTTCCTTGACTATGCCAAAGCCTTAGACTGTGTGGATCACAATAAACTGTGGAACATTCTGAAAGAGATGGGAATCCCAGACCACCTGACCTGCCTCTTGAGAAACCTGTATGCAGGTCAGGAAACAACAGTCAGAACTGTACATGGAACAACAGACTGGTTCCAAATAGGAAAAGGAGTACGTCAAGGCTGTATATTGTCACCTTGCTTATTTAACTTATATGCAGAGTCCATCATGAGGAACGCTGGGCTGGAAGAAGCACAAACTGGAATCAAGATCGCCTGGAGAAATATCAATAACCTCAGATATGCATATGACCCTACCCTTATGGCAGAAAGTGAAGAGGAACTCAAAAGCCTCTTGATGAAAGTGAAAGAGGAGAGTGAAAATGTTGGCTTGAAGCTCAACATTCAGAAAACAAAGATCATGGCATCTGGTCCCATCACTTCATGGGAAATAGATGGAAAAACAGTGGAAACTGTCAGACTTTATGTTTTTTGGCTCCAAAATCACTGCAGATGCTGATTGCAGCCATGAAATTAAAAGACGCTTACTCCTTGGAAGGAAAGTTATGACCAACCTAGATAGTATATTAAAAAGCAGAGACATTACTTTGCCAACCAAGGTCCATCTAGTCAAGGCAATGGTTTTTCCCGTGGTCATGTATGGAAGTGAGAGTTGGACTGTGAAGAAGGCTGATCGCTGAAGAATTGATGCTTTTGAACTGTGGTGTTGGAGAAGACTCTTGAGAGTCCCTTGGACTGCAAGGAGATCCAACCAGTCCATTCTAAAGGAAATCCTGGGTGTTCATTGGAAGGACTGATGCTAAAACTGAAACTGCAATACTTTGGCCACCTCATGCGACGAGTTGACTCACTGGAAAAGACTCTGATGCTGGGAAAGGTTGGGGGCGGGAGGAGAAGGGGATGACAAAGAATGAGATGTCTGGATGGCATCACTGACTCTGTGGACATGAGTTTGAGTGAATTCTGGGAGTTGGTGATGGACAGGGAGGCCTGGGGTGCTGTCATTCATGGGGTCGCAGAGAGTCGGACACGACTGAGCGACTGAACTGAACTGAACTGAACTGACTGATGTGAGTTTGGCAGTCTCAGATACAACACAGTTTCACCAACAATAAGACATTTTGCAAATACTGGTGAAAGTGTAGGGCTATCCGTTTTTAATGCGTCTATGTTCATAAGTAATTGTCATAATAGTATGTTTTTTCCTGGGATTGACTAATAATTTATAAACCTTTCTATGCTAAAGTCTATTATCATAATTTGGGTATATTTTTATTTGTGCTGATGGTTATCTTTAAGTTTAATTTTTTATTAACTGATGGTTATTTCTCCTTGGTCTCTGTTGGTACGTTAGAATACTCTTTCAACATGAAAAATTACTCTAGTATTTACTTTCCAGTGGACTGCTTCCCTCCCCTTTCATGCTTCCTCTGAAAATAATGGTTAGTTTTTTTAACGCCCCACTTATGGGATAGTATTAATCAATGGAGATAGTTAAACAGAAAACTTCAGGGTAGAAAAAGAAATTTAAGCATATGTATAATCTAATAATTTGCTCACTGTCGATGGCCATTATTCAGATAATCAACTTTCCGTTATATACTCTAAGTATATAATTATTTTAAAATTATCCAAATGGTCACCTACTTTCATATTTTCTCTATGTGAATGAGGCTCTATGACTCATAATTAAATCACCTTCTTTTAACCTGGATTAGTTTAATCGTTTCTTTGTCCCAAATCTCCTTTCGGTGAATTAAGCTAATGGAAAATAACTGAGAGAACTGGAAAGAATGTGAATTTAGGCGTCAGAGGTAAAAGGATTAAGCACATCTGTTCCAGTGGCCCTCTTAAACATTTTCTGTAATTGTAACTGTAGCTTTGGCATAAGCAACTGTTGAAGCTGTGTGAAGCCACAGAGAATATGGAGAGTAGGCCAATATTTGAGTTTTATGAAATTTAGTTGTGATCTTGGGTTAAACCTTTGAATATCTGTTTCCACATAAACACAATGAATCTTCAGTTCAGTTCAGTCGCTCAGTCGTGTCCGACTCTTTGCGACCCCATGAATCTTAGCTAGGGTTATTTAGGTATCTCTATTGCAATTCTGAAAATCACTGGTATTAGGGATGGAGGCTCTTGCAGATATGCAGATGTAGCAGTTTAAAAAATGCGTGCAGGAGGATCTTTCCTACTCCATCCTTATCTCTTTACCCTGGGAAAATAAGAGCATTTTTGTTTGAAATTAACTCTTGTATTTGCCCAGTTCTGGAGTCATAGATTGACAACATGTCCTTTGGATATAGATAACAAAGCTTTACTTTCTGAGAGCTAACATGGTGGTTTAGCTTACTTGACACTTGCTTGACTGAAGTAATCTTGTTGATAAGACTTTAATCTTGTACTTCATGCCTGCAAGTTAGGTATTTTTCATATAACGAACAGCATATGTTAAGCTCTAGAGCCAGGTGTCATTTGTCTTCTGGATGGACGATTGGAATACAGAATAAACATAGCTACTACCACTTTCTGTCACTACAAACTCATTGAAAATGATCTAGAAAAGGGATTCTTATCAACTCTCCTTAAAATTATGTGAAACATTGTGGTAAATGTTTATATGTAATGTGTTTTTGTGTGTTTCAAAAGACAGGGTTTGTAGCTTTCCTCTGATATTTAAATAGGGCTTGTGGTGAATGTTTAGAATTACTGCTGTAGAATACAAGAAATACTAAGAGCAAGAAAGAAAACAATGAAAAAATATACTGAAATTTGGTTCTTTCTTTAATCAGTAGTATTTTAAATTTTATATAAAGTCCAATGTTTAATCCAAATTTGATTTTAGTCTAAATTTCTTTTTCCTTTTATTTATATGTGTAACCCTTAATGACGTGTTATAATTTCATTACATGAAGTTCCAAAACAAATAATGATATTCAAGATAGTTGTATAAACGATATCAATTTCATACATTCAAGTTGAATAAATAGTATTATTTTATTGAAATTTCTGGGGGGGATGAGAAATATGCATTTTCTTTAGACTGATCCTAAACTCTAAAATTCTATAAATATGTTACCTATTGGCTTAGTTTTAAACATACAAAACTAGGCAGACTTTTTTGGTAGATGTTTTGGAAATATTGTCTTACTATATATTATAGTTAAAAC
Organism: Moschus berezovskii; assembly: GCF_049115385.1. Taxonomy (NCBI): domain Eukaryota; kingdom Metazoa; phylum Chordata; class Mammalia; order Artiodactyla; family Moschidae; genus Moschus; species Moschus berezovskii. The sequence continues at coordinate 20,261,357 of NC_142480.1, read as the reverse complement.
TATGGTATTTGAAATCACTTAATTTCAAATTTCAGCCTTAGTCCTTATTGATGATGTAACCCTTAGACAAATAGTGTAAATTATCATTCCAGTAAGTGAATCGATGCACACAAAGCCTTTGTTCAGTGCCTGGTAAATGAAAATGCTTCATAAGTAGTAAAGTAATTGTAGTAGTAGTAGTTCCTTTCATGGGTTGGGGGACACAAAGAGAAAATGTGTATAGTAAAATATTAGTGGCTGGAGAGAGTGAGCCACCTAGGAATGCAAGCAGGGCTTTAATCTAGCAAATTAGCAGGTACTGCCCCAAGAATCACTCCCTGTTTAGAGATAGTTATATCAAAACATTTGCACATTTGATATCTTTGTAAGCTTGAGCAATGAACATAGGGTGGCAAAACATTGAAATAACATATGGTGATATTTGATATATGAATTTAAATTAAAGATGGATCGTTAGTGAATAGCCATAAAGAGATCCTAGGTATATTTCATAGACCCGATGAGTAAGATATAAAATATCACATTATTCTGTGAAACATTCTAATGTACAAAACCCTGAGGATCATATGACTGATCCATATAGGCACAAATTTTGTGAGACAATTCAAAGTTGTTAGTACTGTGTAACTATTGTTGTATTGATTGTATTCTGTCTAAAGTGAATTTATTCTATTCTGTCTCTGTACTATTTTATATGTGAACATTTCACCTATAAAATCTCTAAACATGTACACCAGGGAGTTTTTATATTCACATGCTTTATTTTTGTTTGATTGTAAATGTTGAAAAAGTGGCCTTATTTTATTTTTTCTGAAACAGAACTTTTATTAGGAAAAATTTCAAAGTATACAAAAATGAAATAGTATAGTGAACTCCCATGTACCCACTGCCCAGCTTCAACAGTGATCATGGCCCTAATCATTTTCTCCCTATCCTGCGCCTGGGAAACAATCCATTATATCATCCATAAAAAATTTTGTAGTATCTCTAAAACAGAAGAGATATAAGGAATATTTTAAAAATATAACCCCAGTACCATCATCACCCTTAGAAATAAATGACAGCAATAGAGACACAGATGTATAGATCAGTCTTTGGGACTCTGTGGGAGAGGGTGAGGGTGGGATGATTTGGGAGAATGGCATTGAAACACGTATGTTGTCATATGTGAAACGAATCACTAGTTCAGGGTCAATGCATGTAATAGAATGCTTGGGGCTGGCATGCGGGGATGACCCAGAGGGAGGATAAAGGGAGGAGGGAGGTGGGAGAGGGGTTCAGGAGGGGGAACTTATGTAAACCCGGGGCGAATTCATGTCAATGTATGGCAAAACCCACCAATATAATATTGTAAAATAATTTGCCTCCAATAAAAAATAAATTAATTACAAAAAAGAAAAAATAAATGACAGTAATTCTTTAATGCCATCAAATATCCTGTTCATATTTTGTGATTATCTCATAAATTTTTAAAATAAATTTTAAATTTAAATTTTAAATAAATTTAAATTATTTAAATAAATCAAATTTTTAAAATTTTATTTGTTTAAATTGACCTCCAAATAGGAACTATACATTGTTATTAACTGTCTTTGAGTTCCTTTTAATATACATTTTTTCTTATTTTTTATTTTTTGCATTCATTTTATTTACATTAAAATTTTTTTCGGTGTTGTGTTGGTTTTTGCCATATAATAATGCAGATCAGCAATAATTATACATACACCCTCCCCCAAACAATATCCTCCCCCCTCCCCATCCCATCCCATCCAGGTCATCACAGAGCCCCAGACTGGGATCCCTGTGCTACAGCTTTATTTTAAATGTAATTGTAATTTGATAATACCTCAAAATATAGTCTTTTTCTTTCTCATCTTTTCCCCATTTCTATGTCTAAGTGTAGAGAGACTGCTATTACATGTTTCTTTCTGTGGAGCTCCAATTTGGTGAAATTTTTGAAGAACTTTTACACTTATAAGATGATTGATTCTACTTTGTTCAACTCCGAAATGCTTGTTCACAAAGCACAGTTGAAACCCATGACTGCATTCAGTGTTATTAGGGACCTGAAACAGTGAGTAACTTCTCTGCCTTCTGTTTAACAAAATCTTTGTCCTGCTGAGATCATATGAGTTGGAATTTTAAATTTAAGAGCATTTTAACTCGAAAATCTGAAAGCTAGGGAAAATACAAGAAAACAAGCTACTGAGTAACTAGAAAAAGCCAAAAGAAAAGTCTCAAGGTGGAAAACTATAGAGTTTGCAATGAGTAAGATCCTATTAGCTGGTGTAGGTTTATGTTCTATTGAAAACTTCATTAAGTATGAGCCATTTTCTAAAACACCATCATAGTTAAAATAGTTACTTGATTAACACATTTAGCACTTAACAGTTAATTGGGTAGTGGACTGTGCATGTCATACATATATATATATATATATATATATATTTAATTTATTTAATGTAATATATGTAATTATATATATATATAACATGTAAATACATATATTAACATCAAAATTGATTTAATAGTTATAACCACTTTAACAGGTACTATTACTATCCTCAGATTACAGATAGGGAAACTGAGGCACAGAATAGTGAATTAGCTTGGTCAGTGTCATATTTATGATGGGTAGTTGCTATGTATGGTCTGGTTGTTTATGTTCCCCAAAATTCATATGTTGAAATCCTAGCCCTCAAAGGTGATATTAGTACATGGGGATTTGGGGAGGTGATTAGGTAATAAGAGTGGAGCCAGCATGAGTGGTATAAATGCTCTTACAGGAGAGATGACATTGAGCTCCCTAGCCCCTTCCACCTTGTGTGGATACAAGAAGGTGTCTGCAAAAAAGAATAGGCCCTCATCTGACCATTCTGGCACCCTAATCTTCGACTTCCAGCCTCTAGAGATGTGAGAAATTTCTGTTGTTTATAAGCTACACAACTTGTGGTATTTTTTTCTGATAGCATCTTGAAATGGACAGGGACAGTTGTATAGCTAAAAATTTGAATCCAGGTGGCCTTACTCTAGAGTTCATACTTTTCATCACTAAGTTATACTGTGATGTATATTGCCTCTGTCTCAGTAAATTACCTGCTTTTGTTTGTACATTAGACTGGTCAGTAATAACTTACACCACTATCAGTCCAGTTCAGTTCAGTCGCTCAGTCGTGTCTGGCTCTTTGCAGTCCCATGGACTGCAGCACGCCAGGCTTCCCTGTCCATCACCAACTCCAGAGCTTACCCAAACTCATGTCCATTAAGTCGGTGATGCCATCCAACCATCTCATCCTTTGTTGTCTCCTTTTCCTCCCGCCTTCAATCTTTCCCAGCATCAAGCTCTTTTTAAATGAGTCAGCTCTTCACATCAGGTGGCCAAAGTATTGGAGTTTCAGCTTCAGCACCAGTCCTTCCAATGAATATTCAGGACTGATTTCCTTTAGGATAGACTGGTTGGATCTCCTTGCAGTCCAAGGGACTCTTAAGAGTCTTCTCCAACCCCACAGTTCAAAAGCATAAATTCTTTGGCGCTCAGCTTTCTTTATAGTCCAAATCTCACATCCATACATGACCACTGGAAAATCCATAGCTTTCACTAGACAGACCTTTGTTGGCAAAATAATGTCTCTGCTTTTTAATATGCTATATAGGTTGGTCATAGCTTTTCTTCCAAGGAGCAAGCATCTTTTAATTTTATGGTTGCAGCCACCATTTGCAGTGATTTTGGAGCCCCCCAAAATAGTCTGTCACTGTTTCCACTGTTTCCCCATCTATTTGCCATGAAGTGATGGGACTGGATGCCATGATCTTAGTTTTCTGAATGTTGAGTTTTAAGCCAACTTTTTCACTCTCCCCTTTTACTTTCATCAAGAGGCTCTTTAGTTCTTCTTCACTTTCTGCCATAAGGGTGGTGTCATCTACATATCTGAGGTTATTGATATTTCTCCCGGCAATCTTGATTCAAGCTTGTACTTCATCCGGTCCAGCGTTTCTCATGATGTACTCTGCATATAAGTTAAATAAGCAGGGTGACAGTATACAGCCTTGATGTACTCCTTTTCTGATATGGAACCAGTCTGTTGTTCTGTGTCCAGTTCTAACTCTTGTTTCTTGACCTGTATACAGATTTCTCAGCAGGCAGGTAAGGTGGTCTGGTATTCCTATCTCTTTAAGAATTTTCCACAGTTTGTTGTGGTCGTGCTTTGGCACAGTCAATAAAGCAGAAGTAGATGTTTTTTTGAAACTCTCTTGCTTTTTCGATGATCCACTAGATGTTGGCAATTTGATCTCTGGTTCCTCTGGCTTTTCTTAATCCAGCTTGAACATCTGGAAGTTCACGGTTCATATATTGTTGAAGCCTGGCTTGGAGAATTTTGAGCATGACTTTACTAGTGTGTGAGATGAGTGCAATTGTGCGGTAGTTTGAGCATTCTTTGGCATTGCCTTTCTTTGGGATTGGAATGAAGACTGACCTTTTCCAGTCCTGTGGCCACTGCTGAGTTTTCCAAATCTGCTGGCATATTGTGTGCAGCACTTTCACAGCATCATCTTTTAGGATTTGAAATAGCTCAACTGGAATTCCATCACCTCCACTAGCTTTGTTTGTAGTGATGCTTCTTACGGTCCACTTGACTTCACATATCACTGTACCATTATGCATACTTTGTTGTTACTTTGAAAAGAGCTGTTTTTTATTCTTTGGTAAAATGGTTCAAGAGAAAGCTGGCAGGTTAATTATTTGTTATCGGGGACCAGCCTCGATATGGCCCAGGGTATCCTCGGGATGAATGGTGTCGGCGTCAGAGAGAGAGAGAGAAAGAGAGAGAGAGAGAAAGAGACAGGGGCTGATGATTCTTTGGTTTACGCAGGAAACCAATAAAACCCCAGCACGGAGTTTGCTCTGTTTACGTAGGCCGCAGGCGCCCTCTCGAATCACTGGAGGTACCCCACCAGGGCACCCCCTCGAGTGGGTCTTAGAAGCCCAGGCAGATAAGTAAACTCAGAGGGCCCAGCGCTCCAAGGATCTCAACCAGAAAAAGGAGAATAGAGAAAAGGACGGAAAAAGAGAAAGAACGACACGGGGAGACCAAGCTTCAGTGAGCAAGGCCCAAAACTTTATTTTCCAGTGCTGCTTTTGTACCCTAAGCTGTGCACATAAAAAATAGAGAAAGAGAGGTATAGAGTCACGCCAAAATCACGCGGGGTCAGCAGTCTTGACCCTTATCAGGATCAGGGCTCATTTTTGTATGTCTCGTGATATACAAAAGTTTTAGGTGGTTTACATCATCTTCTGGCCAGGTGGCCTGCTAACAGTTTATGGTCCTCGCTCCTAACAAAGGTTAGTTAGCTAGAAAAAATCTTATATTCTTTTAAGACGATTTTCCTAAAGTCAGGTGCTAGACCCATGACAAAGTTACATTCCTATAAGGCACAGGTGTAGTGAGCTACAAGAAAGGAATTTATTAACTTAAGATCTGATGTGGTTAAATCAAAGGCTACTACTTATATTCTCTATATGTGATTAATATATTTCCAAGGATACAATAGATAGAGGAAACTTTGCAGCAAGCATTGATTCAACAATGAAATCTTTTTTAGTACTATTCTAATGATTTTAACTTCTTCAACAGATTCCTGTATTTTAGAATATTAGGCTTTCTGTCCTTGCATGGCTGGGAGGCTATAAACAGTCACACTCATAGTTGTAAGAGCCCGGACAAACTTGTCATGCAAGTTAGAAAGCTATCAGAGGGGCTTGGATTGGAACACTCCTATTAAGCCGAGGAGAACTTTTTAACTACAGCTCTGAATTAATGTTTTCAGAGAAAGGTGGTTGGGGGGAAGCCCCCGTAAGTATTAGAGGACTTGGTAAGAGGCGTAAGATAGTAAGGCAGTCAGACTACGGTTTTCTTTGGGGTAGATGCTCGGGTAAGTCCAGGGGGTTCCTCGAGTCCTGATTAGCCTTTGCCCGTCAGGCCTCTTCCCCAATTGACCTTTGCCACGGGTAGGATTTCCCTTGCTGGCTCCCAGCAATTTGTATTCAGATTCAGAGTGGTAGGTTAGGAGAATAATAATATTATTATTAATAATAATAATAGCTGCACCATTTAACTGGAAACCCAAAATCCAGTTTTGTTGCTCTGAGAGCAGGCTACTTTCTTTGCCATCAATTATTTTGGAAAATAGTTCCTTTATGAGGGAGTGTAGTACAGCATTTAAACTTGAAAACATCAGAGCACATTTTTAACGGGGCAGGGAGATGAAAAATTTTGAGTAGTTCTCCATCAAAACACGGCATGTAGAGAGGACCTATAAGAAAACAGCAAAAGTCATGGTCTACTCAGCTACACAGGGAGGTACTGCCAGCCTAAGGACAGAAGACCTGGATTCTAGTCTATTCCCTTATTAGACGTGTAATGATACTCAAAGGAGAGAGATCTTGTCTTATAGAACCCTGCTATACAAGTGTGGTCCACCAGTGTAGACATCACCAAATTCTGTATTAGAAATACAGAGTCTCAGGCCCCATCCAACCTACTGAATCAGAACATGCATTCTAGCCGAATCCCATGGTGATGCTATTGAACATTAAAGTTTGAGAAACTCTGTAGTAAAAAGGATATGATTTTTAGGATTTTGATTTGCCTTAAAGGATAAGAAATTACCTTAAGAATCTTTGGCATAAATTTCATGTCCTTTTAAGAAGCCTCTGTCTCACTGGCAGATTTCATTTTTATGAAAAAAGTTCTCTTTTCCTTTCCCAGTTAATAATGATGCTAATAATGACTATGGTAATAGCAGTAGCTAAAATTTAGTGAGTGCATTCTATGTGCCAGCCACTGTTCTAATTGCTTTATGATATCTCATTTAATCTTCACAGTTAACCAAAGCGGTTGGTATTTTTACTCATCTTCCTTTTATAGATGAGGAAATTGATGTATAAAATAGGTAACTTGCCATAGTCATACAGCTAGCAGACTCTAAACCCAAATCTGAGTCCACAGCCAAGCGGCATTTTCAGCAGCCTGAACCTTCTCTAAGCCAATGAGGAGTATTCAACACTTCCTGCGATAGCTTCTTAACTGATCCTTGCGTTAAGATAGCTTCTGTGTGACATCCATCCCTGATAAGCTGGGAGAAGCATTTAGAGATGTTTCTGAACAATAGAAGATTGGTTACAGTCAAACTCTTCAGAAAATGTCTCATTGATAAATAACTGGCATATTTATCTGGCATAGATGTAGACACACACTTGTATTGTAGCACACTTCCATAAAAGAAAAAAAAAAAACTTTCACACTTAAACCCAGACACTGACACTTGGTTTTGGCATTGGAAAGTATTACTTTAAAAAATTTCTTTGGTATAATTTAGACCATTTGAATTATGGCAGCACTGTCCTGGAGAGCTGATGGAGGCTCCTAGGGGAAGTGTGGGAAACAGAAGAATCGTGTTTTTTTTTTTTTTGCTTCAATTATTTTTTTTTATTGAACTATAGTCTATGTATGAGGCTTTCTTGGTGGCTCAGTGGTAAAGAATCCACCAACCAATGCAGGAGATATAGACTTGACCCCTGGGTTGGAAAAGTCCCCTGGAGAAGGAAATGGTAACCCACTCCAGTATTCTTGCCTGGGAAATCCCATAGACAGAGGAGCCTGATGGTCTACAGTCCATGAGGTTGAGCCTGATGGTCTACAGTCCATGAGGTTGCAAAAGAGTCAGACATGATTTAGCAACTAAACAACAACGGTTCATGTACGATATTATATGTTACGGGTATATGACACAGTGATTCACAATTTCTAAAGGTTATATTCCATTTATAGTTACTATAAAACATTGACTATATTCCCTGTGTTGTAGAGGTCTTTTATTTAAAAAAATTATAAATTGTGATGAATATCTTTGTTTATAAAGCTGATTTCGTTTTAGATGGTTTATTAGGAGGTATACCTTTAGGAGTGGAACTACAGGGTCAAATGATAAGAATCATTTTGAATGCAACAGAGCAGGTCTTTCCTGTTAACCTGAGCGCCTGAGTCTATTGAACCTTTGAAGGCAAGGCATCCTAGGGGACGTCACCTGTGATGCCTCCCAAGGAGGCTGAGATGAAAAATATTTCCTGAGTGGCTTTCTGTATATGCTTTGATCTGAAGCTTTAATTATGGAGGAGTGAGTGTTTTCCAAACCGTTTACTACAGTTCAGTGAGAGATGTTTCTAATGTTCTTTGAATAGTGGAATTTTTCCCCCCACAAAAGACAAGAAGAGTTTGTTGGCAGCTACTCTTCTTGTCTCATAAGTTTTCCCTATTCAGTGTTTCATGATGTGTGCTTTATTTGTAAGGTCCTGACTCAATTAAAACATTCAAGCCACTTTAGCCTTGTACGTTAAAGTCTATCATCAGTAAATTCAAACTGGGTTAACCTTGGAGTGACATCTTCATTTCTGTGATAATGTATAGTATGTGAATCTTTTCATATCATTGGCCACATTGTGATAGGGCTCTCATATGTAAAGACCTTGGAACTTTAAATAAGTTACTTCTTCATCTTCAGCTGGTTCGATTCATTTATTTATAAATGGTTTATTTCAAGTTCTTTCATTTGGCTCAAGCTGTTGATTGATGTTTCATGTGACCATTTTTCCTTTTCAGAAAGCAGGAAGATAGCTGGGACATAACTTCTTAGTAGCCTTTTAATATGAAAGCCTATTTTGTGTATGGCTGTTCTGTAATCACTTGGGCATGACTGAGCTTAAATGGCTTGCTGACACTGCTGATGGATTATGGAATAAGCAATGACTGAATTTTTTTTTTTTTTCCTGGAGGGATGGGATGACTTTAAACTGTGGCAAATTATGTATCTTGTCCCTTGTTTCACTCTTCCTTTGGTGCTGTTTGGTGATTAATTTTATAGGATATAATTGGAAATCCCCTAGATGAACTGTGTACAGTGGAAGGTAGCTTCTGGTAAAAATGATATTCTTGTCCAGTGATGATGGACATGGGATGGGAGCTGATGGTCTATTTGCGTTGCATGTATTTCTAAGAGGAAGGCTGAAGAACTCAGTTAAGGAGGAAGTAACCACTTTCATTCTTTAACTGTGTTCTTTGCAGGTCCATTGAATTATGTGGACACCTACAGACTGTATTGATGCTCGCCAGTCAAGAGTGGCAAGCTCTGTACCCTTTTGTTTCACCAACTCATCTTATTTACAGTATTTTTGCTTTGTGTTTGTTGGTGGGTCTTTGAAGCCAAAGCTGTTAGGTTTGTCTAACACAGGATTGATGATAATTTGCATCCAATATCTTAAAAATATATGCTATTGGTCACAAAGGGGTCAACAGAAGGCAATTTACAACCTTTTTATCTTGTTGCCAGAAAAGACAAAATTCCATATATATAATAAATACATAATATTTGATTTGATTTTTCTTTTAAGGAGCCAGTCTTTGAATTCAAAATTTAATACTCTTAATGCTTCCTAAAATGTTTTAGCAAGGAAAAAATTGAGTAATGAAGGGAAATAGAGATTATCATTGTAACAAAACAACAAATAAAATTTAGCTTTCTTTCTTTCTATTTTTGGTAGAAGCAGTGTTTTTATGGGATCCAGATTCTGGCTACTTGCTGTGAAAGCTGAGACAAGTTATAAGAGCTTTCAAAACCCTTGCAGAATAAAGATAATAATGTACCTACCTCAAAAGCTTATGGGACTATGAGGTTTGAATGAAATGATCCATGTAAATTGCTATATGTAGTATGCAGTAAATTTTCTAGAAATGTTGGCTACTATTATATGTTCCTGAGACTGTACCAAGTACAGCATATGAATGAGCTTATTTTCTCTTCTTGTATGAAGAAAAAGATATTTTGTAAAGTTAAGTGAAATTTACAAGGTCACAGCAAATGGACTCAGGCTGTCTCATATCAAAATAATATACCTTATCTATAATTTTATATTTAATGCTTTACCTAGTTGTTAGGTAATCCCTCCCCCCACACACAATTTTACCAGAAAACTGAGAGTCAGAAGGTTTTTAAAATATGTTAAAGATCCTCAAGTTACTCAGTCACTAGCTGAGGTTTGAATGTTGTTCTGCCCAGGCTTCAAATGTCCATCACCCTGCTTCTCTGAATATGATGTGAGATTATGCTGTTTGAGGAAGGGGTTTATGTAAGCAATGCTTTTCCTTTAGTTTTCTATTCTCTTGTGTTTTAAAAAAAACTATACTCACTAAACATTTAAGAAATAAACTTTAAAATAAATCAACAAACATACTAATGAGATGCTACTGCAGAATTACCTGATTGGCTACAAACTTAAAAAGACTGACAGTCACAAATGCTGGGATGTAGAGTGACTGCAACTCTTCCACGTTGTTCGTGGAAATGGTACCACAGTTTTGGAAGAATGTCTGACAATTTTTCATCAGTCTAAATCCTTAGCAACCCTATGACCTGGCAATCCTAGGTATTTACCCAAAAGACATAAAAATTTGTGTCCACAAAAAGACTTTATATTCATAGTAACTTTATTCATAATGGGCCCAAACTGGAAAAAGCAGAAATGTCCATGAATAGACTAGATAAATTGAAGTATAGTCATAACAGCATGCTACTTAGTAATTAGAAGGAATACATTGTTAAATGTGACGATACAGATAAGTCTCACACATCATGCTCAGTGAAAGAAGCTTTACATGGGAGTACACACTGTTTGATTACATTATATGATGTTCTAAGACAGGCAAAATAAATCCATGATGGTGCTTCTGTCCCTAAGACACAGTGACCTACTTGTCAGGGATATTAATGAGAGACCTGCAAGTATTTAAGAAAATACCTGTGTATCATAGATAACTGTGAGGGTCTCTCTTCAAGAGACCTTGGTTTCTGTAGGGTGCTTTGGGGAGGAATAAATGACTTATTATTTATGTCCACCCTGTGGACAGTTTTCCCTGAAACTTCTAACTCATCCAGTTAGAAAAACCAATAGGAAATTTGCTCTAGCATTAGCTGAAGTGATCCATGACACCACTTTGGCCCTGGAAGACATTCAGACCAGCTTGAACTCACTGGCCTGGGTTGTTCTGGATGATAAAATTGCTCTTGGTTTCTTCCTTGTGGGCTAAGGCTGAGTCTCCGTAGTCACTAGTACATCTTGCTATACGAGGATTAATGCTTTGGGGCAAGCAGAAATGTCAATACACAGAATTAAGAAGGGAAAAAGCTTCGATTTCCTGGAGACAGGGTGGAGGCTAAGTTCACAGAAACTCCTCCCTAAGAAGATCCCGCCGGCACCAAAATTAAGAAACTCCTCCCTAGAAAAGTCCCGCTGGCGCCAAAAGTCAGGCCAATCAGAGGAAAAGGGAAATCCCCCAGAAAAACCCCGCGCGCATAAACTGGCCATTGAGCTTCTGCACGTGCATGAACTGGCCAATGAGCTTCTGCCAGCTTGATCTTTTGAACAAAAATAGGTGCTTATGTAATCTGAGACTATAAAAACCGCTGTGATCTGGGCTTGGGGCTCTTGTTGGCACTCCACTGCGTTGGAGGAGGCATGAGTCCTAGCTCGAGCTAGAAATAAACCCCATTCTTGCTTTTGCAAAAAAAAAAAAATCTACCTAGCTAACTAAGGTAAACTCTGGTGGTTTATCAGAATTGTTTAGCTGACTGGGTCTGGAATTCTGAGGATGGCATGATTAAAATCAATACTGCTTGAAATTCTGTTGATAATAGCTTCAGTTAAATGCTGTGTTAGACAGATTGAATGGATTTGGCCCCTGAGTGACTGACAGAGTGGTGTAATGACAGGACAACCCATTAGAAGCCAGAATGGTGTCGAAATGAGCAGACAGTAGAGATTGGAAGACAATTTTCCACGTGTCTCTTGTACTTCAGCATGTATTAAGAGTGAAACATCAACCTTCTTTGTTCCAGATCATTTTTCAAGGATGTAACATAGCATGCTTCAGTTCAGTTCAGTCGCTCGGTCGTGTCCGACTCTTTGCGACCCCATGAATCACAGCACGCCAGGCCTCCCTGTCCATCACCAGCTCCCATGCTTACTGCCTATTATAAAAGACAGAGGTTCCCTAAGGCTCCAGGATCAATCAAAAAAAACAAAACAAAACAAAAAAAAAACACACCAGTTTTCTTCTTCTTTTTTTTAAGGGGTAAACTGAAAGAGATTTATTTGGGCATAGCCAAAAATTTGTTTTCTTAACTTTCTTAATATAATAATAATATACAAAATAATGGGTAAGATGTCAAATACTACATTGTATAAAACCTCCAAGTAAAATATTTTTAGATTTTGAATTAAAATCTTGTGCTTGCTTCCAAGAATACAGCCTTTGATATTAGGTTTTATGCTTGAAATAGCAACATGCAATTCCTGATCAAGGTTTTAAATGGTCTCATTGAATTCTTGATAGTTACCCTTCACTAGAGATTTTGCTGGTACAGGTGGATAGTGGCAAATAAAGGGCAAAATTAACTGCTTTTTTCTTTGATGAATCACCTTTTCTTGTCATTGAACAGAACTTAGATAATCTAATCTCTAAATTGTTCTTTTTTTCCGATCTAACAGCTATCACTTTTCTTTTCAATGACAAATGTAATGTTAACATTTTTTATGATCATTTGAGTAGATTTCAGATTCACCTGAACTTTTACATATTACATATTTCAAAAATAATAAAGCATTTCCTTCAGTTCAGTTCAGTTGCTCAGTTGTGTCTGACTCTTTGTGACCCCATGAATCACAGCATGCCAGGCCTCCCTGTCCTTCACCAACTCCCGGAGTTCACTCAAACTCATGTCCATCGAGTCAGTGATGCCATCCAGCCATCTCATTCTCTGTCATCCCCTTCTCCTCCTGCCCCCAATCCCTCCCAGCATGAGAGTCTTTTCCAGTGAGTCAAATCGTCGCATGAGGCGGCCAAAGTATTGGAGTTTCAGCTTTAGCATCAGTCCTTCCAATGAACACCCAGGATTGATCTCCTTTAGGATGGACTGGTTGGATCTCCTTGCAGTCCAAGGGACTCTCAAGAGTCTTCTCCAGCACCTCAGTTCAAAAGCATCAATTCTTCGGTGATCAGCTTTCTTCACAGGCCAACAAAGCATTTCCTTGGGAATATGCAATTATTGCTCTACTGGTCTTACAAATTTTTCTTAGGATTTAAACAATAAAATTACCAGTGAGTCATTTTAACCTCATTTTCAAGGTTAATATTTTGCTTTTAATAGAATAAACTGTCAGTACACTGTATATTTCACAGGGTCCTTGCAATTTTCAATTAACCTCATCTAGGATCTCAGCAAGATCCAGCTTGTTTTGAAGCCAATGATTTATCCTTCGAAGAATTTTTCAAAGTGAACATAATTCACAATTTTTTTTTCCAATTCATCTCTTAGCTCATAAACTGTTAGAAAAACTCGCCTTGAATAGTTAGCCTGCTACAGTGTGAAATGGCAGAGACCTAAAGCTAAGAAGAGAAGGAGCTACGGAGGCTTGGATGTTACTGGGGTCACTTTTTAAATAACAATCTTTGATGTAGATTTCAGACCAACAGATAAAGTTTTTATAACAAAGAATTTCTGTGAATAAATATTGCTTGAATCTCAGAAATTTCAGAATGAACTTGATAGCACAGTCTTTACACTTTTTTGGATACTAGTTGTTAAAATGAGGTAGAACTTAGGCTAATTGGTGAGGAAGTTATCCTAATCAAATAAGAGTCAGCAAAACTATGGGCACTATATAAGCACCTGTATTTGAACCTACTTTTCCATTTCCCACCCTTAATAAGTAATGCTTTGAGGATTATTTACTTTCCCTAGACCAAACGATTTGATTAATGTATTCACTACTAATTCCCATAGACTTCCCTCATACTTTGTTATACACCAGTATCCTTCCTCTTCCAAAAACCCATGTGTGTGTTAGCACTCCATCCTTTTTGTGAAAACTATCAAGAATATAAAAGATAAAAAGGTTTTTATCCTACTTGAAAGCTAACAATATGGCACAGTTTCATGGCTGCTGGTAGAAGACATGAAATCGCTTTGTCAGAGGATGGTTTGTTACCCACAGTAATAGCAATAGCCAGAAATATCAGTATTTCTCTTAATCGCCATAGTGAAGGGAACCAGATGATATCTAACATTAAGTAGGTTGCATTTTAGGAAAGAAATTCTGAGCTTAATATTTTATAATGGAAAATCAACATGCTGGCTTTCTGCTCCAGAGGAAGACACCATCTCTGTCTTCCAAGGCTGTCGTTGATGTGAAAGTATGCAGAGATAGTCTAGAACAAAGAATAGTTCATAGCTCATAATGTGTGCAGAAATGTGAGAGCCCTATGGAGAAATGTCTCCCAATAAAATCATCCATACAGAGTTCCATGACCTGTTGACATCAGTGACCTTCACCCCCCTTTTGTTTCACCTCCCTCTCCACAAAGCTCTCCACTTGACTTTAGTCTCATCTAGAAGTTCCCTTTCTGTAAAATCTTTAACTCTTTAACATTAAACTCGGACCAAAATCTCCCCACCTCTTTCTTTCTCACCAAGATTAAACATTCTGAAACTGAATCAGGCTTTCCCTGCCTTCAACCACCCCTTATTTTCCTAGTCTTTCCTTCTTGGTCTCAATCCCTTCCCTTCTCAACCTAAGCAGCACCTACTCTCTCACACTAGAATCCTCGATGTCTTTGCTCCTCTTTCTTCTGTTAATACTAGTTTGACAGTTGGCAGCTCTGAGTTATCTGCCACCTCCTTTCTCTGTTTCTGATTCCAAGCTTTCAAACAAATCTGGAAAAAAATTGACCTTGTTGACAAAAGCATCAAGAATGATGATTTCTAATTTCAGCAGCTTTAGTCCATCTTCCTAGTTTGACTTCTTACTTGTAGAATATTTTGGAGAGACAGTAAGCATCACAGCAATGAAAACTGGAATAGACGTCAGATAATGGGCACAATAAAATGGTTATTATAATGCTAGCAATAAATATAAGGCACTTTTCTATCTTACATCCCTATGGATCATGGGCCAAAAGTATCTTAAGTTTACTAAAGTGAAAATAATTAATCCTTTCTTGAAGGTAGATTAAAATAGCCGCAAATAGCATGCTTGATCTATATTGTGGTAATCTTTACTGAATTTCAGCTGAAGTTCGGGGAAAAAAATGTTGCAAGGTGACTTGCAAATTTTACTGTTTTTCATGTTGTTATTTTCCATTAGACAGTTAAACACATTCTGAGTGTCAGGAGCTTTGCCATTAAGACGGGTGATGAAAATATGACAGTGAAAACTCTGATGGTTTTAGTTTACAATGCATTTTAAGCTGTGCCTCTCTAACAGTGAAATCCTTCAGCAGTTTTTAGTTGGGGTGAACCATCACGTGGTTTACAAAACTAAATTTCTGTTTCAAAAAGAAGGGTCATGCTTTATATCAGCTGGTCAAAGTAGACAGTATGGGGGGTTTTAGGAGGAAGAGCTGAAATTGTACTATGGATAAGCATTTTGACATTTTATTTTGTCTCTTCCTGAGGGCAGTTCTTCAGTTCAGTTCAGTTCAGTTCAGTCGCTCAGTCGTGTCCGACTCTCCGCGACCCCATGAATCACAGCACGCCAGGCCTCCCTGTCCATCACCAACTCCCGGAGTACACCCAAACTCATGTCCACAGAGTCGGTGATGCCATCCAGCCATCTCATTCTCCGTCGTCCCCTTCTCCTCCCACCCCCAACCTTTCCCAGCATCAGAGTCTTTTCCAGTGAGTCAACTCGTCGCATGAGGTGGCCAAAGTATTGGAGCTTCAGCTTTAGCATCAGTCCCTCCAATGAACATCCAGGATTGATCTCCTTTAGAATGGACTGGTTGGATCTCCTTGCAGTATAAGGGACTCTCAAGAGTCTTCTCCAACACCACAGTTCAAAAGCATCGATTCTTCGGCGATCAGCTTTCTTCACAGTCCAACTCTCACATCCATACATGACCACGGGAAAAACCATTGCCTTGACTAGACGGACCTTGGTCGGCAAAGTAATGTCTCTGCTTTTTAATATACTATCAAGGTTGGTCATAACTTTCCTTCCAAGGAGCAAGCGTCTTTTAATTTCATGGCTGCAATCAGCATCTGCAGTGATTTTGGAGCCCAAAAAAATAAAGTCTGACACTGTTTCCACTGTTTTTCCATCTATTTCCCATGAAGTGATGGGACCAGATGCCATGATCTTCGTTTTTTGAATGTTGAGCTTCAAGCCAACCTTTTCACTCTCCTCTTTCACTTTCATCAAGAGGCTTTTGAGTTCCTCTTCACTTTCTGCCATAAGGGTAGTGTCATCTGCATATCTGAGGTTATTGATATTTCTCCCAGCAATCTTGATTCCAGCTTGTGCTTCTTCCAGCCCAGCGTTCCTCATGATGTACTCTGCATATAAGTTAAATAAGCAAGGTGACAATATACAACCTTGACGTACACCTTTTCCTATTTGGAACCAGTCTGTTGTTCCATGACCGGTTCTAACAGTTGCTTCCTGATCTGCATACAGGTTTCTCAAGAGGCAGGTCAGGTGGTCTGGGATTCCCATCTCTTTCAGAATGTTCCACAGTTTATTGTGATCGACACAGTCAAAGGCTTTGGCATAGTCAATGAAGCAGAAATAGATGTTTTTCTGAAACTCTCTTGCTTTCTCCATGATCCAGAGGGCAGTTCTTACTCAACATCAAATTTGCACAACATCAAATTTCTTACTAAAAATCAAATAGGTAGATACTATCTAGTAGGCTTCTAATATTTATGTTCAGGATAGTTATTGAGTAAAAAATTGAAAGGTAATAAAATAGACATTGTGTCAAACTGGGGCAAAAAAAACAGATAAGTCACTAGCTAGAATGAACATGAGAAAACCTATATAATTAACAGACAAAAATGGGCCTAGAAGTGAGTTGTGTTAGGGCAGTTTTGTTAGTAAGTTTTCTTGAAGTTTCTAAAGGTTTTTTTTTTCTTTTTCCTTTAGAAGCAATGTTAGAAGTGGTAGCTTCCTAGTTTTGGAAACAAAAACCTGCTCAACTTGCTGTGAATCTGAACCATAAAAAATACAATACTATCAATTCAATGAGAGACCTTAAAATAATTGTGAGTGCTGCTCTCCATGACTGGGGGAGCTTTAAGACTTGATTGCTATTCCTGACTCCTCCATTAGCTTAGGTGAGCTGCTTAATCTCTGTGGGTATTCTTAAAATAAAGAAGGTGGGTTTGATAATCTTTAAATTCACTTCAAGTTAGAAAATTCTTTTGTATTCCTATCCCTATTTCCTTCCCTTTTTAGAAACAGGAAGACCTTACAGAATTCTTCAGAAGCAATTCTTTTTGTCTTCCTGCTGGCATTAGAAAAAAAAATTAGAAAGTCTCTCTTTTATCAGAATAGATTATAGGTTCTCATTTTGTGAGCTATTATGTATTTGGGTGGTATTCACCTTCTTTATGCTTCGGAAATAATGGCAAAACTGTGTTTGTGTGCACAGAGCTTCCTTTGATAAAGATAAAAGTAGATTGCAGGAAGCCATGATCTCAGTGACAGTCTCTTGAGTTTTTCTGCAGTAACTTATTTCGGAAAAGCTCAATGATTTAATGTACATTAACTCACTGCTCACACAGGCCTGTCTGAGAAGTGGGAAGGGCTGGTATTTTACCATTATGTGTCCTTACAGACAGGCAAAGAGGAAGAACCAAAGTGAAATGGAGTGAATTTAATCTGACTAAAAGGCATCTTGGGTTTTCACTCTCTGCTTTGTGGGAAGAGAATACCCAGAGCATATTCCCACACAGCACTTAGCACATCGCATTGCTTTTACTTATTCATGGGTCTTTCTCACCCACTAGGCTGTGAGTTTTTGAAGGACACTGCCTAGCACATCATGAACCCTGCAGTGTTGTTTCCCGAAATAACATGGACCTTACCCTGTGCAGCCCAGATTCTTGACTGCAGACCCAGTTTTGTCAGATCTTTGATGTATTTACCAGGGATAGATCCCTGAGGCCCCCATCAAATCCCTAAATTTCAAGACCTATGAATAAATATCTGCATAAGTAATTGACTTACTTCAGACTCATATTTTTGTTTATTTTGTGCTACAACTTGGCCATCTTTTAAAAATTGATTAAATAAAGACTTCTCTCTTATCTAATGCCTATTTTCCCCAAAGTCACAAAATTTTATTACTTTGACAATAACTACAGGTGTGAAAAATGTCAGGTTGAGATACTTTGTGTACATCAGATTTTTAAATTCTTGGGATGATGGCGATGATATTAGTAATACTTGCTGCTTCTTTCTTTGTGACGGGACTGTTGTTTTACATGTATTTTCACTTATTTACTTCTCAAAATAATACAGTAAGGGTAGGTATCATCCTCATTTTCCATATGATCAAACTGAAAAATATAGATTTAATCTAACTTTGCACAAAATCAACAGCTAGTTAGCAGCAGTAGGCTTCAAACCCACATAGTCTACATTTAAAATCTGTGCTCATAACTGTGTTTAATTGCTTCTTGGATTTAAATTATTTTCTTGTTTTTCACATTAAACAGTTTGGAAGGAAAGCAATGAAATTTTAACAAAGAATTGTTGAATCCTTTGACAGGAGCCTCTAATAAGCAGGGCAAAGTTTAGCTCTGTAGATTATCATTTCTGAAGAGATGCTACCAGTGACATACTACAGATTTTTAGCTTGCAAAATTTTAATACGTGCAGCTTTTTTTTTTGGGGGGGGGTATTATTTGCAGGCATACTATCATAGGTTTCTGATATGTAATTATTAGTCATTCGGTTGAGGCATGAATTTGAGTCCTATGTGCTCTGTGATGTGTGGGAAGGAGTCAGTTGTTCAGTAAATATTTACTGTTTTGGCTGCTGGGCATGTAATTCTTTTTGGTGAGGAATCTAAGCTTCAACAGAGCCATTCCTGCCTTACTCTCCACTCTGTACATTCAGGGAAGCAGCTCAAGTCCCTCTGCTCCTGCAGCACAACATATAACCTCAGGTTATTCCAATCAGTTCTCCTCATTACAGTTACCGTTTCAGAGATGAACAATGAAACACCTACCAGGGGGTCTTCACAGCTACACTAGACATTTAAACTCACTGCCACACGTCACCCTGATACTAGTTTACTCAGAAGGTTATAGGAGAGAAAACGGCTTGCCTATGGCATTAGACATGCTTTCTCTGCAAGAGACTTGCAGTGATCCAGCATAGCAATACAGCCCAGGGGCAAGAAAACAAGATCCATACTGTACAGGTGAGAAAGAGAGGCCCTTGAAGAGCCAGTATCTCTTGTAACAAATCTGTAGGTCTAGCTCTCGGGGTCTCTGCAAGGGAAATGTCAGTTCCAGGAGTCACTGAACTCAGGGGAGCCCAAAGCATGGCAACCTCATCAGCTGTTCAGTTGATACAGTTTTTTACCAGATTTTTCACTTTCATGCATTGGAGAAGGAAATGGCAACCCACTCCAGTGTTCTGGCCTGAAGAATCCCAGGGACGGGGGAGCCTGGTGGGCTTCCGTTTATGGGGTTGCACAGAGTCGGACACGACTGAAGCGACTTTGCCGCAGCAGCAGCAGATGCAAATTACTAATCAAGCATCATTTTAATTACAAGGAATGTTGTCTAACAATGTAGCTGACTCTTGAGTCTTACCAGATGTCTAGGGGAAGAGAGTGTCAGTTGACCCAAAGTCAGATTCTGATTCAGTGGGGGAAATGGTTTTGTTAACCCTTTATCCATAGGCACTAACTTCTGGTACTATGAAACGTGTATCAGGAAATCAGGCTCTGTCCTTGTTGTTAGACTTTAACCTGAAATGATATATCAAAGGGAATTTCTGTAGCCACATTACTGACACCAGAGAAGAGGCTGTCTTAGAATGGACCTAATCAGACAAAATAGAGCTTGGCAAGACGGGAAGAAAAACCCAATCCCAGTGGTTTTAATAAGCACTAAAAGCTATTCTACTCCAAGCCTTTTCAGTCATTTAAGTCAACAATTTCACTTTTGGCTTAAGCCACTGAGTTGGGCAAATAGAATCCAATAAAAGATTATTAAATGAATATACCTACATTGCTGATCACTTCTGTCTATTTTGTTTTGATTGGTGATAGAGGACAGGTTTTTTTTTTTTTTAATAAAAAAATGGCGTTTGTGAAAAACATTGCCCAGTGGGTGGTACATATGATTCTTTAATCACATACTAAGGCTTAATAAAACAAGTTGAAAAAAAATTATAAGAGCTAAAAGATCTCAGCTGAATGGTGGCATTAGAGCTGGGTACACTTGGAAGGAAAGTTATGACCAATCTTGATAGTATATTAAAAAGCAGAGACATTACTTTGCCAACCAAGGTCCGTCTAGTCAAGGCAATGGTTTTTCCCGTGGTCATGTATGGATGTGAGAGTTGGACTGTGAAGAAAGCTGATCGCCGAAGAATCGATGCTTTTGAACTGTGGTGTTGCAGAAGACTTTTGAGAGTCCCTTATACTGCAAGGAGATCCAACCAGTCCATTCTAAAGGAGATCAATCCTGGATGTTCATTGGAGGGACTGATGCTGAGGCTGAAACTGCAATACTTTGGCCACCTCATGCGACGAGTTGACTCACTGGAAAAGACTCTGATGCTGGGAAAGGTTGGGGGTGGGAGGAGAAGGGGACGACGGAGAATGAGATGGCTGGATGGCATCACCGACTCTGTGGACATGACTTTGAGTGTACTCCGGGAGTTGGTGATGGACAGGGAGGCCTGGCGTGCTGTGATTCATGGGGTCGTGGAGAGTCGGACACGACTGAGCGACTGAACTGAACTGAACTGAACTGAACCCTTTAACTGATTAAATTAATTCACTCGTTGCTGTATTCAACAGTTACTGAATATTCTGTGCAGAAAACAAAAGCCTTTTAGCCTTTAGAAATGACCTTTTCATAGGCTTTGTGTTAGCACTCCGACTCTCTGCAATCCCACGGACTGTAGCCTGTCAGGCTTCTCTGAGTTTGGAATTCTCCAGGCAAGAATACCGGAGTGGGTTGCCATTTCCTTTTCCAGGACATCTTCCCGACCCAGGGATTGAACCTGTGTCTCTTGCTTTGCAGGCAGACTCTCCGTCGTCTGAGCCACCAGGGAAGCCCTTAGAAATGACCAGGTTAAACTTATTTGACAGAATGCTCCTCTGAGAAGTGGGGACCCAGTGCTTAGTCTTGACTTTGTAACTGGTTAAATAAGGGCAGAGCTGTGTGCTTAGCCCTTCCCAGGTTGTTAGGAAATCATACCTGCAAAGCTCCTGGCATCTGGGGGTAACTTTCACAAATGTCTCTTGTGCACCCCTGGTCCCAGTCTTCTGTGTGTGGGGGTTCTATCTAGCACAGCCTCTGTTCACCCATGGTGTCAACTGGTTAGTGTACATGGTATTTTGGACAAGTACAAATCATGGGATAGAATCAGAAAGTGATTGTCTTAGTCTCTCTGGGCTGCTATGTCTGACTAGGTGGCTTATAAACAACAAATTTATTCCTCAGAGTTCTGGCGGATGGGAAGTGCAAGATTAAGGTGCTGGCTAATTTAGTGTCCGGTGAGAAATTTTAGTCTGGTGAGACTTTAAACACTGGTCAATTAAAAACAAGAAGAAAGGCCACAGACACAGGGAAGTCACAGGAAAGAGACTCTCCCCCACTCCTCTCCCTCCTCCGGCCTGGGCCTCTTGGGGTGGGGTCCCGTGGCCAGACAGTGGTTTGGAAGTGGCTTCATAGACTTGCTAGGGAAGAGTCCTTACCTGCCCGTTCTGTTTGTGGTCATCTGCCAGCTGTGTCCTGGCCTGGATTATACTTGGAGGACTAGAAGCTAGGCTGCTATTTTTCCCAACCTTGTTGGCTCTCCTCCTGTTGTGTGGAACTCAGATTTCCATCTTAAACAACAGAGAAAATGAATATGTTTCAGGGGAGCCTTGATGATGTCCCTCTCATCCCAGAGGGAAAGCGAAGTGGAGGGAAACTGTTAATCAGCTTCCCAGATGTGCAGACTGCAAGTTTCTGGGAGGAGGCCCAGCTTTTCCACCTGTGACTGCAGTCTCAGACACGATTCGTCTTGTGCCCAGACTCCCTTGGATCAGCTGGGAATAAATGCCCGTGTCTTTTTCTAAGTCAGTTTTCCCAGCCTACTCCTTGCTGTTCTTAAGAAAAATAGCAAGTGGCACTGGGCTTCCCAGTGGTTTCTTGGCACACAGATGGCTGTTTTATCATTGTGTCCTCACATGCTAGAAGGGGCAAGGTATCTTTCCAGGGCTGCTTTTATAAGGGCACTAATCCCATTCATGAGAGCTCTACCCTCATGACCCAGTCATATCTCACAGGCTCCCATCTCCAAATGCTGGGGGTTGGTTTTCAACATGTAAATTCCACGGGAGTGAGGAATGCAAAG
The DNA here is from genome assembly GCF_049115385.1 of Moschus berezovskii. NCBI lineage: Eukaryota > Metazoa > Chordata > Mammalia > Artiodactyla > Moschidae > Moschus > Moschus berezovskii. The sequence continues at coordinate 20,238,877 of NC_142480.1, read as the reverse complement.
AGCCTGAAGGAGCAAATATTCTTTCGTCTTCCATATTCTTTTAAAGTTCATTCATTGGAAATATTTCCCTGAAACTGTCCAAAAAGGAACTTTTCTGATTATTCATATGTCATACAAACTTTATTGGCCCAGAAATTAAATTGCCTAGTTCCATATGACTGTCAAAATTTCAAACATGACTGAAAGTTAAAAGTTCTGTCCTTGGGATTGAACTTTCTGTGGGTACTGCACGCAGTTAGAAAGGGAGTGTATTGACAGTGGCTTCTTTCATTCCATGCCTTGAGTGTTTACTTTTCTTTAGATGCCTGGTAACCATGAATTCTGACTCCTCTGGGATTTGAAGAGGGATGATGGGTGAAGTGAAGATGTAAAAAGGGCAGGGAAATTTTTTCTTTCTTGATGCTGTGAAAATTACCCTTGTGTTCTTTGGAGTTTGAAAGTGAAGTGAAAATGTTAGTCACTCAGTTGTGTCCAACTCTTTGTGACCCTATGGACTGTAGTCCACCAGGCTCCTCTGTCCATGGAATTTTCCAGGCAAGAATACTGGAGTGAGTAGCCATTCCCTTCTCTGGGCGATCTTTCCAACCCAGGGATCAAACCCAGGTTTCCCATGTTGCAGGCAGATTCTTTACCATCTGAGCTGGGGAGCTTGGAGAATGCTTAAGTGTCACTCTCTGGGCTGTGGGACTTATATGTGGCTTCTTTAGAGGTGCTCCATTTTCTGGAGACCTCTTATCTAGAGCTACTTTGGCAAAGGAAGGTGTCTCTTTATTATACCTTGTCACTTACAGGTTCTTCAAGCCCCTGAGAATTCAACCATTCACATTTAGTTACTTTACGCTGGAGACTCATTATCTTTCTATCCTATCCTCTTAGGCAAGACCTAAAATAACCCCACTCTAGTGTTCTCTTCGGAGAAGGCAATGGTGAGCCACTCCAGTACTCTTGCCTGGAAAATCCCATGGATGGAGGAGCCTGGTAGGCTGCAGTCCGTGGGGTCGCTGGGGGTCGGACACGACTTAGAGACTTCACTTTCACTTTTCACTTTCACACATTGGAGAAGGAAATGGCGACCCACTCCAGTGTTCTTGCCTGGAGAATCCCGGGGACGGGGGAGCCTGGTGGGCTTCCGTCTATGGGGTCACACAGAGTCGGACACAACTGAAGTGACTTAGCAGCAGCAGCAGTGTTCTCTTGCACATGGCTCCCAGAAAACCCTCTAGAATCTTTTGTCCTGATGCATTCTAGATGGGCAGGATAAGTCACCAAACTGCTGTCTTACTTTTGCTCTGCCACCAATACTTTTAGCTTTAGGTTTCTTAGACGTGAGTCAGATATTAATTCAATCTATCTCCCACTCTGAAATAGCAGTTATAGCAGTTATTAGGCTTTCTGAGTACGCCTGTTGAAGGTTTTTCACTAGATTGAAGGCAAGGAGAGACAAGTATTTCCTTAATTTTAAAAAAGGTTTGGGTTCAAATAGCTCCATCAAAAATTTTTTTTGAAACTTTCTTCACTCTTGATCTTTTATACCTTGACTGTGGGTGAGGGATTGTAGAACTAATTCTAATGTTTTCAAATACATTTTTATGAATGTCGACTTTAATGAAGTATGTTATATTTGATTAAATGCACCTATTTTAAGTGTACAGTTCAGTTGGTTTATGACAAATAGGTCCACTCATATAATGGCCATCATAATCAATATATAGAACATTTTCATCACCCTAAAAAATTCCCTCATGCTCTGGTGAAGTTAACTCATTACTCAACCCTGGATTTAAGGTGATGTGATCTAATTTTGACACTGTAGTTTAGATTAGCCTTTTCTGAAATTTCCTAAAACTGAAATCATAGAGTATATATACTTTTATATCTTTTGCCAAATATAATATTTTGGGAATTCAACCACATTAATTCATTTTTTTTTTTTTTTCTGACTAGTATTATGTTGTATGGTTATACCGTGATTTGTTTATACATTTCTGTTTATGACTATGTGGGAAGTTTTAATTTTTTTGCTATTACAAATAAAGTTGCTATGGCACAGTCTGAGGTAAAGGTATTCTCTTTATGGGATGCATTCTAGTTTATCTTTGTTTGAAGCTTTTATTTGGTTTAAAAAATCAGCAGTTTTTTACATTGTCATAGAAGATAAACTGTGACTTAATGCCCAGCATGTAAATACCTTATTTTGTTTACTCATGTGCTGCTATGTTTAATATCCCTTTGCAATCCAGACAGTAATAATATAAATATATGTGTCACCTTTGGGACATTGGTCCATTAGTTGGGAAATGAGTACTTTATAACCTCATAGGAATGCCCTGGGATGTATACCTCTCGTTCTTCAAGTGGAGATTTTAATCTAGGTCTTCACAGGCACACACAACTAGTTGATAAAAATGAGCCACCAACACTCTAATGCCTTCCAGATCATCCTCCTGGGTGTCTTCAATCTACTGTGTTTGCCTGGCCATAGACTCTAGGCTGTGGATCTTGCTATTAACTCTTCCTGCAATTCTAGACATATCCATGGTATTTGGTTGTCATAAACTTAGAGATTCTTAGCTGTCCTTCAAAGACTTGGCTCAGAACTTCCCTACCTATTGTCATCTAGTGTAGGTTACTGTCCCCTGGTTCAGTCTAGATTTTAAGTTCTGCTTGGTCCCCCAAAAGGTGGGTCTTTAGATATAGATGCTTGAAATTGCATCAAATAAGAAAAAAATGGAAGGAATTGGACATATTTAGCAAAATGGAATGAAAACTAGACATAGATAAGATTTATCTCTTCAAATTTTTGAAGGCCTGATGAGAAAGAGTTTGAGTAACCTCTGGGAGTTGGTGATGGACAGAGAGGCCTGGCATGCCGCAGTCCATGGGGTCGCAAAGAGTTGGACATGACTGAGCGACTGAACTGACTGACTGATGAGAAAGAATATGTTGATTTATACCCCTCTCCTCACTTTGGGGGAGTGCTCCAAAGTATACAACTAGGATCACTGGGTACAAGATTTGGGAATTACATTTTGTCGTGGTGATCAGAATCAACTAAAAAATCAAACAAAATCAACTAAAAATGGAATGGGCTGTAATTGAGAAGTAGTAAGGATCGATGCTTTTGAACTGTGGTGTTGGAGAAGACTCTTGAGAGTCCCTTATACTGCAAGGAGATCCAACCAGTCCATTCTAAAGGAGATCAATCCTGGGTGTTCCTTGGAGGGACTGATGCTAAAGCTGAAACTCCAATACTTTGGCCACCTCATGCGACGAGTTGACTCACTGGAAAAGACTCTGATGCTGGGAAAGGTTGGGGGCGGGAGGAGAAGGGGACGACCGAGAATGAGATGGCTGGATGGCATCACCGACTCTGTGGACATGAGTTTGAGTGTACTCCGGGAGTTGGTGATGGACAGGGAGGCCTGGCGTGCTGTGATTCATGGGGTCGCGGAGAGTCGGACACTACTGAGCGACTGAACTGAACTGAACTGAAGATAATGTCATTGCAGGTGTTTTAAGGTTAGACACTTGGTGAGGATTAATAGCATGGTTGGATTAAATAAGCAAAGTTCCTTCTATTTCTGAGATTTTATGAATCTCTTTTGAGTGTCTTTTTATAGGAAACTGCTCAAGCATACTATTGGCTCATATAATTTATTTCTTCAACTGCTAGGAGAGGATTGGTAGGACACTGGCAGAATTCATTTAGAGAACTAGAAAGAGGAAGAGTGAAGGTATGAGATGGAAAAGTTACAAAACAAGTAAATAAACCAACATTAAGTTTAAAAATAGCTACGTGTAGATGATTTCTCATCTTAGAGTGATGAGGTGGGCAGGTCAGTAAACAAACACTATTATAAACACACAAACCTTAGAAGAGAAGTGTTAGATGAGTAGATTTCTCACTTCAGAGCCTGGGACAAAAGTATCTGAAGTATTGTACTATCAATAGAATCTGATGGCTTTCACTGAAAGATCAGATTTGGTGTCTGTTTCTTTTTATGTTTATTTTATTTTGGTAAACCAAGGTCACCCTTTCCATTAAAATGCAGAGCAAAGTTTCTATTATTAGCTGACCCATAACAATTTGATGGCTTAACAACAATGAAAGGACATTCCATGTTTTTACCAAAAGAGCTCCAGGCAAATCCGATTGTAGGGAAATGCTGTAGTTAACTTTGACTTGGTAATCAACATGCAGTCACTGAATTGCTTAAGTAGATGAAAAACAGCTTGTTTTCTCTGCTTCCCAGAGTATTCCCAGGTCAATTTTTTGAAGCTTCATTAACTGATTTTACTCTGTGACAGTTACTTGACACAGAGTTGGTGTACAAATGCTTATTTAACAGAACAATGCTGTTAGCAATATGCTTTTAAAAATCTCTTTCCGGGAGATGTGCTGTACTTTATTAGTTTTAAAAAATCAATAACGTATTTTCATGATTATAAGTGACATCTATTTTCTAGTTAAGCAAGTTGTGCTTTCTATTCTAAATGATGTTTTATAGGGATTTCTTTCTTTTCTCCTCTTATGTTAAAGGATGGTTTCTTCCTAATCAGCTGAGTTTCGAATTTCATAGATTGTATGTATCTCAGCACAATTTTTGTGGGCATAGCTAATTAATAAAATTAGTGGTTGGGCTTCCTAATTCTGATATTTTACAAGAGGGTGCATTTCATTAGCAGAATATCCTCGAGCATGGTACATAAAGAACCTTGCCAAATGATGCATTAGAGAATCAAGTAATAGCTTACAGATCAACCTTTGGGCCAGAATGTTGTGTTATGATTCCTCCTGGACTTCATCAGTGGTGGAAAGACATGTTGGGCCAGCACTTTGAGACAGTGAGCTTCCGCTCAGTAGAGAAAGGTAGAAATTCACTCTCTTGAACACTGTGGATAGGCTTTAAGATAGGATATGAGCTGTTCTCGGGCCTTCACCTAAAATGGTATTGTTTAGAGTAGTAGCAAAGGCACCACGTGTGTTCATAGTTCAGTTCAATCATGAAAAAAAAACTATTAATCTCAGATGACTACAGTGGAAATTTGGTTACTTTACATGTCTGTTTGAAAAATACATTAAGGAATAAAGACTAGTTATAGGGATAAAAGTCTTTAGTTTAAAGTTGCTTTTGGTGCTAATCCTACTGATTTTTTCAGAAGTCTTCCTAGTAGTTAAATAATAAACTCCCCTGAACAGGTGGGAAATCTCTGCGCTATTAGAACTTCTTGTGAGCTGGGGCTGTATTTCATTTGCCTTTTCAGTCCTTGGGAGGAAGGGAGTGAGTTTGCATGTACATGCTTTAAAATGAACCCCAGGCTGGTGACTATAAAGCTACTGCTATGGTGGATCTAGATTGGAATATAGGAGAAGGAGGGCAGAAATAATAACATTTCTTATTACTCCAAATGCCAAGCACATATCTCTTGAATAGAACTGAATATAGCCAAGTGTATCTTTCTTAAACTTCTAGATAATGCTTCCATTCATTAGGGAAATTTTACAGATAAAGGATTGGGTTGGGCTCATACTACACTTGTTTCAGATGTGTGTGAATGTATGTGCAGTAGAGGCATGAAAAAATTAAAAAGAAAAACATGTATTATGTGTCTTACAAAAACGTTCACCTACTTTGCAGATTTATAAATAAGCATACATACTCTTTAGTTCAAAAGACAGAATTTGGTGTTCATCATTTAGTTCTAAAATCCATTATTTTAAAGGGAATTTTCCAAATTCTTGTTCACTAATACTTTCTGAAGCACTTATTCTTTGAACAAAATACCTTTTGAATCTTTTCACTGAATGTTAATCCTTCTTAAAATTGGAATTTATCTTTTGTTAAGTTATTTAATTGGGATCTCTAATAAGTCATAACTTTGGATTTTAAATACAAGAGAAATATTTCTCTGAGAAACATTGTATTTCACATTATGAGACATTATTTCAGAAATAACTTCATAAACCTTAAATTAGTTATTTTTAATTATCCTTTATGTGAGAAAGGATTTGTGTCTCATTTATCCAAGGATATCTACAGAATCATTGGGGATAAAAGCCCTTCTCATTTTGACAGATTGTTTTAGGGATTCTGTCAATACAAAGAATGCTAATATCAAGAACATTTTCTCAGAATCTATTTCTTCATAAAGGAGTATGATTTAATACCCAAAAGTGGCACAAAGAAACTGATATGTGCAATAGCTTTATCTTATCCAGTGATAGATAGGGGGCTTCCTGAGTAGCTCGGCTGGTAAAGAATCCACCTGCAATGCAGGAGACCGCAGTTTGATTCCTGGGTCAGGATGTTCCCCTGGAGAAGGGACTGACTACCCACTCCAGTGTTATTGGGCTTCCCTGGTGGCTCAGATGGTAAAGAATCTACCTGCAATGTGGGAGACATGGGTCTGATCCCTGGGTTGTGTAGATCCCCTGAAGGAGGGCATGGCAACCCACTTCAGTTTTCTTGCCTGGAGAATCCCCATGGACAGAGGTGCCTGGTGGGTTACGGTCCTTAGGGTCGCAAAGAGTTGGACACGACTGAGCAACTTTACACACACACATCCAATGATAGAACATATATATAAAAGATACTGGTGTAACAAAGGCCTGTTATTTGGGGGAGAGACATTTTTATCAATATGAGGTTAGTTGGATAATTAATTACCTAATATAATATCAAAATATGGTGATCTTACCAATAATCAGAAATGCAGTAAATACCAAGTGGTTCAGATGGCTGCTCACTAAAACCTCATTCATGTCTACAGTGAAGAGATTGCAACTTGTGAAGACTGCCTAATGGTTGAAAATAGCACACCTTCTCTTAGAGCCTCCTTTCTTTTCAACGTTCTACCACATTAAGAACTAATCCTGCATTGTGTTGGATGAACGAACATGAAACCAGAGGGCTCAGAGAATGCTACCAGAAACCATGAGAGATTTTGACCTTTTTTTTTTAAAGAATTTTTTTTTTTAACATTTGTTTTTGGTTGCACTGGGTCTTATTGCTGTGCACAGATTTTCTCTAGTTGTAACAAGCAGGGGCCACTCTTCGTTGCAGTGCACAGGCTTCTCATTGAGGTGGCTTTTCTTGTTGCAGAGCATGGGCTCAGTAGTTGAAATACATGGCCATCCTGCGTCCCCTGCATTGGCAGGCAGATTCTTATCCACTGGGTCACCAGGGAAGTCCTCTTGACTTATTTTTTCCCTTTTCCACGCACCCCCCCAACCCCACCCAGAGAAAAGGCCACATATAGTACTTGGAGATGTTTGGTATAAAGTAGTTGTTAACTTCTTCCTGGTTTGAGGTGAGAATCCCTGAATGTTTCAGTAGGCTTGGCTTGAGGCTAATGTACAGGAGGGGAGTGATTAGGAGAGGAGGCCTGAAAGCTGTTTCACAGGGAATGCTAGAAAGGATGCCTTTGGCTCTGGCAGCTAATGGATCTCAAGGGGAAAGATAACGTTTTCAAGAGAGGCAGCAGTTTTTGTTATGTAGTGTTGATGGAGCATGGGAAAGTTCTAATTTACATATTGAATACCAAGTACTGAAGAAATGAAAGAGATGCAGCATTGCATAGTAAGAAGAGCCTTATGTCACTCTAGCTAACATTAGTTTGATCTTTAACTACCTTAGTAATCCCAGGAAAATGCACACTGTGCCTCAAGTGCCTTGTCTGTTAAATGAGTGCTGGTCTGTAAAGTGATCTTAATGTATTTAGGAGGTATTTAGGAAATCTGAAGGGATAGTTTTACTTGTCACAATGATTTGGGGAACTCAATTGACATTTGCTGGAAAAAATTAGAAATACCTAATGTCCTGAAATGGGTGAAAGAGTCTAGCACAACAAAAAATTGTCTTGTGTGCAATAAAAGTTTTATATGTTCCAGGGGACATTCATATAGACAAAGATAACCTGTTTGCAATATTCTGAGCCAAGAAATGAATTCGTTTTACACACATAACAAAGTATTTTCTGTATGGCTTTAAGAAATATAGGTTCAAAATTTAATAGACTGTATTTTACAGGAGTCAGCAGGTGTTTATTGGAAGAAAATTTTGTTTTCTTTTGGATCTTCAAAGGGTTGTTTACCATCCAGGAAATGATGTTCCAGCAGCATGTTTCTCATGGAATTTGAGTTGCTGATACTCACGTCAGTCTGCATTTGTAGCAGTGGCATTCATAGTGATTTATGTAGAGCTTGTGTCTGACTGCTTTGTGGTTTCCTAGTATAGTTTTGCCCAAGTATCTACAATTTGGAGTAATATTATTTAAATTCATTTCTCTGTCACTCTCCTTTTTATTACAGTATGCAATTATACACACGTATTTGAAATTGTGTGCAGGCTGGTTATATTACCTTTGAATTACGATTTCAGAAAAATAAAGGGGCCATGACTAAACATTTGATATAAAAAGAGGCATTGGACCTGATGGGGTTGAGAGTCAGTGGTTTAGATGATCTTCAAAATTGCTTTCATTTTTACCAACCTGTGTTCCTAAATAGGCTTCCCAGATGGCTTAGTAGGAAAGAATTCACCTGCCAGTGCAGGAGACTCAGGAGACAGTATTTAATTCCTGGGTTGGGAAGGTCCCTTACAGGAAATGACAACATGATCCAGTATTCTTGTCAGGATTATCCCACGGTCCATGGGGTTGCAAAGAGTTGAACATGACTGAGCGATTGAGCATGCACACACATCTGTAAATAATCTATGGCACATGCTTTATGATCATTAGATGTCCAGATGCATTTGCCCTATTTTAATGGGAAAAGATAACTTCATGAAAGGGACCAAAGAATGATGAGGTAATGACCTGGGATTAGATGAGGTGAGAGAGCAAAAGAGAAGAGTTTCTCTTCTTTTCTCACATTTCATAAATGTTAAAATTCCCATGATGTGCCTGCTAATTGTTACTAACTGGAGTTTAGGACCAAGTAATATATGGTTTTAAATATTATTATTGAATATATACAGTTTCCCAGGTGGCTCAGTGGTAAAGAATCTGCCTGCGAAAGCAAGAGATGTGAGTTCGATCCCTGGGTTGGGAAGACCCCCTGGAGAAGAAAATAGCACCTCGCTCCACTGTTTTTTCCTGGAAAATCCCATGAATAATTAAACATATCCTAAAAACTGTTCTCAAAGTTTTTACATTTCATGAAAATTGAATGTGTCATTCACACACACAAGGTCATAGCCTTCTAGATACATTATTTCTAACCTGGTAAGCTATAACTGCGAATCTTAATACCACTATTAGAATAATTCTCCAGAACTTAAAATGTTAATATAAAATATTTTTAATACAAATTAGTTTTGGGAATTATAAAAGAACTATTATATTATGAATAGTTTGGATTAGAGAAGGTGATCCTTTCTCATGCTTCATGTCTCTAAACACAATTTTCTGGGCAGAGGTTCTCCTTTTCCTTAATGGTCCTATCTATTTGGGTCCCTTGTGGCACTATTTTTGCAAACTTTTTATTTTGGACTAATCCTAGACTTACCAAAGAGTTAAACAGAGAACATATTTTTTCACTTGCCTTTTACCAAGCTTCTTTTGATATTAGCGTTGCATATAACCAATGAATTAAAACAAGAAATTAATATTGATATGCCACTGAACCATAGACTAAATTTTTGTGTTTCAGCACTTTTTCCACTGTCTTTGCTTTGTTCCAGTATCCAATCAGAATGGCACATTGCATTTAGTTGTCATAACTCTAATTGTCTTTGATCTGTGACAGTTCCTATCTTCCCTTGTCTTTCCTGATCTTGACACTTGACAGCAGCACTGTTTAGGTGTTTGATGGAATGTTCCTCAGTTGGATTTCTGTTTTCCCATAATTGAGGTTATGGATATTGGGGAAGAACGACACAGAAGTGAGATGTGCTTCTCAGTGTATCATATCAGGGACACATGATATCACGTCTTATTACTGGGGAGGTACCCTTGATCATTTGATCAAGGTGGTGCCTGCCATGTTCCTTCACTGTATTTTACTTTTGATAAAAAATATGTATGTATTTATTTTTGGCTGGGCTGATTCTTTATTGCTGTGCAAGGGCTTTCTCTAGTTGCAGCAAGTGGGTTTCACGTGGTGGTGGCTTCTCTTGTTGTGGAGCACGGGTTCTAGGGCACACAGGCTCCAGTAGTTGCTGCACGTGGCTCAGTGGTTGTGGCACACAAGCCAAGCTGCCCCACGGCATGTGGGATCTTCCTGGACCAGGGATTGAACCAGTGTGCCTTGCATTTCAAGGCAGATTCTTAACCACTGGACCACCAGGAAAACCTTGTGTTTTACTTTTAAACTTACAAATATTTGGGGTGAGACTCCTTCAGTTCAGTTCAGTTCAGTTCAGTTCAGTCGCTCAGTCGTGTCCGACTCTCCACGACCCCATGAACCACAGCACGCCAGGCCTCCCTATCCATCACCAACTCCCGGAGTTCACTCAAACTCATGTCCACAGAGTCGGTGATATAATCCAGCCATCTCATTCTCAGTCGTCCCCTTCTCCTCCCGCCCCCAACCTTTCCCAGCATCAGGGTCTTTTCCAGTGAGTCAACTCGTCGCATAAGGTGGCCAAAGTATTGGAGTTTCAGCTTTAACATCAGTCCCTCCAATGAACACCCAGGATTGATCTCCTTTAGAATGGACTGCTTGGATCTCCTTGCAGTACAAGGGACTCTCAAGAGTCTTCTCCAACACCACAGTGCAAAAGCATCAATTCTTCAGCGATCAGTTTTCTTCACAGTCCAACTCTCACATCCATACATGACCACGGGAAAAACGATAACCTTGACTAGACCGACCTTGGTTGGCAAAGTAATGTCTAAGGCTATGTAAATATATCCAGCTTCTCCTTAAGCTTTCATCAACTAAATTTAGTGTTCTTCAGTGGAACTTGCCTCCAGCAGGTTTTACTGTGGTGGTGTAATGTTGACTTTTAATTTCTCTTACTTTTCTACATTTATTAATTGGAATTGTTCTGAAGGAATAGTTGGCCCTTGTTTTATTTATTCAATCATTTATATCAGTTTGGACTCATGGCTGTTTATTTTATTCTGTAGGTTAGCATTTAATACTGTCATTATGTATATTTTTGCTCACATTGTTCCAACTTTGACCATGTGAACCTTCACTTCAGTTCCCGGTCCTTTTTAATATTTTCCTCACATTTTTTCTCTTTCCTTTAAGCATACATGTGTTTAGGTATGACAAGATGAACCAGGTTCTTTTTGTACTTTTCCCTACCGTTGCAATGGAATCAACCAACTTCTTCAAGGAGCTCTGTCATTTAAAAGCATTCTTTTATCTCCCAAACTACCATAACTTGATGACACTCAAGAAGCATGTATTTTTATCAATCGTCACTTGTCTTGAACTTGATGATTTTCTTTTCTGCAGTGAAAAAGATTAATTTGTTCTATCTGTATAGGCAACTTCAGTTCAGTTTAGTTCAGTCACTCAGTTGTGTCCGACTCTTTGCCACCCCTTAGACTGCAGCACGCCAGGCTTCCCTGTCCATCTACTAACTCCTGGAGCTTGCTCAAACTCATGTCCATTGAGTTGGTGATGCCATCCAATCATCTCATCTTCTGTCGTCCCCTTCTCCTCCCACCTTCAATCTTTCCTAGCATCAGGGTCTTTTCAAATGAGTCAGCTCTTCACATCAGGTGGCCAAAGTATTGGAGTTTCAGCTTCAGCATCAGTCCTTCCAATGAATATTCAGGACTGATTTCCTTTAGGATGGACTGGTTAGATCTCCTTGCAGTCCAAGGGACTCTCAAGAATCTTCTCCAACACCACAGTTCAAAACATCAATACTTCAGCACTCAGCTTTCTTTATAGTCCAACTCTCACATTCATACATGACTACTGGAAAAATGATAGCTTTGACCAGATGGACCTTTGTTGGCAAAGTAGTGTCTCTGCTTTTTAATATGTTGTCTAGATTGAATATAGCTTTTCTTCAAAGGAGCAAGCATCTTTTAATTTCATGGCTGCAGTCACCATCTTCAGTGATTTTGGAGCCTCCCTCATGCGATGAGTTGACTCAATGGAAAAGAGTCTGATGCTCGGAGGGATTGGGGGTGGGAGGATACGGGGACGACAGAGAATGAGACGACTGGATGGCATCACCAACTCGATGGACATGAGTTTGAGTGAACTCCGGGAGTTGGTGATGGACAGGGAGGCCTGGCGTGCTGTGATTCATGGGGTCGCAAAGAGTCAGACAAGACTGTGACTGAACTGAACTGAAAATAAAGTCTCTCACTGTTTCCATTGTTTGCCCATCTACTTGACATGATGTTTCCCTATCTATTTGCTCATCATGATGGGACCAGATGCCGTGATCTTAGTTTTCTGAATGTTGAGTTTTAAGCCAACTTTTTCACTCTCCTCTTTCACTTTCATCAAGAGGCTCTTTAGTTCTTCTTTGCTTTTGGCAGAAGGGTGGTGTTATCTGAATATCTGAGGTTATTGATATTTCTCCTGGCAATCTTGATTCCAACTTGTGCTTCCTCCAGCCCAGAATTTCTCATGATGTACTCTGCATATAAATTAAATAAGCAGGGTGACAATATACAGCTTTGACGTACTCTTTCCCCAATTTGGAACCAGTCTGTTGTTCCATGTCCGGTTCAAACTGTTCCTTCTTGACTTGCATACAGATTTCTCAGGAGGCAGGTCAGGTGGTCTGGTATTCCCACCTCTAAGAATTTTTAAGTTTGTTTTGATCCACACAGTCAAAGACTTTGGCATAGTCAATAAAGCAGAAGTAGATGTTTTTCTGGAACTCTCTTTGTCAAATGGCTGCCTGACTGTTTAAATATTTAGTAGTTTATTACTCTCCTTTTTTCAGTTATTTTTGTTTCTCCCTCCTTGAATTATTATTTGGAATTGATTTCACTCATTCAATGAGCACTAATATTCTGGGCACTGGACAGAACGGACATACATACCACAGAAAAGTCTCTGCTCCCATGAAATATCAATTAAAATTAGTAGTTTTAATAAAAACTAAAACCCAAACTCTTTTAATAGAAAGTACCATGTACTTTTACTAGAAAATATATGATTATATGTTATAAGCTCATTTGAAAGTACCAGAATTTGTGGATCATAAAAGCCTCTGAAATAGACTTTGAAAAACTATGGGGACTTCCCTGGTTGTCCAGTGATGAAGACTCTGCCTTGCAATGCAGGGGACCTGGGTCTGATCCCTGATCAGGGAACTAAGATCCCACATGCCTTAGAGCAACTAAGTGCGTGAGCCACAGCTAGAGTCCATGTACCACAATGAATGATCCCAGGTACTGCAACTAAGGCCCAACACAGCCAAATAAATACATAATTTTCTTTTTAAAGAGAAAAAAAAAAAAAAAACAACACACTTGTTTACATCTTATAAAGAGAGCTGATATGAGAACTACTATTCAGTCTAAACCCTAATGTAAACATCCCCCTTTTTAAAGTTTTAAAAAAGTCTAAGACTTCCTGGCTGTCTCCCAGTGCTCTACTGAGTGACCACAAACAGGCCTGTGCTCCCCAGGTGTGTTGGTGGGATGCTGGCATGGGCATCACCAGTTCATAGGATTTGTGTGGCGACTTAGTTATGTTGCCTATTAGCTGCACGACTTGAGGTCACTTAGTTATTTTTTTTTCTTCTCTATCTGCTCATTTCCAAATGTAAATCGAATTCACATAATAGTTATGGGAATTAATGACAGAAAATTCATACAGCTATTCACTAGAGAAACAAAAATTAACATTAGTAAAATCTCTATGGATGTTATATAAGCCTTTTAGGAAGTAGCTCTAATCAGAAAGTTTTGGGAAATAGGTGGGCTCTTTTAAAATTACCCAATTCATGACATGTGGTTGAGTCCATCTGTAGCCAAAGCTGCAGTGTCTTCATAACCTTATCTCTTCAATTGCACCTTTGAATGAGGTTTTGTAACAATAGAGAAGGAATTGCATCATATTTCTTTTATAAACTCTTCAGTACCATTAATGTGTGGCTAATGATATTTTACTAAGTAAATGTTAAATGAAAGCTCTTTCTTCCTTGCAAATACAAGTAAAATAATTTTTATTTGCATAACCATAGAGTATATATAGGGATGTATATGTATATGTAAGGGAAGGAGTGGGAATAGGGGGTGAACTGTTTCTCCCCTCAAGTTTCCAGACAAGGAAAAAATTAACTGAGATTTGACACACCTGTTACAAATATGGGAAACAAATTGTGAAACCATTTTAGTTACGACATACTTATGGATCTTAAGTAACTGTGTTTTTTGTAGTTTTGAAGAATGAATTTTCCGTGCTTATTAAACATATTTATATGTTAGGATAATGAATTCAGATTATTCAATTTAGAAGCATACATAAATATGTTCATGTCCATTTTCAGATTGTGCTAATTGTGATTTTTATAATCAGTTTTTGGTTTTCCTCATTAATCTGAGAGATCAAATTATAGACTATGGATTAATAAAACAAGTAATGATTATCTTCTTTACTAAAACACAGATTAGCTCATTTTTACTTAGTGAAAGAGTCCTTCCACTCCTAGTTCATGTTGATTCAATAAACAAATCAGAAAGATAGCAATAAACAAATGCCAAAATAGTTGAAACAAAGCCATGTGATTATAATTTGATTTTTAATTCTAAGGTGTTCATGAGTCATGCTGTAGGGAGATTTTCTGTAAAGCAATAAGTCTACACTGTTTGAAAATCTGGCTCTATAAATCAGAGTATTCAGAATATGCTGAGGGGCTGGAGAAGGACAGTGTTTATTCACATGAGACTCTGTTACTTCCATCTAGATCTTCCTCTCGATTTGCTTAATATTTCATTTGAATAAAGCATTCAGGGGGAAAAAGGTTTAAAGCATTATGTAAGTATGCTTGTATTCAACAGGAATTATGAACAGAAGATATTCAAGGTTTTAAAAGAACCACTCAAGATCTGAAACTACATCCTGCATATCTTCTGAGATCAACTCTGCAGGATGCAAATAAAATGACAAATCTCGATTGAGGAAATCAGCGATAAGTAAGTAAGCTCACTCTTATCTTCCAGTGTTGTCATGGATATGCAGTGAGTAAAATGTGCCCTTTTGCTTGTTATCTATTGATGTCAAAAGCTATGGTATTGTCAGTGATTTTTCTCATGGACTTCTATTCAATAACTTTCTCAGTCTTCAGTGTAAGCCAGTGGCAAGATACAAAGATGCTCACAGGGGTGAGATAGTATTGACACTGTTTAGGTATAATGGAAGGACGGTTTTCGGAAGCGTCGTCATGCACCAAATAGCCATATCCTCTTGGGTCATTGGTGACTGAGGTCTGAAACAGTGCATTGTGCAGCATGGTGTCTTAGCTTACTTCTAGCTCTAAATTCTTTAGTTCCTAGATAAGCTGGAATGAGATTACCGGTGATGGGTTTTGTACACTGTTATGCAATATATGTCAATCATATCCAAACTGTCAGGCTTAGTATCCACCAATCATGTGTCTACCTATGTTTAAGGATTTCATTGTTCTTTTTCTTTTTTTTTTTTAACTTGAGTGATGAGCTGAAATGATTTGGTACTGAGGAGGGTGAAGTGGTGGATTGGGAGACTGCTGATCTCTAAACTCTTCTCAGATTATCCAAGAGAGAGAAAAATCCGAAAGTCAATAGTAATGATAATGGCTAGTGGGGAAGAGAATCTATTGACATTTTCTAGTACCCAGGTATCCTGGGGCCAGGTGATGTTGAAGTCCTTCCTTGGCCAGTTAGATAAAAGACTCTAGCTGCAGAGTAAACATTAGTTCAGTAGCTTTCCCGTGACCTTATTTGTGCTTCAGTTCTGATCACTGGTCTCCTTCAAGGCTTAGGGGGTCAGAAGCAACCTGTTATAACAGTCGATGGGCACTGTGTTCTCTCTGGTGGTTCTTATAAGATGTCCATATCTTCATAAATTATCCCTTTATTGAATTCCCTCAAATTTCCCTACTTGCATGTGTTATCTGTTCTGCTGATGCTGATATTGAATAAAATGAGGTTGAGAAAGAATGACTTCTATTTATAAAGTCCAGATTCTCAATTGAGGTGTTGATTTGGGTAAAAAAATCACACATAAGGAAGAACGAGTGGTATTACCAGGTATACTAAGCTGAAGATGGAACTCAAAGATGTTTGGTACTGATCCCTAGAAACTGGGACTGTTATCTTATATGGTAAGAAATTTTAAGGTGTGATTAAGCTAGGTATCTTGGGATGGTTATCCTGAACTATTCAGGTGAGTCTAATGTAATCACCAGTTCTTATAAGATGGGGAAGCAGTACGGTTAGAGTTTGAGAAAGTTGTGTGACAACAGAGGCAGAGGATAAGTGATGCTACTGCAAGAAGTGGAGCTTGAACCAAAGAAGACAGGACAATCTCTAGATGCTGCTTCTACAGAAGGAATGCTGACAGCTTGATTTTAGCGCTTCTGACCTCCAGAACTATAAGTAATACATTTGTGTTGTTTTAACCCACTAAGTTTGCAGTTATGTATTACAGCAGTAATAGTAAACGAATATACCAGAGAATGAGATCAACAGTTGGTTAGTTTCCACAGAAGTATTCACTTAATTTAAAAACCTTTTAGACATGTGCAAAAATAGAATAGTATAATGATGTCTTCTGTTATTATTTTTTAAAAAAATCTAACATCTCCTAGGACTCAGCCTCTCTTCATTTGTGGTGAGTATTCATCATTTTATATTTATTTATATATATATGCAGGTGTGTATGTATTTATATTTTGGTTTTCCAGCATCTGAACCACTTTGCCATGTTTTGAAGACTTTCTCATCTTATGTATTCTTGGTAGGGGTAGAACCTACCTCCTAGTATCAAGGCTGGAAGTCCCAGGTACTTGACTTCCCAACATTCCTGGTTGCTGGGCTACAAGCCTAAGCCCTAGACTCTACCATGTAGATGGGCTCTGCCATTCCTTAGAATCAGCCACAGGGATGGCAACTGCAAGTGGGGTTCTCAGCAGTGGCCACAGAGGTGACTGCAGCAAGATTGAGCTTCTCTGTGGCCCAGCATTTCTCTCACTGCACCAGGTCTGCTGTATGACCGAGTTTTGTTGTTAGCTGTATACCTTCAAGCCCAAATTTTCCAGATTCTGAATGACAAATTATTTTGACAAATTATCTTTGTCCTTAAATCAGCCTGAGTTGCTGTATGGGTTTGTGTCCCTTGAAACTAAGAACCTGGTTACTGCATGCTTTTCTGTTCTGCCATCTTCATTGTGTCAGCTTTCACTTCAGGCAAGGATTCCTTTGACTTCACGATAGCTGTAACTTTGGCCAGAATTGTAGGCAGACACGCTAACCCCCAGAGGGGGAAGAAATCACCTATATTTATGTTTCTCTCTTAGGAATGGAGGCCTCTTTACCTCCATGCCTCTTAGCAGTTTTTTCTCTCACTCCACACCTGGTGGTGGTACATAATAACAGTCAAATCGCTTTGTCAGCCACAAATAAATTTCTCTGAAGAGTAAATAAGACAGTGTGTGCAAAGCTTTTCACCCTGTACCTGGCATAGTTGAAGCTTTCAAATGACTTTTAATTCTCATAACAAAATCCCTTGGGGAGCTTTGTAGCATCCCTGTAACTCAGGATTCACCTCAGATTTACTGAAATGCAATATTTAGATGCAGGGCCTAGTTATCAATATTTTATTAACTTCCTCAGAGCATTTTCAATATATCCTTGGTTAAGTATCACCAGAGAGGAATGATTGTAGCATTTGCCCTGAGGTGTTTATCCAGGTATCCTTCTACCTATGTGAAATTTCCTACTACTGCTTTCTCTTAGGTTATGGGTTAATGTTAAATGGTTGGCAAATTTAAGGACTAATTAGTAAAAGATATCTGTCCTCCTAAAGAGCTGTTGACACCAGAGAAAATAAAGGCTCGAGCTACCTTAGACCAGGCTGTTTGCTCCCACTCTGTGAAAAGTGGATTGTGTTTCTGTTTCTTCCGAGTTACTCAGCTCAGTGGTTTTTAACTAAACTGGTACCTTTTTAACTGGCTGACATTACTGTTCAGGGTTTTGCCTGGAGATCTAGTGCAGGGGCCTGGTATGGGGAATTGTAGCACAGCTGAAAAAAAATGCATTGAACTGTGTATGCTTTAGGGCAGGATAACCCTGTACTTACTGTGATCACTAAATAAGTAAAAGAGGTGATTACAATCAGTGAAAAGTGAAAGAAGATGAAAATGGATACAATGACAAAAGCAATCACATCAAAGACTCTCTAGTTCGGAGATAATATGTTTATGTGGAGGGCAACAAGTGTTCACACAGGGGTTGTGGAATATTCAGGATAGAAGTCAGGGTGTGAGTTAGGGGTTAGTGGGCCAGAAGTTAATAGGAAATGGACACAGTAATCTTAAACAGCTTTATTTAATTTTTAAAGTTAAAAATGAAGCAAGATAAGGTGATTATTTGAGAAGTAGGAGGAAGCATCTCTACCCACTGCACCTCCCCTCACCCCCTTAAGATGTGAGAAGCTTAAGGAAGTTTAAAGCGCCTGACAAGGATTCATTAGAGTGGTAAAGATGGCAGATACGGAATATCAAAGGAATTATTTTTAGTAAAGTTCTGGCAATGGTTGGAGGAGCAGGGATATCAAGTACCTGCAGAGGAGTGAGTCTTGGCTGGGAGGAAGAGAACCTTGCCTCAGGTCACTGTGCATGAATGCTCTTAGATTTTCTGTTTTACGTGAAGTTGAGGGAGTGTCTCCATGGCAGTTTGTATTTTCTCTGTGACGCAGAGCGAGGGATCGTTTGCTGGGACTAAAGGGAGAGGGAGGGGAAACGAGATTTCAAGATGCTAGAGAAATTCTGAAATATCTTTAGGGTGATGGGGAAAATGTTAACCAAAGAAACGTATCTGGTTTAAAGGTTGTGTTGAGGGCTCAGGTGAACTGAGGACCACATGTTTATGGTGATGTCACTTTTGCCCATCACCTGCTGGGTGATTTCTTCCAGCAGGACTCAGGTCCCTGGGGACAGGCAATCAGAGAGGCATATTTGGGTTCATGCAGTTTTGAGGAAAGAATAAAAGACTGAGTTTAGGGTGTTGAAATGATGTAATGTAAGCAGTGTAAGGAAAGGCCTGAAAATTGGAGTAGGCAAAAGAACAAGAAGAAAGAGGAAGCTCTGCTGTGGCTCAAAGGGAGATAGCTATGAAGCAAGAAATGTGGAAAACTGTAGCTGGAGAGTGAAATACTCGAGTCCATGATTTTGCTGGTGATAACCAGATTCACAATGTGCTTATGGGAATGAGAGGCTGAGGTGTCACTAAAGATGAGGCGGTCAAGAAACTAAGTGTTCATTATGTCATACCTTCAATTTTCCTGAGATAATGTAAGAATTGGGCTAGAAATGAGGATTACTAGAAAAGACCAATTGGAAACTTTTCAGTAAATGAGGTGAAAGTTCTCGGTGGTAGGTTCAGTTCAGTTCAGTTCAGTTCAGTCGCTCAGTCATGTCCGACTCTTTGCGACCCCATGAATCACAGCACGCCAGGCCTCCCTGTCCATCACCAACTCCCGGAGTTCACTCAAACACATGTCCATCGAGTCGGTGATGCCATCCAGCCATCTCATTCTCTGTTGTCCCCTTCTCCTCCTGCCCCCAATCCTTCCCAGCATCAGAGTCTTTTCCAGTGAGTCAACTCTTCTCATAAGGTAGCCAAAGTATTGGAGTTTCAGCTTCAGCATCAGTCCTTCCAATGAACACCCAGGACTGATCTCCTTTAGGATGGACTGGTTGGATCTCCTTGCGGTACAAGGGACTCTCAAGAGTCTTCTCCAGCACCACAGTTCAAAAACGTCTATACTTCGGTGATCAGCTTTCTTTACAGTCCAACTCTCACATGCATACATGACCACGGGAAAAACCATAGCCTTGACTAGACGGACCTTTGTTGGCAAAGTAATGTCTCTGCTTTTTAATATACTATCTAGGTGGCAGGTAGATGACAGCAAATAGGAAGATGGGAGCATGTTTTAGTAAAAGAAAATGTGAGCCTCAGAAGAGTAGGAGTTTCAATAAAAGTAATAGTCTCGAAGTGAAAATAAGGAACATGGATGACTCTGAATCACTGCTGGGCTCTAAGGGAGTGTGAGGATTCACAGATCTTCTTGATGGCTATTTGTTAAGTGTATCAGTTGTCCACACCTGAATCCACAGTAAAACTTTTGGCAGCTCTTTCACCTCAACATTCCATCTTGCCTCAAGCCTTGCTGATTCTATTGACTGAATCTATTTAATCACAGTGCCACAACTTCTGGGACACTTTTTTTTTTTTCCTGAATTACTTTAGCAACCTTCTGAGTGGTATCTACATCTAGACTTTTCTCTGTTCCATTCTCCACAGCTACAGTCCCAGTGGTATTCCATAAAGACAAATCCCATCATGTTACTAATCAGCTTAAAGCTATCTGTGGCTTTAAGATATGTGAGATATTTTAGTCTTATTTTTGGTATTAAGTCTTTGATATCTAGTGTGTGTCTTACATGTACAACTCAATTCAGTTTGGACTTACCACATTTCAAACATTCAATAACCATAAAAGACTAAAGGCAACCATATTGGAAAGTTACACTCTTTAAACCATTATCCCAACTCTTACCTCACCTGGCTCTAAAAATAGTTTCTTTTTGACCTTTCCCCCCGTCATACTCTTTGTCCAGTCGTATTAAATTATGTGCTCTCAGAACTCTCGCTTTTGTACTTGTGGTTCCCTGTCTGGAATTTATTTACTTTTTCAGGGTATTTTAGCTTACATTTTCTAGAACGTGAGTCTGAAGCAAAGATAGTGAGTTAAACTCCTCCTTTATTTGAGACATTACCCTCAGGGAACTGAAGTGAGGGACAAGGAGGGTGAAGCAGAGAAGGAAGGAGAGAGAGTCAGAAAAGGCTGTGAGATGGAGTTTTGTTCAGGAACCTGATTGCTCAAAAACTGTCTCCTTCCAGAACAGCCCATCGGCTTGAAGAGGAGGAAATCTTTATTCACAATTCTTTCTTTTTCACTGGTCAAATGTTCACCTCACCTGCTTTTAAATCCCTCACACTTCAGGTTGCACATAAGTAGTCACTGATCGAGTTCTGCGGGATCAGCAGGGAAGCCCTGGGGTGGGAGCCGAGACCCAGCTCAAGGCTGAGCTGAAGCAGTTTGAGGCTGGCTGCCAAGAGCTGGTCACCTCTGTGGCAACTGGAACAGAACTGGGTGAGGTTGAGAACATCCGAAATTGTGTGTAAGAGGGTCTGACACAGTCAGTAACCTCTGCTTATCTCACAGGGATCAACTTACATGTTATGTCCACAGGGTAGATTTCCTTGATTCTAAAACAAAATTAGGTCCTTCCAGTATGTTCTCACGGTCTCCTTCACTTACTCTCTTCTAATAAAACATCATATTTTTAAAAACTGTAAATTGTAGTATTGATGACTTGTCTTCCCCATAAAATTCTAAGTTCTCTGAAGTCAGGTTCACGACTATCTTTTACCAAGAGACCCCCACCTCCTGTCCTGCAGTACTTCACACAGCTCTCTCTGACACAGTGAAAGTCTTCAATACAACTTGTAGCATGAATGAATGAACACATGAATGAAAAGTTCAAATTGGTAAAACATCATTTTTTTTTTTCATAGCTGGCCTCTTTGTCAGAAGTACTTTAAGAATATAAGCTGATCACTAAAGGTTAGCTTGCCTTGTTCAGCCTTTCATGGGCTGTCAGGCTGTAATCCGGGATAATGACATGGGTGGGTGGTTCACTCTGACCAATGAGACTTTGCATGCTTTAAGTTCACTTCTTTTGCAAATTAGATTTGTCAGGTTAGAACTACAAACGAAAGCTCTCTCTCTTTTTAACTACTGCTCTTTGGCACATTCTAAGAGTGGGCTCATCAGGCACTCTATCAGATCTAGACCCTTAAATCTATTTCTTACTTCCACTGTATAATCATAAGGGATTTGATTTAGGTCATATCTGAATGGTCTAATGGTTTTCCCTACTTTCTTCAATTTAAGTCTGAATTTGGCAACAAGGAGTTCATGATCTGAGCCACAGTCAGCTCCTGGTCTTGTTTTTGCTAACTGTATAGAGCTTCTCCATCTTTGGCTGCAAAGAATATAATCAATCTGATTTCAGTGTTGACCATCTGGAGGTTCGTGACATTGTACAGGAGACAGGGACCAAGACCATCCCCATGGAAAAGAAATGCAAAAAAGCAAAATGGCTGTCTGAGGAGGGCTTACAAATAGCTGTGAAAAGAAGAGAAGGGAAAAGCAAAGGAGGAAAGGAAAGATACAAGCATCTGAATGCAGAGTTCCAAAGAATAGCAAGGAGAGACAAGAAAGCCTTCCTCAGTGATCAATGCAAAGAAATAGAGGAAAACAACAGAACAGGAAAAACAAGAGATCTTTTCAAGAAAATTAGAGATTCCAAAGGAACATTTCATGCAAAGATGGGCTCGATAAAGGACAGAAATGGTATGGACCTAACAGAAGCAGAAGATATTAAGAAGAGGTGGCAAGAATACACAGAAGAACTGTACAAAAAAGATCTTCAGGACCAAGATAGTCACAATAATGTGATCACTGACCTAGAGCCAGACATCTTGGAATGTGAAGTCAAGTGGGCCTTAGAAAGCATCACTACGAACAAAGCTAGTGGAGGTGATGGAATTCCAGTTGAGCTATTTCAAATCTTGAAAGATGATGCTGTGAAAGTGTTGCACTCAGTATGCCAGCAAATTTGGAAAACTCAGCAATGGCCACAGGACTGGAAAAGGTCAGTCTTCATTCCAATCCCAAAGAAAGGCAATGCCAAAGAATGCTCAAACTACCGCACAATTGCACTCATCTCACACGCTAGTAAAGTCATGCTCAAAATTCTCCAAGCCGGGCTTCAGCAATATGTGAACCATGAACTCCCAGCTGTTCAAGCAGGTTTTAGAAAAGGCAGAGGCACCAGAGATCAAGTTGCCAATATCCTCTGGATCATGGAGAAAGCAAGAGAGTTCCAGAAAAACATCTATTCCTGCTTCATTGACTATGCCAAAGCCTTAGACTGTGTGGATCACAATAAACTGTGGACAATTCTGAAAGAGATGGGAATACCAAACCACCTGACCTGCCTCTTGAGAAACCTGTATGCAGGTCAGGAAGCAAAAGTCAGAACTGGACATGGAACAACAGACTGGTTCCAAATAGGAAAAGGAGTACGTCAAGGCTGTATATTGTCACCTTGCTTATTCAACTTATATGCAGAGTACATCATGAGGAACGCTGGGCTGGAAGAAGTACAAGCTGCAATCAAGATTGCCGGGAGAAATATCAATAACCTCAGATATGCAGATGACCCTACCCTTATGGCAGAAAGTGAAGAGGAACTAAAAAGCCTCTTGATGAAAGTGAAAGAGGAGAGTGAAAAGGTTGGCTTGAAGCTCAACATTCAGAAAACAAAGATCATGGCATCTGGTCCCATCACTTCATGGGAAATAGATGGAAAAACAGTGGAGACAGTGTCACACTTTATTTTTTTGGGCTCCAAAATCACTGCAGATGCTGATTGCAGTCATGAAATTAAAAGACGCTTACTCCTTGGAAGGAAAGTTATGACCAACCTTGATAGTATATTAAAAAGCAGAGACATTACTTTGCCAACAAAGGTCCATCTAGTCAAGGCTATGGTTTTTCCCATGGTCATGTATGGATGTGAGAGTTGGACTGTGAAGAAAGCTGAGCATCGAAGAAATGATGCTTTTGAACTGTGGTGTTGGAGAAGACTCTTGAGAGTCCCTTGGACTGCAAGGAGATCCAAGCAGTCCATTCTAAGGGAGATCAATCCTGGGTGTTCATTGCAAGGACTGATGCTAAAGCTGAAACTGCAATACTTTGGCCACCTCATGCGACGAGTTGACTCACTGGAAAAGACTCTGATGCTGGGA
Organism: Moschus berezovskii; assembly: GCF_049115385.1. Classification (NCBI taxonomy): domain Eukaryota; kingdom Metazoa; phylum Chordata; class Mammalia; order Artiodactyla; family Moschidae; genus Moschus; species Moschus berezovskii. The sequence goes on along the minus strand of NC_142480.1, from coordinate 20,214,853 downwards.
AAGGCTGGGGGCGGGAGGAGAAGGGGACGACTGAGAATGAGATGGTGGATGGCATCACCGACTCTGTGGACATGAGTTTGAGTGAACTCCGGGAGTTGGTTATCGACAGGGAGGCCTGGCGTGCTGTGATTCATGGGGTCGCGGAGAGTCGGACACGACTGAGCGACTGAACTGAACTGAAGAGTGGGTTGCCATTTCCTTCTCCAATTCGTGAAAGTGAAAAGTGATAGTGAAGTCGCTCAGTCGTGTCTGACTCTTTGCGACCCCATGGACTGCAGCCTATCAGGCTCCTCCGTCCATGGGATTTTCCAGGCAAGAGTACTGGAGTGGGTTGTCATTGCCTTCTCCAATAATGATAGCCTAGCTCCTGAGTTGTTGCTTCAGCATTTGTATCTGATATGAAAGAAATGAAAGCTAAGATGAAACCTCAGGACTCCAGAACAGCAGGTCTGTCAGGCAGCACTCCCAAGCCTGTTCTAAGCTGTGTCTTCAGTGAGAAAAGGCTGCACCATGGCATTGTGCCTGCTGTGGAAACTCGGGTAAAGGAGATGTCATGAAGGGAAACTGCATCAACCTTCATTCGGAACTTTTCTGTGCCATCTTCAGTCAACTTCTGTCATAGGGGAGTGGTGGTGTCTGCTAATGACCTTCTCACCTGGGGACCCCATCGTGAGTGATGTCCTTGATGCCAGCTCGCACATTCTAGCTAATTCCAGACCTATTAAATATTCAGTATCTTTCTGAGAACCAATTAAATGAATGGGAGAAGTAAAAGAGAACTTGCCTTTACCCAAGGAGTCATTCAACCAGAATTTTTATGACAAATAAGGGACTGGAAACTAAGCAAAATAGTGAGAGCTTTAAAATGCATATAGAAGTGATCAAATCTGAAATTGCCTGATTCTCACCTTATTCTAGAGAGGACTAACTTATGAAGAAACCACTTGTTTAAATTGGTAGTCTTCATTTGCCCAGCAAGGGTATTGTATTCTATTGTTCTCTAGATATTTTGAATTTTAAATCAAGATGACAAAAACAAATTAAAAAAATATACTGAAAGTAATGATAAAAATTATTAAACTTTTTTCTGAGTGCTATAGAAAACTGAAAGTTTGTAAAGTGGGAGTCACTTCTACCTCATGGATGAAAAGAAAATGTGACAGCCATCCCAAAAATAGAGTGTAGATAGATTATAGGACTTAAAGTTTTATAAGCAAATATTAAGTTATTGAGTTGGAAAATTTTTCTTTTTTCATTCGATCATCAGCACTGAAAAGTCTAACTATAAGCACTGAACAAACATGCCCTCCCAGACTCATCCATTTAGCAGGTGGTCGATAAACATTATTGACCAGTTTATTGGCCTGATCAACTTGTTTATAAAAAATAGCCTGAAAAGCAAATTCCTAGATAATGAATTTCGGTTGTTAACAGTGTTTTTGTCTGTAATAGTTTCATGAGATCTTAATCAAGGCAGACTTGCTAATGAACTTCCTGTTCAGGATGTTCTCATGGACAGCAAATAGGAGTGTGAAAAGATAATAAATCCACATTTTAATATTGGTTGTCACACATTAAAAAAGTCTCATCCTTGGTTTTTAAGAGAAAATGCACTTTGGGATACTAACACATCTTTGGGACTCAGAGGCAGGTTATTGACTTAGAGCCTCCTGTCTGACTTTCTCTGCCTTGGGAGGCTTGTTTCTGTGCAATAGGTAAAATGATGAGTTCATTGTGAATGTATCAGAGCATGTCAAGTGCCTATTTTTGACTCTCTTTTGCACATGGTTGAATATTTAATAAGTACTAACTGTTTATGGTTATGATAGATGATTACAATCCATCATATGATAAGAGGAGAAAAAGAAGCAAAACGTTCTGTCCTCTTTCATTCATTCCGTGTGACATTTGCTCCCATTTCCTTTGCACTAAGCAGATGACAGGCATGGTGCTGCAGGCCTTGTGAGCATGCTAGGATGTGATCAGCACAGCTATGTTAGGAGAGGGTCTTTCTCTACTCATTGCTCTGTGAATGAGAGGGCTACTTGGAGAGGTAGTGAGACTCACCATGGGCACAGGGCCAGGAAACAGCAGAGCATAGCCTGATTCTGGACATAAATGTAGATACTGGGTTGTATCCCTGGAGATTCTGTGTCGGTAATTCTGCATTTTTAACGTTTTCCTGGAAGATTTTGAAATGAAGGCCACATGTGAAAATCACTCAGTCGTGTCAGACTCTTTGTGACCCCATGGACTCTGCAGTCCATGGAACTCTCCAGGCCAGAATACTAGAGTGGGTAGTCATTGCCTTCTCCAGGAGATCTTCCCAACCCAGGGATCGAACCCGGGTCTCCCACATTACAGGTAGATTCTTTACCAACTGAACCATGAGTTAAAGTGTAAAAATACTTATGTCTAATTATCTGATCATTTATTTATTAATTAAATATCACTGAGGTTCTACTATACAGTAAGCATATCAAATGCAAATGTTAGACTGCAGCTGCTACTGCTGCTAAGTCGCTTCAGTTGTGTCCAACTCTGTGCGACCCCACAGACAGCAGCCCACCAAGCGCCGCTGTCCCTGGGATTCTCTAGGCAAGAACACTGGAGTAGGTTGCTCCTCTCTTGGTGTTTTGGGGTCTGTAATCTCCATAGTGAGAGAGAAAAGTTATTTTAAGCCAGTAGCATTTTGTTAGGTCCTAGACTATTAATAGCAATATCAGTTGTACCCACCTGATTTATATGTCTTTTTATTTTGTATCTGGAGGATTTTTTCTAAACAAAGACAACTAAAAGCTATATTTAAATAACTTTATGAATAGGTTTCTGATGACTCACATCAGTTTTTCTTTCTCCAAGCTTTGTTAAGAGAATGCCCAATTGCATTCAGAATAATCTGAATCAGACCACTTCTGTAGATCTGACTCAGAGAACAGTCTGTTGTATTTAGAGCTGGTTTTCTTTCCTGGCTTTGTCCAAGTTGCTAATTTTGCATTTCTTGTTTTACACCAGTTTGCTCAGGTTTATAACATCTTGGAGATTTTAGTCTCATTCTTTTTTTTTGTTTGTTTACTGAGAGTTGTCTTTAAACATGATCCCTTAGGCCCTCAGGATCCTACCACCAAGTGATGACTTAAGAGTGGCCTTTTTTGTCCTTTCTACCTCTGCTTTAGAGCCGAGCGCATGGTGTATTCCCCTGGGTGTACTTCCCACACTCTCTCTTCTCTACCTAGGATGACATGAAGGGTCAGGTCCTCTCCATTCTAAGACTTCAGGGTCACCTTGCCTCTCCCTGTGTTATTCAGTAAACATTCTTATGCCTGAAGAGAACTTAAAGCTCAAAAAGTATGGGATATATCTCTATAGTAAAATCTAACATCTTTTAAAGCATGTTTTCCATTACCAAGAAACATATAAGTGAGAATATATAGATTTAAACTAGCTTGTCATTTTTAGGAAAAGTTTTTGTCTGTTCCAAGAAGAGCATTAAATTGCCTTAGATTTTACTTTCTATTTTCTTATCCAGAGAGATGTCATTGAGATTCATTGGTCCCTGAACCAATTTATACATTTCTTTACTTTACATTTCTCCACTGCGTCTTCTGGAATAGTCTCCACACCAAAGACACTCACAAATTTTATTGGCCCACTGACTGACTTTTTGGAACATGACAGACTGACAGATGTTTTACCAGCCATCTTGGGACTGTATACCACTGACAGAAATTATTAACTTGCAGGAATCAATAGCTGGAGTGTGCCATAAGCATTTACTTTCAAGCACAGGTTTTATTGAGAGGAATTACATGAATTTACTTCAGATGGAGGAACAATTTACTTTTCATTACTTTATTTTGTAAACATGAACTTTATAGTTTTCATTGCCATCTTTTTATTGCTTCAAACACACATTTTATGTGCTACTGACACAAAATTAGCTACACTCCCAGTTGCCTAGTGCCCTAAAGCTCAATGAATTTGAGACAGACTACTAAGATTTCCTGATCTCTTCTTCAAACTTCTTTACAATGAAGAATGGAGGTAGTATTAGAAGAATGAAGACATTTAATTTTTCTTTTTTCTTAAGGGAAAAGAAGTTTTCCATAAATTATCATCTGGAAAAATAAATAATTCTAGGTAAGATTTTAGGATTAACAATTAAAGAAATGGGTTGGTGAATAGCCAGCAAGGAAAACAATGATTCAATGTTCAGAAGAAACATTATCAAACTAACCCAATTTACTGCTTTGTAGGGTTATTAAATCAGTAGCTTAGGGGAATGCACAAAACCATGTATCTGAGCTAAAGCAAGGAATTGGCCAAGTCTTTCAAGATACCTTTGGGTTAATATGGTGGTTGATTTAGCTAAGTATTAAGGATATTAGGTGAAGGCTTGAAAGGCTGTATCCATCAGACAGTTCTCATAAAGGCATGCCTTATGATTCTGTCCTTCAGTTCAGTTCAGTCGCTCAGTCGTGTCCGACTCTCTGCGACCCCATGAATCACAGCACGCCAGGCCTCCCTGTCCATCACCAACTCCCGGAGTTCACTCAAACTCATGTCCACAGAGTCGGTGATGCCATCCAGCCATCTCATTCTCCATCGTCCCCTTCTCCTCCCACCCCCAACCTTTCCCAGCATCAGAGTCTTTTCCAGTGAGTCAACCCGTCGCATGAGGTGGCCAAAGTATTGCAGTTTCAGCTTTAGCATCAGTCCCTCCAATGAACATCCAGGATTGATCTCCCTTAGAATGGACTGGTTGGATCTCCTTGCAGTATAAGGGACTCTCAAGAGTCTTCTCCAACACCACAGTTCAAAAGCATCGATTCTTCGGCGATCAGCCTTCTTCACAGTCCAACTCTCACATCCATACATGACCACGGGAAAAACCATTGCCTTGACTAGATGGACCTTGGTTGGCAAAGTAATGTCTCTGCTTTTTAATATACTATCAAGGTTGGTCATAACTTTCCTTCCAAGGAGCAAGCGTCTTTTAATTTCATGGCTGCAATCAGCATCTGCAGTGATTTTGGAGCCCAAAAAAATAAAGTCTGACACTGTTTCCACTGTTTTTCCATCTATTTCCCATGAAGTGATGGGACCAGATGCCATGATCTTTGTTTTCTGAATGTTGAGCTTCAAGCCAACCTTTTCACTCTCCTCTTTCACTTTCATCAAGAGGCTTTTGAGTTCCTCTTCACTTTCTGCCATAAGGGTGGTGTCATCTGCATATCTGAGGTTATTGATATTTCTCCCAGCAATCTTGATTCCAGCTTGCGCTTCTTCCAGCCCAGCGTTCCTCATGATGTACTCTGCATATAAGTTAAATAAGCAGGGTGACAATATACAACCTTGACGTACTCCTTTTCCTATTTGGAACCAGTCTGTTGTTCCATGTCCAGTTCTAACTGTTGCTTCCTGACCTACATACAGGTTTCTCAAGAGGCAGGTCAGGTGGTCTGGGATTCCCATCTCCTTCAGAATGTTCCACAGTTTATTGTGATCGACACAGTCAAAGGCTTTGGCATAGTCAATGAAACAGAAATAGATGTTTTTCTGGAACTCTCTTGCTTTCTCCATGATCCAGCGGATGTTGGCAATTTGATCTCTGGTTCCTCTGCCTTTTCTAAAACCTGCTTGAACATCTGGGAGTTCACGGTTTACATACTGCTGAAGCCTGGCTTGGAGAATTTTGAGCATGACTTTACTAGTGTGTGAGATGAGTGCAATTGTGCGGTAGTTTGAGCATTCTTTGGCATTGCCTTTCATTGGGATTGGAATGAAGACTGACCTCTTCCAGTCCTGTGGCCACTGCTGAGTTTTCCAAATTTGCTGGCATATTGAGTGCAGCACTTTCACAGCATCATCTTTCAAGACTTGAAATAGCTCAACTGGAATTCCATCACCTCCACTAGCTTTGTTCGTAGTGATGCTTTCTAAGGCCCACTTGACTTCACATTCCAAGATATCTGGCTCTAGGTCAGTGATCATGTTATTGTGACTATCTTGGTCGTGAAGATCTTTTTTGTACAGTTCTTCTGTGTATTCCTGCCACCTCTTCTTAATATCTCCTGCTTCTGTTAGGTCCATACCATTTCTGTCCTTTATCGAGCCCATCTTTTCATGAAATGTTACCTTGGAATCTCTAATTTTCTTGAAGAGGTCTCTTGTTTTTCCTATTCTGTTGTTTTTCTCTATTTCTTTGCATTGATCACTGAGGAAGTCTTTCTTATCTCTCCTTGCTATTCTTTGGAACTCTGCATTCAGATGCTTATATCTTTCCTTTTCTCCTTTGCTTTTCGCTTTTCTTCTTTCACAGCTATTTGTAAGTCCTCCTCAGACAGCCATTTTGCTTTTTTGCATTTCTTTTCCATGGGGATGGTCTTGTTCCCTGTCTCCTGTACAATGTCACGAACCTCCGTCCAGAGTTCATCAGGCACTCTATCAATCAGATCTAGTCCCTTAAATCTGATTCTGTCCTTAGCCCTACTAAATTCATTTTTTAATGACTTACAGGGGCAATGCAATATAATGCAGTTACAATGACTAGGGCTCATACTGAGATCAAATCCTGCTTCTACCACTTCTTGGAATGCCATCTTGGGCAAGTTACTAAATCTTTGTAAGCCACAGTTTTCTCATCCTTAAAATGGTGACAGTAACTGCCTCATTGAATTCTTGTGAAGGTTAAGTGGGATAAATAATGTGAGGCAGTGTCAGAGCATGCTTAGAAATGTTAGTTATTGCTGTTAGCTTGGTTACGGGTATAGAATGCTCAGTCATCAAACTTGAGAGTAGAATAAGTTAGAAGAAAGAGAATAGATATTGCATGGCAGGACCCTGACTGATGGCAGATGTCTGTACTGGTACTCTTGTCCCCTATCCTTAAATCCCAGTATCCCTGTGGGTGACGTTTAACAATGTGAGGTATTATCAGGAATTCTTTTGAGGTCCTAGATGCATATCCCAAAACTCAAACAACTGAGTATATATGAGTATATATGTAGGACATATAAAAAAGGATATGTAAAAAAGAGGTGTACAAATTTTAATTGCCAGAAAGCTCAGTGTAAGGAAGGAGTATGGTATAACTACAAATATATGAGCAATAATACACTCAAGGCCACATTAACACAAGTTGCTTCCCAGGTATGGAAACAGAAATGTTACTAGTTACACCACTCAAAGTGTTCTACCTCCTTCTTGAGCATCACAATTTAAGTGACAGATAATCTGGAGTGTGTTCATAGAATAGTGGCTGAAATGGCAAAAGAACTCAAAACTGTGCCACAAAAGGAATATTTGAAATTAAAGGATTTTTACTTTGAGACAGAGAGATCTGATGGGCTTACATTGGGTTTTTCCCAAACTGTTCATTTTTTGATTTAATGGAAATTTTTGATAAAAATAATCCCCAGTGCATTCAGTTTAGGGTTAACTATCACAGTTGTAGCAAACTGTTGAATCTCTTCATAAGAATATTCATCACCCTTGTAGTCCCATCATGACATCACTTTTCTGAGTTTCTGCAATATGTGGTTGGGGTTGTTTTCATGGACACATCCATAGAGTTTAAATGTGAATGTTAATACTGGTTTCCCCAGTTCATCTCTCCAGCTGCCACACACACTGAGAAATTAATGAAAATGTGGAGTAGCTCCTGTTACGGTACTGAGTTCACTGTTACTCTACTATGTTCAAGTTCAGACTAAATAACCATTTTGAAACTACAGAGGACATTTAAAGTTAACTTGAGCTAGTGGATCAAATAACCTATAAGATCTCTTCCAATCATCTTGTTCTAAAATATTAATTAATCATAGACTATTTTCTGTTTTAACTAAATGATATTTCACACATTATGCTGCAGATAGGTTGGTATAGAGGGAGAAATGTATGTTTTGGACTAAATGTTCTCGTTTTAGATGAACATTAGATGTGGGACTCTTTGGTTTATACACTCTTTCCTATTTTACCTAAGTTTTAAAGTGTGCAAATTTATCATCAGTAATTAAAGGGGGTAAGACTATTCTTTGTTGAATATGGCCAGCTTTTTGAATTCTGGGAACAAATTTTGCATCTTCCCTGAATGTTCTCCTATGACCAAGAGGTCTAATAACATTTGTGTTAATGATACCATATTTCACATTAATTTGGCACATTAACTTTTATGCATATATTTCCACACACATTATCTTATTTAAAAATTCTCCCAGCTGACTACTTAAGCAGATCATGAAGCTGAGACTCGGTTTGATGACTGCCTGGAGTTTCATGGCTAGCAAGGGTCAGAGCTGGGACCAAATTCTCATTCCTCTCACCAGGACTTTAATTCTTTTACTTTCTTTGAGTTAATGGCTTTCAGTTCAGTTCCGTCGCTCAGTCGTGTCCGACTCTCTGCGACCCCATGAATCACAGCACGCCAGGCCTCCCTGTCCATCACCAACTCCTGGAGTTCACTCAAACTCATGTCCACAGAGTCGGTGATGCCATCCAGCCATCTCATTCTCTGTCGTCCCCTTCTCCTCCCGCCCCCAACCTTTCCCAGCATCAGAGTCTTTTCCAGTGAGTCAACTCGTCGCATGAGGTGGCCAAAGTATTGCAGTTTCAGCTTTAGCATCAGTCCTTCCAATGATCACCCAGGATTGATCTCCTTTAGAATGGACTGGTTGTAGATGTCAGCAATTTTATCAGTGAGAAGGGGATTTTCCTTTGAGTTGGATAAAATTGCCTTTCCCTTTCACACTGTCCTTTTGCTTTATTGTGAAGCATATTTGTAGAACAATGCCAGCTTTGAAATGTCATGTACTTCAGGTACAGAAACTGTGCCTTCCTTGAAGGGACATCATGATGTTTGCCTGAGGAAGTGAATGTCATTGCTTGGGTTATGGAGACCGTGTGTTGAGCCCAACCATATGGGTTGTATGGGGTGGCTGGTCAGATAATGTGAGGCATGTTGGGCTCTCAAAGAATGAGGCTTTGATAGCCTATAACCTAAGGAACATTTCAGAAACAATGGTTCAGTTTGAGTGAGTTAGGATTATCAGTGGGCATGGGGATTGGGATAGAGTATTGTATCTGGGACATCTGATGGTGGATGTGGTCTAATCACAGATACTATTATTTAGAATCATATTCTGGGGTATGGCAAGTGGGACTCAGAAAATGTACTGGCAATTGAGGAGAGAAGGTCAAGAGAGGGACCAATGTTGAAATTTACCAGAGTCGAGACACTCAGTTTGGAAAAGAATCCTCAAGAAGGTGAAGAGGTTTTGGTGTGATGAGTGACAGCTACATGACATCAGCAGAACAGAATTGGAAGAGTGCAAGCTCAGGAGATTAGATGGGCCATTTCAGCTAAAAAATAACAAAGCAATAGATAAATGTGGATTTTTAGATTTTTACATTGTTTCTATGTTTTTGTGTGTGTTTAAAACTATAAAACTTCTTAATACTAAATAATAAAATATTTTACCTTTGGATTTTTCAAAAATTCCAAGTTAAAAATTAAATGGGAGAATATCAGGGAAAAAGCAGACAATGTATTTAAGCATATTCCTTTTTTTAGTAAAATCAGTTTTTCAACTTGAGCATGGTAAAATATTAAAATACTGGTGCCTGGTAACTCAGACAATAAAGAATCTGCCTACAATGCTGGAAACCTGGGTTCAATCTCTGGTTCGGGAAGATCCCCTGGAGAAGGAATGGCTACCCACTCCAGTATTCTTGCCTGGAGAATTCCATGGACAGCTACAGTCCATGGGGTCACAAAGAGTCGGACACGACTGAGTGACTAACACACACATAGGCGTTTCTAGGTTTAAATCGAGGTAACAAAAAATAATACAAAAAGTTTCTGAATTCCTGGCCTAGAAATGCTGAATAAAAACTCCAAAAATTTCCTTAAATTCATAGCTGAGCATTCAATTCCAAGCCACCATAAATGAAGAGAGAACCAGAGTGGGATGTGTGAACTAGGGCTAAATCTGCTTTGTGGGGAGGCCTGGGGACAGGACACAGGGCCTTCTGCCTGAAGAAGAGAGAGTGGAAGTCAGACCCCAGCAGAGAAGTGTACCTGGGACAATTCCTGGGAATCTTATCTCTGCCTGGGTTATGGGTGCCAAAAAAGTCTTGCCTGAAAAATCTAAACTTTGAGACTGTGTTTTGAACATAATTCCTTTCCTATAAATTGATTCTACCAATCTCACTATCTTTATAATTCAATAAAGTGTAAGACTACTTTGAGTTTCTGGCATAAATTGTCTATATAAATATGAATACAATATAAAAAGATATGTTCTTTGGCCAGTTTCAATGTTCAAAGGGCACATTTGAAGATCTGTTAGATGCACGGTTCTTAATCTGAACTCTTAGGGCTCCTTAACAGGTGTGTGTTGGTGGGGGTGGGGAGAGGTAATGTTTGAGCTATCTTTAACACTCCAAAACATGGTTCTGTACTTAAAATGGTTTATACACTGGAGGTAAAGATGCATGGGCTATTGAATAGAATTTTAGAAGTAATAAGCTGACATCAAAACATTGGTTTCATCAAAAAATACTTACTTGCAAACATACTAAGAGTCAAAAGCCTTTAAATAATGAATTAGTTGATATTAAGCATCTTTCCAGGCCAACACAGAGCAAATCTTAGTGTCTCTCTATCATGAAAGTTAATAGCAAACACAATCTCTGTGCAATATGAAGGAAGTCACTGGGTGATGCTTAGTTTGAAGAGGTGAAAATATACATAACTGTATAAAATGAGTAGTGAGTTGATGATAGAATTATACCCATCATTTCTGGAACTCTCATATTGTACTATTCACATAATGGAAGGTCCACCAATAAGCTGTCAATCAGTGGTTGAGTCCATACCACTCCTAGCACTATCACCTGACAATGCAATCTGAATAGTGTCAGGCACGCCTAAGGCTCCCTTACCTTGCTTATCCTCTGCTCTTTTTTTGACAGCTCCAAAATAGAGCTTATTTCCTACATTTAATGGATTTGTCATAAACCTTAATTGAATCTTCCTGATAAAAGAAATCGAGGACAACTTCAACAGTATAGCTTGTAGCCTTGCTGGATTCCTCAAGACCTGCACATCAGTCAGGACACTCAGAAGATGGGCTGGCATAATTGCAAATCATTCTTATCAGGTCCAAAGTATAAACCCTTTTTGGTCTTTCTAAAGGTTCAGGCTTATGATTTTAGGAAGGAAAGGATTTTAGTAAAAGCATTTGTAGTTGGAGGAGCAAATTCTCTAACCATGTTTTTTTTTTTTCTCTAGAAGAATATCAGATAACATTTAATAATCAAATTTACTTTTTTTTTTCTCTAGAAGAATATCAGATAACATTTAATAATCAAATTTACATTTTTTTTTTCTCTAGAAGAATATCAGATAACATTTAATAATCAAATTTACTCCTAAAGTAAAAACATTTTGCAGATATAATATCACTTTTTGAAATGACAAAAAATAAATTTATTTTTTTGTTTTTCAAGGTTATGATAACCAAATACATGCATGTTTAAGATATTATCTTCTGAATCATGTAAAACTTTAAAATTGGGCAGGATACTTAGGATATTAACTGCTTTGAAAACACATATAGGTCATTTTATCTCTAACTTCAAGTGTTTGATCAAATATTTTTATGAACTGACCAGAGAGGATTTTGGATTCACATATTAGGATTTAAAAATGTATCAAAGAGCACCTGCATTTCAGAACCCAGTACAGACTATTTCTTTCCTTTGGTCAATATCTTCCCTATTATAAGTAAGAATAAAAATAGAAGATGACATTGGAAGTCTATAAAATGAACTATTTCTATAAACTGCTTGTTTATTCCGTCTTAGAAACTATGGGTATAATCAAATCTGTTGTATTTTTGACAGTTGTTTCTGAAATGTTTCTTATTATGCAAAAGCAAGATTTCTGGGGAATGGGGAAAAACACTCTAGAGCAATATTAGTTTTCTAGCAAAACAGTGATGATTGATATAGAAAATTGATACCTGAAGATATAGGGATATTTTGCTCTTGTTTATGACTTTCAGGATAGGCAATTTCATTAGTGCCCTTCTGCTTCAAATATAAAACAGTTGTGCAAAGCACTCAGTTTTGAGAACAACTTCCCCTGATGTTTAAAAGAAATCCGTTTGTCAAAGTTTTGGTACTTTTATATTGTTTTGAAATTAGACTCCTAACTCTACAATTGAGGTATCTCATTTCTGTCCTTTATTCACATTGGCTACCAGGCTTTCATTTTCTGTTTTCCTATTTCCCTAGGAGGTATTGAAGTTATTTCTAAGCAGAGATACTTGGAGATTTTAATAAAAGTATGAATTAATAAGACTTTCTTTTGCTTGCTTGAAAACCTGCTTTGTCTCTTTTGCAAAAATTATCTTACTTTAGTCTCCATCATAAATTAGTAACATGGAATTGTAATTATCTGTGCATATATGCTTCTGTTACTAGAGTAACATGTTTTAAAATCTTTATAGCCCAATATAAGCATGGTATCTGGTCCACAGAAAATGCTTAATGTTTGTTGACTAACTATTCACACAAATGAACGATAAGGAAGCAAGATTACTTATTGTTAATAGGTTCTTGCTGCTGCTGCTAAGTCGCTCCAGTCGTGTCAGACTCTGTGCGACCCCACAGACGGCAGCCCACTAGGCTCCCCTGTCCCTGGGATTCTCCAGGCAAGAACACTGGAGTGGGTTGCCATTTCCTTAGAACTACTTATACTCATTATAGTATTAGAAATTGGCTAAGGTAAATGAGAATAGTAGAATTAACTCAGAAAAAATGGCTTATTTCTAATTTTAGGTCCTAAATTAGGAAATTTCTAAATAGAATACATTCTTATGCATTTTTAAATTTGAATGATCTGGACTGTTGGTAACAATGACATAATTAATCATGAGCAATAATAGTAAAAACTGAGGAAACTTTTAATGTACTGCCAGGATTATTTGGTCATACAAATAAGTGATATGGTTATCAGTATAACATGCTGGATCAGTGAGAATTTGAGAATAAGTAACCTGAAGAAGAATTAAAGAGCCTCTTGATGAAAGTGAAAGAGGAGAGTGAAAAGGTTGGCTTGAAGCTCAACATTCAGAAAACAAAGATCATGGCATCTGGTCCTATCACTTCATGGAAAATAGATGGGGAAACAGTGGAAACAGTGTCAGACTTTATTTCTGGGGGGTCCAAAATCACTGCAGATGCTGATTGCAGCCATGAAATTAAAAGGCACTTACTCCTTGGAAGGAAAGTTATGACCAACCTTGATAGTATATTAAAAAGCAGAGGCATTACTTTGCCAACAAAGATCCATCTAGTCAAAACTATGGTTTTTCCAGTGGTCATGTATGGATGTGAGAGTTGGACTATAAAGAAAGCTGAGCACCAAAGAATTAATGCTTTTGAACTGTGGTGTTGGAGAAGACTCTTGAGAGTCCCTTGGCCTGCAAGGAGATCCAACCAGTCCATCCTAAAGGAGATCAGTCCTGGGTGTTCATTGGAAGGACTGATGCTAAAGCTAAAACTCCAATACTTTGGCCACCTGATGTAAAGAGCTGACTCATTTAAAAAGACCCTGATGCTGGGAAAGATTGAAGGTGAGAGGAGAAGGGGATGACAGAGTATGAGATGATTGGATGGCATCACTGACTCAATGGACATGAGTTTGAGTAAACTCCGGGAGTTGGTGATGGACAGGGAGGCCTGGTGTGCTGCAGTTCATGGGGTTGCAAACAGTTGGACATGACTGAGCAACCGAACTGAACTTAACCTGACTCAAATAAGGAATGATAAGGAAATATAGTATTTCTCATAATTGGAAGTCCAGAGGCAAATTGGATCCCACACATCAATAATATCAAGACTTTTTTCCTTTAATATTTTCATTCTCTTTTGTTAAAAATTTATTTTTAATTGAAGGATAATTGCTTTACAATGTTGTGTTGATTTCTTCCATACATCAACATGAATCAGCCATAGGTATACATATGTTCCCTCCCTCTTGAACCTCCCTCCCACCTCCCACCCCTTTAGATTGTTACAGAGCCCTGGTTTTTTCATTATCTTGTCATCAACATTATCCTACAACTTTTTTTTAGGAAGCAAGATGTTTACTGTAGTTGTATATATCAAGTCCAGACATGACATGACATCCAAAAGAGAAATTGTATCTTCCTTGTTTTCCATTTTTAAGATCTAGGAAGAATTTCCCAGAGGTGCTCCAAATTATTTTCTCTCATGTTTCATTGGCCAGTGTTGGGTCTCATGCCCATTCCTGAAGCAATCACTGGCTATGGCAATGGGGTTATCTTGATTGGGTTGGTTCAATGGTTCTCAACCCTGAATGTTCTTTACCATATGAGGAGATTTGAAAATTATCAGTGCTTGGACACAGCAAGATGAACTGATTCAGAATCTCTGGAAGTGTGTTCTAAGCATCAAATAGTTTTTGAGAGCCCTCAGGTGATTTTAGTACATAGTGAGGATTTAGAACTAAAGACTTGGATGCATAGTCTAAGGTAGACTGGCAACCATGGTCTCCACAGTTACTTTTACACACAGAATGAGGCTTTTGATCTCCCTCAGGTGGCTTTGAACTGACATGAGGAAACTGCTTGTTAGCATCCACCCTCACCCAACTTTCCTTGTGAATATCAGTATATACGTACAATATAGCTGACCAGAGTTAGAATCTGTGAACTATGAAGACAGTTGGAGTAAGCAAAACTTAAATCTAGAGCTTTTCTTGTGTTAGCAAGGAATGCTAAAATGAATCACTTACTTAAAGATGTCCTTAAAAGATTACTAAAAATCTGTGTTCTCATTTGGTCTATTTTAGGGGACTATATCGGAGAAGGCAATGGCAAGCCACTCCAGTACTCTTGCCTGGAAAATCCCATGGATGGAGGAGCCTGGTAGGCTGCAGTCCGTGGGGTCGCTAAGGGTCGGACACGACTGAGCGACTTCACTTTCACTTTTCACTTTCACACATTGGAGAAGGAAATGGCAACCCACTCCAGTGTTCTTGCCTGGAGAATCCCAGGGATGGAGGAGCCTGGTGGGTTTCCGTCTATGGGGTCACACAGAGTGGGATATGACTGAAGTGACTTAGCAGCAGCAGCAGCATCAGCAGGGGACTATATAGGCCAAATCTCCTACTTCAGAGAAAGCAATGGCAACCTACTCCAGTACTCTTGCCTGGAAAATTCCATTGGCAGAGGAGCCTGGTAGGCTGCAGTCCATGGGGTCGCTACGAGTTGGACACGACTGAGCGACTTCACTTTCACTATAGACCAAATCTCCAGGTAATCTCATTAGTCCCTCTTCTCAGTCATATATATTCTCTTCCAGCAGAGATGAATACCTTACATGTGTCAGGTGTTAAATACCTGGGTTGTTCTTTCTCTATTACATATTCTTGCTTCTTTTGCCATAAAATAATTCAGTTATATTGATCTATTTTAATGCTGATAACACCCTGTTTTGATTATTATAGCTTTGTAATATACTTAGAAATCAGGGAGTATGATATCTGCAGCTTTATAATTCTTTCTCAAGATGGTTTGAGCTGTTTGGGACATTTGTATTTCTTTACAAATTTTAGGGTGGTACATTTCTGTGAACAACTACATTGAAATTTTGATAGGGATTGAATTGAATCTATAGATTGCCTTGGGGAATGAGGATGTTTTGGAAATATTAATTCTTCCCATCTGTGAGTGCAGAATATCTTTCCATTTATGTCATCTTCAATGTCTTTCATCAATGTCTTATAGTTTTCAGTGTATAGATTTTTCTTCTTTTTCTTAAATTTTTTCCTAGGTATTCTATTCTTTTTTGATGCAATTGTAAATGAGATTGTTTTATTAATTTCTTTTTGCTAGTTGCTATTGTATAAAAATGCAACAGGTATTTATAAAACAATTTTGTATCCAGCAACTTTACTGAATATTTTTATCCTGTATTTTTTTTTTTGGTGTGGGAGGGTAAAGTCTGTAGGGTTTTCTATGTACAAAATCATGTCATCCACCAATAGTAACAGTTTTACTTCTCCCTTTCCAGTTTGGATGCCTTTTCTTTTTTTCTAGTCTATTTGCTCCAGCTAGAATCCCCAATACTATGTTGAAGGAAAAAAAAAAAAAGAATGGCCATTCTTATCTTGTTTCTGATCTCAGGGAAAAACTTTCAGCTTTTTAGTGTTGAATATGATATCAGTTATTATACACTTGAAACTAATACAATACTATATGTCAATTACATCTAATGAAAAAGAAACACTTGGACAACTTTGGACAAATTTTATACATTCTCTAAATCTCATTTTATCTATAAAACTGGGATAGTATTCCTATTTCAGAATTATTTTAAAAAATTGTTTTGTGAAGAAAAAGAATTCGGAATAAAACACAGAAAATGAGATAATTAATGCTCTGATCTACATTAGTAGGTGATGACTAACCCAAAGGACATGTTTATGTGTTCTCTGTCCCTCCTGGTGCTTTGCTCCTATAACCCTCTGCCTGCTTTTATTATCCATGTCTACAATATATATATGTTTTTCTTTGCAACTTCATGGACTGCAGCCCACCAGACTCCAGTGTCCATGGGATTTCCAGGCAAGAATACTGGAGTGGGTTGCCACTTTCGTCTCCAAGGGATCTTCACAATCCAAAGATCGAACCTGCGTTTCCTGCATTGGCATGCAGATTCTTTACTGCTGAGACAACAGGGAAGCCTATTATAGGCTTTGAAAAAAAAAAAATGTATATTCAAATCATATTTAAATTAAGAACTTTTCTCTTTCCAGTTTACATTTTATAAAATTTATTATTCAAATTTAATTTGTATGCTTGTGTTTCCTCACGCTCTGGTTCCCTGATGGGACTTGTGTGGGTGTGTGGTTTTTTGTTTTGGGTCTTGGTTCTTTTGATTAACTGTGCTTATAGCCAACATTTCCATTTTACTCTTTTTCTTCATTTAAAGCATTAGTATTTTTTGTCTACATCAAGCATTTTCAATGTATGATTTCAATGTATGTTGATTTCAATGTATGTTTTCAGCGTATAGTCTAAGAGGTCCCATTTTTTTAAAAAAATTGCATTTTTATCAATACCAAAGTGATGCAGTTTGAAAAATCTGCAAAAAACAGGATTTCCAGTTTCCAGAGGAGTTTTCTTTCTGCTCCCCAACAATATGCTTGCTACTCCTAGAAGTGCTGGACTCTTTTCACTCCTTTGAGCCCTTTGTTCCCTCTCACTTCTGGACCTCCACAGGCAATACCCTCTTTCTTGACTAATTACCCCTTCACCTCACTACCTTCTAACTATTCTTTCTCACCTTAGCTTTTGCTTCCCAGGGGAAAAGTCTATCCTGACCTCATGCCTCTGAATGAGGCGTCTCGTCTAATGATTTCTGTAACACCTTGTATCATTCTCACATTATTATACCATATTCTACTGCTTAACCATTCCTTTCTCTGGACTTCACACTCAGGGTGTCATTATGGTTCAGTGCATAGCACAGTACTGGGCACATTCCCATTTCAAACGAAAGCTCTCAGTTCCCCCTAATGGCAATAAACATGTCAAAGGCCTTTAGGATTGAGGGTAGATTATCATGTATCTTTTGCATATTCTTTTTGCTTATAGACTTATTCCGCTAAGATCCACAGAACAGCAAGCATCCATCTAATTTTATTTTTTTTTAAAGAAACTTTTCCATGTTACTGATGTAAACCATATTTTTGTTTTCTTAAATTCAAGACACTAGTATATTCTTTTCCTTGTTTCAGGCGGCATGTTTTTTTTGCCCCCTGGCTGGAGGAATTGAATTTCTTACTTTTTCAATACCACTATTTTAATCCCAGTCTGCTTTGGGGAGATTTATCTTGTGTTTCCCTGCTGAATGATGTCTTTTGAACATGTTGCTATAAGGCACAGTAACTTGATTTTGAGATTTCAAGTAGAGTGTTTTAATCTTATGTATGGACTTAGCAGTTCTTTAGAAAGCTTTAGCCACTTTTTAATGCCTTGCCTTTTCTCTGTTCTTTTATTTTTTTGCTGAAGGCCTACAGAGTTTACAAATATGTTGGGCCTTTGAATAGAATCATCCAAGCAAGTATTCTCTGGGATGTACTTGAAATATGATCATTCTGGATTAATAAAATAGGATCTTTGCTACTGTCTTAATTGTGTTCCTTTTACAACTCTTCCCTTTTTTGTATAAACTGTATTGCTAACTTGTTTTTGTTTCTCAATACATACTCTATTTTTAAAGTTTATCACTTATTTCTGGGTTTCTCCTTTTATCGGACATTGTTATCTTCAAAATCTTTTGACTACTGCCTCATACAATTTCAGAAGAGTTGGGAAAAAAGGGAGGCAGAAAAGAGTTAACCAGCATTTAATCCAGATTATTTTGTTGATAGAACACAAAAACTAGTGAATGAAGAAAACACACTTGGGAGTATTGATTAAGCTGAAACTGCAGTACTTTGGCCACCTCATGCGACAAGTTGACTCACTGGAAAAGACTCTGATGCTGGGAAAGGTTGGGGGCGGGAGGAGAAGGGGACGACTGAGAATGAGATGGTTGGATGGCATCACTGACTCTGTGGACATGAGTTTGTGTGAACTTCGGGAGTTGGTGATGGACAGGGAGGCCTGGCGTGCTGTGATTCATGGGGTCGCGGAGAGTCGGACACGACTGAGCGACTGAACTGAACTGAACTGAACTGGTAGATGGTCTCATGAAATTTTATTTGATAAATTAGTTAACTCGGCCAGAAGCACTAACATTTAGATTGAAAACTGGCCCAAAGATCACAAACCAGATAATATATGTTGTGTGTTGTAGTAGGTAGCTAAGACTGTAGTTAGTAGAAATGCTCAACTTTGGATTTTTCATATCTTTTTTAAAATGAATGTCATGGAACTGGAAATAATTGATAAAAGTTTCAGTTTATATAATTGAATAGCAATAGAAATATGAAAATCTTGATCTTGTGAAGTTTTATGACAGTTATAAATATGGTTGCAGACAATAAGAAAGTCAATTTGGAAAAAATGAAATTAAAATGAAGAGGATAAAATATCAGTTATGACCACAAATGATAATTCAAAGAAAAGTGAAAACTAGTACTTGAAACAGCTCAGGTTTCTTCTTTTATCTTCATCCTCTTCTTTGTGATTCCAACTGGGAATGCAGGTCTTGGTCCAGTGCCCTCTTCCCTTGCCTCTCCTAGAGGAACTATCTACTCTGGAGGCTTTAGAGAACACATCTGGATTTGATGACTTGCTCTTCGATCTCCAACTCCAGGCTAAGAATTTGGTCCTTTATCTCCACTAACAGGGTGTTTTCTCTTTTAGGATTCTTCATTTCAAACACACAACTCTAGTGTGAGTGCATGCTCAGTCATGCCTGACTCATTGCGACCCCATGGACTGCAGCCTGTCAAGCTCCTCTGTCCATTGACTTCTCCAGGCAAGAATACTGGAGTGGGTTGCCATTTCCTCCTCCAGGGGATCTTCCTGACCCAGAAATCGAACCCGTGTCTTCTGCATTGGCAGGCAGATTATTTACCACTGTACCACCTGGAAAGCCCTACACAATTCTTAAATCCCTTAATATTTCTATTTCACACTAAGGGTTTCCCTCTGCCACCACAAACTTACCCATTTCTTAAAGTGTCCAAAGGACTGAAATATTAAATTTATTTTTGATTTCTTCTTAATTATTCCACTTCATTTATTTAATAAATCCAGGAATCTCTTCCACAGTATATCTTTTTCATCTGAGATATCCTCAGTTTCACAGAAGTTGCTTATCTGTGACTCCCTGTGATAGTCTTCCAGCAGTTCTCTCTGCTCCAAGTTGTCACTGACCTCTTTAACCTTTCCGAACCTTTTGAGTTATATTATCCCTGTCCTCCGGAATATCCGGTGGACATCTTTGTTTCAGTCTAATTATTTGAAGCTGCTTTTTTTCCCCCTAGTTTAAATGATCAAATTTATGTGTGTGAATAGGTAAGTATATATGTGTGTATATATGTACTCATATGTGTTAAAACTACACAAAAAGTGCTAGAATAGAAGCAGTTTTGAGGAATTAATGGAAGAAAGCTGATCGCCGAAGAATCGATGCTTTTGAACTGTGGTGTTGGAGAAGACTCTTGAGAGTCCCTTGGACTGCAAGGAGATCCAACCAGTCCATTCTAAAGGAGATCAATCCTGGGTGTTCATTGGAAGGACTGATGCTAAAGCTGAAACTGCAATACTTTGGCCACCTCATGTGACGAGTTGACTCACTGGCAAAGACTGATTCTGGGAAAGGTCGGGGGCGGGAGGAGAAGGGGACGACAGAGAATGAGATGGCTGGATGGCATCACCGACTCTGTGGACATGAGTTTGAGTGAACTCCGGGAGTTGGTGATGGACAGGGAGGCCTGGCGTGCTGTGATTCATGGGGTCGCGGAGAGTCGGACACTACTGAGCGACTGATCTGATCTGATCTGATAGTGACAATGGAATTGGGCTGCAAAAAGTACCATTTAGCATATGATTCAATAGAGGTAAAGGGAAAAGAACAGTCAAAGCAATTGGCTTTCCAGAGAGAATGCAGTGAGCCACTAGTCAGACTGTCAAAGGCTGGGAGTATGGAGTTGGAAAAACAGGAAGCAAACCAAGGAGTTTGGGGACTTTTCCAGAGCCCAGCCTTTGAGTGTGACGTGAGGACAATGCTTGCCTGAATCCTTATTTGGCAATGAAGGTAGGAATGTATGCCTGGGGCTAGAAAGAGGATCTTCCTCCCTATCTTCCTTCCATCTGCCATTATGTTGGGCTTCCTTATTTGGGACAAAATGGCCCCTCTGAGATGCAAGAGAGGCTAGAAAGTGAGTGTATCACCTTTTCAGTCTCTGCAGTGGTATGAGAAAGGGAATGTGGGTAAGACAACTGACACTATCCATCCCTACAGGAATCCAGCCTAAAGCAATAACAGGGAAGGGGATTGAGAAATTTGTCTAAGAAATGTCCCCTTTAAAGATTGATTTGGGAGAATGGCATTGAAACACGTATGTTGTCATATGTGAAACGAATCACTAGTTCAGGGTCGATGCATGTTATATGATGCTCGGGGCTGGCATGCGGGGATGACCCAGAAGGAGGATAAAGGGAGGAGGGAGGTGGGAGGGGGGTTCAGGAGGGGGAACTTAAACTTATGTAAACCTGGGGCGAATTCATGTTAATGTATGGCAAAACCAACCAATATAATATTGTAAAATAATTTGCCTCCAATAAAAAATAAATTACTTAAAAAAAAAAAGATTATCATCTCCAAGATTAAAAGATCAGAGTTTCCCTGATACAGCTTTTAAGGAAATGCTTCCAATTCTTATCACAGTGTTCTAAAACGTATAGAAATGATGTTAACTCTCCAATTTATTTTATAAAATCTAGGCAGAAAATAGAAAACTACATACTGTTATAAATTATGACTATAGATCCAAATGTTAAAGTTATTTTAATTCAAATATAATTTGGCAGTATACATTTTTTATTGATATAATCGTCACATAACATGGTCAATTTGGTGTTTAAGGTAAGTTTAAGGTGTCTAAGGTATTGATTTGGTGCATTTATATATTGCAATATGATTACTTCCATAGAGTAAGCTAACACCTTTATCATGTCATGTTTGTTCATTTTTGTGTTGAGAACAATTAATATTTAGTATCTTAGCAACTTTGAAGTTAATACTTTAGCTGTTTATTAAAGAAATATTATAATGAGATCAATGTTCTGCGGTATTAGATTTCTACAAAAATTTTCTAAGGACTGAAGAGTAGACTGATATACATGGGGAATGTGAAATGCGTAGAATAAACTTAACCTTCTTCTGATATATTTTAAAATATTCCCTTTGTGGCAATACTTAGAAACACAAACATTTGCTGCGCATGTTCCTTGTACTAGAGACTTCACCGGTACAGCATCATTCAGTCTTCTTAAAAATTCTCAGCATGCATATTATCAGGTGTTCTTCTTCTCCCGATGATGTAAGTGAAGCTTAGAGAGGTTAATTAACCTTATCTGAGGCAATTTTTGTCAGATCTTGAATTTGATTTGTCCCTCTTTAGATGTTATATTATCAAGTTAGTGTTAAAGTTTCATAGATGTTGGCAGAAAATAGGTGACTCCTGGGTCCAAGATCAAAGGCCTCATTACTTGTGGCTCATGGGCATCAGTGTGTTTGTTTTGGGTCCCCCTCAACTGAAGTCCCACGTGGGTGATATATGAGTGGCATAGTAGTTTTGGGTTGCATCTGAGGAACACTGAGCAAGAGGAACCCGCCACTTTTACAACAAGGGTAACCAAGACTGTTATTTGTTGGGGCTGCGGAGGAGGAGACATTCCTTTATCTTTCAGAGTTATCAGCTATGCAACCACCCTGAGTAACAGGTTGAGTAAAAGGAGGTCAGTTTTCCCTGGTGGCTCGGTGGTAATATATTTGTCTGCAATCCAGGAGACGCAGGAAACTCAGGTTCAGTCCCTGGGTTGGGAAGGTCTCCTGGAGGAGGGCATGATAACCCACTCCACTATTCTTGCTGGAAAATTCCATGGAGCCTGATGGGCTATGGTCCATGGGGTCACAAAGAATTGGAAACAACCGAAGCAACTGAGCGTGAACTCATGCAAAAGGGTGGTCAGGGGATTGCAACCTTGGCATAGCCAGCAAAATGTGTCAAAAACAAGAGGTCCGAAGATGACTATCTCTTTCAATAACTTTTCCCTCTAAGGTCACTCAGCCCTTATCCATCATGTCTTTGACTAATATCTCATGCTTGTGATGGAAATAATTTTTATTTAAATATATTGATTTTTTTTAAATGAAAAAATAATAGTCTTCAGTTCAGTTCAGTTCAGCCCCTCAGTCGTGTCTGACTCTTTGCTACCCCATGAATCACAGCACGCCAGGCCTCCCTGTCCATCACCAACTCCGGAGTTCACTCAAACTCATGTCCATCAAGTCAGTGATGCCCTCCAGCCATCTCACTCTGTCATCCCCTTCTCCTCCCGCCCCCAATCTTTCCCAGCATCAGAGTCTTTTCCAGTGAGTCAACTCGACGCATGAGGTGGCCAAAGTATTGGAGTTTCAGCTTTAGCATCAGTCCCTCCAATGAACACCCAGGA
Organism: Moschus berezovskii; assembly: GCF_049115385.1. Taxonomy (NCBI): domain Eukaryota; kingdom Metazoa; phylum Chordata; class Mammalia; order Artiodactyla; family Moschidae; genus Moschus; species Moschus berezovskii. The sequence goes on along the minus strand of NC_142480.1, from coordinate 20,191,619 downwards.
TTGATCTCCTTTAAAATGGACTGGTTGGATCTCCTTGCAGTCCAAGGGACTCTCAAGAGTCTTCTCCAGCACCACAGTTCAAAAGCATCAATTCTTCTGCGATCAGCTTTCTTCACAGTCCAACTCTCACATCCATACATCTTTCCCTACATTTGTATTGCAATACTTGTATATATTGATTTGTAAAGCCAGAAATCAACTGAAACATTTAGAAAAAATTTGCAAGTTCCTCGACCTTTCTAGATGCTGAGTCTAAAAGGGACATCTGGTGGTGGTGGTGGTTTAGTTGCTAAATCATGTCTGACTCTTCCGACCCCATGGAATGTAGCCCATCAGTCTCTTCTGTCCACGTGATTCTCCAGGCAAACATCCTGGAGTGGGCTGCCATTTCCTTCTTCGAAAAAGGGACATCTAGGCTTTATTGATCATGATATTGCTCATTTCAAAGGAGAAAAACATTTTGAAGAAAGAAAGAAAATTCATTTTATACTTTTTAAATAATGCACAAATTCCAAACCAGTGGCTGTATCAGAGTATTTAAGAACAAGTAGGCATGGGACATTGTCTAGGTTTAGCATAATGCACTTTTTATACAGGTGATATAACTACATTAGTGAGCAGGTCATGACTGAGCGACTGACCTGAACTGAACTGAATATCATGTCCAACAAGCTTTTCCTTCCTATGGGTTCAGATTTATGCAGCTTCTCTAATTTATTAAAAATACACCACACACACACACATACACACAACTATTCCCTTTCTTTTGAAAGAAAGTATCAAACTAGCAACTGAGAACTGGCATAGCCACAAAAAAATGTTTGGTTGTTGGAAAACTATATATGATAATGTTGAGAGCTGAGATTTGCCTATTGGAAGGGTTCTTAGAAACAAGAACGTTCAGATCGTTCTTTCTCTCTATTTTGACTGAGAAGCAGCGGTGTGTATCCTGCCATTGTGTACAGAGACTTGTTAGATGACATGGCTTGGCTGCTCAAATAAGGCACTTTGCTGAGGCAGGAGTTTGTCTGCTTATCATTTCCACACTGCGACCAGCATTAGTCCTTTACCTAATCTCCACTTTCTAGTTGCTGGCTCTTGATGGCTTGAGTAACAACTCGAATGTGATTTCTGGGTTGCTGTGTGCATTTAATAGGTATTAAATTAAATGTGCAATTGGTCGACTGGAGATAAAAGTATCATTGAGCTTTTGGCAAAAAAAAAAAATGGCTGAAACATATATTACATTTCAGTGGGGAAACCATTAGCTTTAATAACTGGATATGACTTGTTGGCATTTATTATCCTTGTCAGTATGCTAATGCTCATTAGATTTTTAATGAGAGAATGGTAATAAAAACATGACATGGAGTTAAAAATGGATATTAATTAGGGTATTAAAATGTCCTTATTTATGTAGTTGTGAAGAAGAAAGCTGGTAACTGAAGAAACTCTTTTATAATGAAAAATGTCCTCACTCCATCCCTTTTCCCTTCTACCTGCATTATTAAAATATATAAATAGAGGAACAGAAAAGGAAGTTACATATATAACCACAGAAGGTTGAGGCTTTAAGACACAGCCTTTGTGACACTTAGGTAATGTGTATATGATGCCAGACAAATACAAATTTTAGCTGTGGATAAACAGAACTATATTATAGCACTATATAATTTTATAAATGAAAAAGCATACTGATGATAAGCACTCCTTTCTTAAGAGGCTATATAGTGTAGGTTTAGAGTAGTAAATAGCAATCATTTGCCAGGATTTAACGAAGGCAATGGCAAGCCACTCCAGTACTCTTGCCTGGAGAATCCCATGGATGGAGGAGCCTGGTGGGCTGCAGTCCATGGGGTCGCTAGGAGTCGGACATGACTGAGCGACTTCACTTTCACTTTTCACTTTCACACATTGGAGAAGGAAATGGCAACCCACTCCAGTGTTCTTGCCTGGAGAATCCCAGGGACGGGGCAGCCTGCTGGGCTTCCGTCTATGGGGGTCACACAGAGTCGGACACGACTGAAGTGACTTAGCAGCAGCAGCCGCCAGGATTTAAATCCTGTCTTCCTTGCTTACTGGTTATGTTGCTTAAACTCTCTTAACTTTCTGAACTGTCCTTCCCATTTTACTGATAAGTGCGATTGGTCAAGATTTTAGTATATGCCCTAGCACAGATTTATCTGTTATTATTTCTAAGCAAGTAAAGTGGTAATGGTGGCATATTTAAAAACACAGCTTCAATCTCTGCATCTTTTAACCACCTTTGGCAAATCTGTTCATTGTGGCATATTTTGCTCAAGCTTATAGAACCTAGGTGCCCATACTTTGTGCATGTCTTTCCAGTGTTCTTTTAAATAAATTAAACTCAATGACCTTTATCAAGTGCCATGCCTCAGGGCTTGTGCCAGGTGTATAGGATACAAAGATGAAAGAGAAATAGCCTCTCCTTTCAAGGAGACTGTTAGAACGATTAGCAAAATCCATAGTTTGGAGTCTTTTTCAGATTTTACTGAAAACTAGGACTTGTTTGTTTAAATGAAAAAATGTCTTTATCAGTCACTACTGCCTAGCAATAGATAGATATGTAATAATATATTCTTACATTTTCCTTCTCTTTTTACTGTGGCACATTTAAAAGGGCAAATGTCCAAATGAAACTAGCAAGTTCTTATTCTTCCAAATAGAGTGATGAATGGGGAAATATTTTTAATAGTCTTTTTTTAGAGCAGAAAATTTTTCATAGCAAAATTGAACAGAAGATATTTGCCATATATTCCCTTCCCCTGCATATTCATTGCCTCCCCCGTTATCAAAATACCCAACCAGATTGACACATTTATTACAAGTGATGAACCTATATTGACATTATTATCATCCAGCATCCATAGTTTGCCTTAGGGTTCACCATTGGTGTTGTACATTCTGTGGGTTGGAAGGTAAATAATAACATATCTGTGTGTGTGTGTGTGTGTGTGTGTGTGCGCGCGCGCGTGCGCGCTAAGTCATGTCTGACTCTTTGCGACCCTATGGACTGTGGCCCACCAGGCTCCTCTGTTTGTGGGGTTTTCCTGGCAAGAATAGTGAAGTGGGTTGCCATTTCCTACTCCAGGGGATCTTCCCAACCCAGGGATCAAACCCGTGTCTCCTGCATCTCCTGCATTGCCGATGAATTTTTACCACTGAGCCACCAGGGAAGACCCATATTAATAGTACTGCACAATACTGCCTTAAAAAGTATTCTGTGCTCTGCCTATTCATCCATTTCTCCTCCCAGTTTCTGATCTTATTGCTGTCTCCATAGTTCTGCCTTTTCTAGAATGTCATATAATTGTAATATACAGGATTATACAGTCACATTTTCAGACTGGCTTCTTTCACTTAGTATTATGCGCGTAAGTTTCTTCCATGTTTCCTTTCATGGCTCGATAACTCTTATCTCTGAAGAATATTCCATTGTCTGATTCACCATTCACCATGTACACATTACCTATGAAGAATATCTTCTTTGCTTCCAAGTTTGGGCAATTATGAACGAAGCTGCTATAAATATCTCTGTGTAGGTTTTTGTGTGGATGTAAGTTTTCAACTCCTTTGGGTAGATACCAAAGTGTGACTGCTGGATTGCATGATAAGAGTACATTTAGTTTAGTAAGAAACTGCCAAAGTGTCTTCCAGTATGACTACAACATTTTGCATTCCCATTGGCAATGAATGAAACCTCCTGTTACTCTATATCCTTGCCAGCATTTGGTGGTGTTGGTGTTCTGGATTTGGGCCATTTTGATAGGTGTGTAGTGGGGTCTCGTTGTTTTTATTTGCATTTTCCTGATCACATATTAAGTGGGATATCTTTCCATATGCTTTTTTACCATCTGTATATCTTCTCTGGTGAGGTTAAATGGGGAAATTTCAAATGCTTATAGTTACGCTGTTGTTAACAGATTTAGCCTAAGCTAAGCTTTAGCTCTGGTCTACACACAGATGGGGCTTCCCTGGTGGCTCAGATGGTAAAGAATCTGCCCACAATGCAGGAGACCCACGTTTGATCCATGGGTTGGAAAGCTCCCCTGCAGAAGGGAATGGCTACCAACTCCAGTACTCTTGCCTGGAAAATTTCATGAACAGAGGAACCTGGTGGGCTACAGTCCACAGAGTCACTAAGAGTTGGACATGACTGAGTGACTAACACACACACATGTAACACACATACACGTAATGCACAGCTCCCAGTTGCTCACAGTATCAACTGCATAAGCCCATATTCTGGAGTCAGACCTAAGTTCAGTCACTCAGTCATGTCTGACTCTTTGCGACCCCATGAATTGCAGCACTCCAGGCCTCCCTGTCCATCACCAACTCCCGGAGTTTACTCAAACTCATGTCCATCGAGTCGGTGATGCCATCCATCCATCTCATTCTCTGTCATCCCCTTCTCCTCCTGCCCCCAATCCCTCTCAGCATCAGAGTCTTTTCCAGTGAGTCAACTCGTCGCCTGAGGTGGCCAAAGTATTGGAGTTTCAGCTTAAGCATCAGGCCTTCCAATGAACACCCAGGATTGATCTCCTTTAGGATGGACTGGTTGGATCTCCTTGCAGTCCAAGGGACTCTCAAGAGTCTTCTCCAGCACCACAGTTCAAAAGCATCAATTCTTCGGCGATCAACTTTCTTCACAGTCCAACTCACATCCATACATGACCACTGGGAAAACTATAGCCTTGACTAGATGGACCTTTGTTGGCAAAGTGATGTTTCTGCTTTTTAGTACACTGTCTAGTTTTGTTATATTTTTTCTTCCAAAGAGCAAGAGACTTTTAATTTCATAGCTGCAGTCACCATCTTCAATGATTTTGGAGCCCCAGAAAATAAAGTCTGTCACCGTTTCCATGTTTTCCCTGTCTTTTGCCATGAAGTAATGGGCCTGGATGCTATGATCTTATTTTTTTGAATTTTTAGCTTTAAGTCAGCTTGTTTTCACTCTGCTCTTTCACTTTCATCAAGAAGCTCTTTAGTTCCTCTTCACTTTCTGCCATTAGAGTGAATAATCTGCATATCTGGGGTTATAGATATTTCTCCCAGCAACCTTGATTCCAATTTTTGATTCATCCAGGCTGGCATTTCGCATGAGGTACACGGCATAGAAGTTAAATAAGCAGAGTGACAATATACAGCCTTCGTGTATTCCTTTCCCAGTTTTAAACCAATCTGTTGTTCCATGTCCTGTCCTAACTGTTGCTTCTTGTCCTGCATACAGGTTTCTCAGGAGGCACATAAGGTGGTCCAGTATTCCCATCTCTTGAAGAATTTTCCACAGTTTGTTGTGATCCACACAGTCAAAGGCTTTAGTGATGTCAATGAAGCAGATGCTTTTCTGGAATTCTCTTGTTTTTTCTATGATCCAACAGATGTTGGCAATCTGATCTCTTGTTCCTGTGCCTTTTCTAAATCCAGCTTGTACATCTGAAAGGTTTCGATTTATGTACTATTGCAATCTACCTTGAAGGATTTTGAATATTACATTTCTAGCATGTGGAATGAGCATGATTGTACTGTAGTTTGAACATTCTTTGGAAGCATAAGATGCTGGGTCAAAGAATAAGGGCATTTCAGTGAACCTTAATACAACTGTTTATTGAAGAGAAAGAATGATCACATAAAATATACAGATGTTATTTCTAAATGTATTAAGAGCTGCTGAAAGTACTGAATGTGTTGTACCAATAGAACTGGAAGTTGGTTCTTTCAGCAACATCTACAGAGCTCCTCCCTGGATTCTAACCATATTAGCTATTTGCCATGGCCTTTCTTCACTGGTTCCCATCCCATATAATCTGTGAAAATTCCCAACCAATCTTTTCAAATACTTTCTAGAAGCCTTAGCTGATACATTCCTCTTATACCCCTCGCAGAATTTTGGTAGAATTTTGCTTCTACTTTGTATATGTCCCTATTATAGCAATGATAATAATCGCTACTAAAGTACTGCAGACTTACTGCCAGTACTTGGTGCCAGGCATTGCATTCAGGATTTCATGTATTTTCTCTTTATTTCTTATAATAAGATCTTAAAGAGCAACCTGAAGTCAGGGCGAGAGTGATCCATTCTGGATAGTTATAATCTTGTAAAGAACACTGACCTTTTCTTTTGGGTGTAGAAAGAATGGTTGAGTCAAACTTATATACTTCTTCATGGGTAGAGAGACCCTTATGGGCATATAATTTATGCAAATAAGAATGAGGTACAGCCCCTGCCTGTGAAAAACTCATGTTCTAGGAAGAGATCCAGACAAATAAATTTAGGTTGGATCATAAAAATTGCCGTTTTTCTGGACCAAGGCTACTCAGATATAAATAGTCTCATATGATTTGAATTCACATTATATATATAGATATATAACTCTGGATGCAGAGGCATCTGAATGTTTTGCTTTAGCAATTTAATGAAAAGAAATATTTCTATAGTTTATAATGCAATTATCTGTTTTATAAATATATATGCATTTAGTGCTAGCAAAGATTTATTGAGAATTATGAGAAATAATATTTATTTTAAGAGAATATAAAGTTCCAAAATTATAGTTTTTAGATTTTATAAAGGTGGAAATTAAAATAAATGTTAATCCATGTCAAATATTTCTGTTGCCAAAGGTAAATAGATTGAAATTGTCATTTGTCTTTCATATTTGTTCCTGTTGCTGCTGCTAAGTCACGTCAGTCGTATCTGACTCTGTGCGACCCCATAGATGGCAGCCCACCAGGCTCCCCCATCTCTGGGATTCTCCAGGCAAGAACACTGAAGTGGATTGCCATTTCCTTCTCCAATGCATGAAAGTGAAAAGTGAAGGTGAATCCGCTCAGTCGTATCCAACTCTTCACGACCCCATGGACTGTAGCCTATCAGGCTCCTCCCATGGGATTTTCCAGGTAAGAGTACTGGAGTGGATTGTCATTGCCTTCTCCAATATTTGTTTCTAATATGCTACATATTGAATTTTAGTGAATTCCAGAGGAATCTCAAAGACTATTACTTCATACACACACATTTCACATATATGTATAAATAATTTAGGGGTGAAAGAATGATAGTTTGTGATATTTCATGGGTGAAAATATAGATTAAGTATTCAAATAAAGTGTTGTGATTAATATATTTATAAGCATATTTTTCTCACATATCAATAATTCTTTAGCTTCATTAAAGTTACCTTAGGTAAGGATAATATTTAAATTAAAAGATAGCACAATGGTAAGAAGAGAAGTGAATTGCTCTACTTCTAATTGAAGTAGAAACAAGTTGAAACAAAACTTGACCAGGGCAATATCAGAATATCTATGGGGCATACTGCTGCTGCTGCTGCTAAGTCGCTTTGGTCGTGTCTGACTCTGGACCCCATAGACGGCAGCCCACTAGGCTCCCCCATCTCTGGGATTCTCCAGGCAAGAACACTGCAGTGGGTTGCCATTTCCTTCAATGCAGAAAAGTGAAAAGTGAAAGTGAAGTCGCTTGGTCATGTCTGACTCTTAGCAACCCCATGGACTGCAGCCTATCAGGCTCATAAATGGCAGTAAAGTGGCAGGAAACAAATAGAATGCCCAAAGGTTAAAATGTTACAAAAGTAGTAGTAATCTACTCTTTCAAAATTGTATCCATGCTGAGGATATATTATGTAACAGATGAGATTCTGCTTATAAAGCCAAAAACTGTATTTCTGTGTTTGATGTTATAACCCTAGTGCCCAGCAAAGGCTTACACAAAAAATTTCCTCAGCCAGTAATTGTTACATGAATAAGTTAACAGATGAAATATATCAAAGCATGAACAAATGGTTAATCTTTGTAAAAATTAGAAAATCTTCATAGGCATAAAAGCATTTATTATATTTGTAGAAATAAGTCAGTGAAGATGAAAATTCTTGTTACAGGGAGGAATTAAAGAACAGAAGTCCAAGATTAAATTCTTAGTTTTATTCCAATGCACATTAATGAATATGAGCAGATTCATATTAAAGACTGCACATTTTATTAGATGATTAAAAAGTTGATAAACAGGTCTTTAATCTCTTGTAGTTCATGGATATGCTAAGTAAATAACATTTGAGGGAAAACCATGCAACTTTTCAGGTTTTAGCTATACCAGATGAAATAGAGGGAAAGTCAGAGATAGAGACTCAGTGAAATGAGAGTGGAAAGAACTTGGCTTCACTTCATCTTTCTTTTGATTTAACTTTGGGATCTTGGGCAAGCAGCTTAAAATCTAAACTCTGTCAGCTGCCTACATACTCACTTTAATCCACATATTAGAAAGACAAATGTAACATAATTTTATAATTAAATTTACCATAAGAAGAGGATTTCTTTATTAAATTAGGTGCATGGAAAAGAAGTGAAATTCAAATTTGGCTAAGAAAGAGCCTAAGAAGGTGGTAAATTTTCAACTGTTCATTATACCAAATTAGTAATAGTCTCCTGGACCAGAAGGTTTCAGCCATATGCAAATTCAGCAGTGGGCTTAGTGAGAGAAGCTAAATAGCAAGGAGTGGAGGGGAAGGGGTTTGTCGTAACCTGGCTCTGGGCTAAACCTTCCAAGAACTGCCATCAATTGGAATCACAAGATTAAGGTTGGCAAATTGTAGAGGAGGCTTAGGTTTGAACCAGGCTCTATAGTCAATATCAAAAGGATGAGGCTAGAGATTCTTGACCTGGGGCAGAAATCAATACCATGATTCTGGGGATTTCCCACCATTTGTCAAAAATGTAGAAATCATGGACCCTGCCCTAGAGTAAGGGAGCTGGTAAGATCCAGGTAGAGGATCAGGGACTCAGCTAGATATGAGTTGAGTAAGTGTACCTGCCCCACTGAAGTTGGGCTTGGTTACATGACTCACTTTGGCTAATGAAATCTCAGCAGACATGACATAGGTAGAGGCTTTTAAAGTTTCAGCCCCATTTTGGGCCCTTTGCTGTTATCCAGTCACTAAGTCATGTCCGACTCTTTGCAACCCCATGGACTGCAGCACACTAGGCCTCCCTGTCCCTCATTATCTCCTGGAGTTCCTCCCCCCAAGTTCGTGTCCGTTGACTCATTGATGTCATCCAACCATCTCATCCTCTGTCGCCCCCTTCTCCTCTTGCCCTCAATTTTCCCCAGAATCGGGGTCTTTTCCAATGATTTGGCTCTTTGCATCAGGTGGCCAAAGTATTGGGGTTTCAGTTACAGCATAAGTCCTTCCAATGACTATTCAGGGCTGATTTCCTTTAGGACTGACTGATTTGATCTCCTTGCTGTCCAGGGAACTCTCCAGAGACTTCTTTAGCACCACAGTTTGAAAGCATCAGTTCTTTGGCACTCACCTTCTCTATTTTGTTCTCTACTGATCTCCTATAAGGTTCCCAGGTAGTGCTAGGTCCGTCAGCCTGGATCTTGCATTGAACTTAGGTAGTGTAGATCTGAGTTCAACTCACAGCTCGGAGCTAAGACTAACTGACCCCACTGCCTGAGCAGAGCTGCTCAGCCTGCTGAGCCTCGCCCAAGTCAGCAGAACCTCAGACCTGTAGTGTTGCGAATCCATCTCTGTGGTTGTAAGCCACTGAGTACTGGATAGCCTTTTTTGCAGCATATTATGTCAATTTTCAAAGTGTGTGTGTGTGTATATATATATATATATATATGTTTAATTTCCTTTCAAAATCTTTAGCATTATCCCCACCCATTAATGCTTATCAATATGTATTTTTTTCAGAAATAATTTTTTATTGTCAACTCTTCAGCCTGTGGCTTTATCTTAAAGGTGCTCAGTTGCAGTTCACCTGGAGGAAACAGCAGGGAAAAAGGTTTTAATTTAACCCCCCTTTAGTTAGTCCTCTTGCTGTTTCTAAAAGATTTCATCAAAACACAAATGCACTTGTTCACTCCATAAATCCCAAATGTGATCTGTTCATGTATATGCCTTTTGGAGAAAAGGACCATTCAGCCCACATGTTTTGGTAAAAGCACCTGAGAAATTTATTTCTGAGAACATCCGCCGAACAATCTTTCCTCCAAATAATTTATACCCAGAAGATATTTTTATACTAGTATAAGAAGCAATTTTGTTCCGTAGAAAAGTGTAGTAATCAAAACTGTTCAGTATAATCTATAAGGCCTGTCCAATATATGGATCCTTGGGACGTATTTGAACTTAAAAACTGTCTGATATACTGATGTGTTTGCTTGCTCGCTTGTTTTAGAAGACTGATTCTGAATCGAAAAACTTTGTAAAACATGAATTTCTGTGTGATGGTGAGGAGAGGTCAATTTTAAAGTCCCTTGGCAATTTTCTTTCTATAAATTAAATGTCTACCCACAGTGGGATTTTTAAAATCTTTTGGCTTCAAGCTGGTTAACTGTACAAGCTGCTTTTTTCCCCCTAATTCTTAGAGTAAGACCCATCATCATTCATGTAATCCTTACTGTATCTGAAGTTTGTGTTTTTTTCTACAGAAAAGAAATTTTAAAAATTGTCTTCATTTTAGCTAACATTTTTAAGCTACTTTCTTTTGATAAGAAAATATAATCACAAGGTAAAACACTGAATACTCCATAGAAATAATTAGCAAAAATTTATTGAGAGCCTACTATGATGCTGATTGCAGCCATGAAATTAAAAGACGCTTACTCCTTGGAAGGAAAGTTATGATCAACCTTGATAATATATTAAAAAGCAGAGACATTACTTTGCCAACAAAGGTCTGTCTAGTCAAGGCTATGATTTTTCCAGTGGTGCTGGAGAAGACTCTTGAGAGTCCCTTGTACCGCAAGGAGATCCAACCAGTCCATTCTAAGGGAGATCGATCCTGGGTGTTCATTGGAAGGACTGATGCTAAAGCTGAAACTGCAATACTTTGTCCACCTCATGCGACGAGTTGACTCACTGGAAAAGACTCTGATGCTGGGAAGGGTTGGGGGCAGGAGGAGAAGGGGACGACCGAGAATTAGATGGCTGGATGGCATCACTGACTCCGTGGACATGAGTTTGCGTGAACTCCGGGAGTTGGTGATGGACAGGGAGGCCTGGTGTGCTGTGATTCATGGGGTCACAGAGAGTCGGACAAGACTGAGCGACTGAACTGAACTGACTGAACTGAACTATGTGTTATATATTCTTTTAAGAGTTTCACTCGAATTAGCTTAATTATCCTTCACAGTACTAGATAGATACTATAATTATTCTGTCTTATAGATAAGAAAAATAGGTAGAGTTTAATTAACTTTCTAGTGTCACACAGGAAGTAGGTAATAAAAGCAAGATTCCAACCTAGGCAATCAAGTTTTAGAGTCTGGATTCTTAGCCATTTATATTGGTCAATTACTAATGTTATAACTCTAAAGATGGAGCTAATTAGGATTCTTATTGGTCATAATTTCCCTTTCAAATCACTGGAGCTACTAAAATCCATCTTCCTCTTACTGGCAAAGATAGTTTTATTGGCATAGTAAAAGGGCAGAATATTGGCAGATGATAAAATATACTCAGAGGTTGGTAACCCAAATCTTAAGACACCCAGGACTTTGAACATTAGTATTTTTTCAGCAAACTTTTGGAGAGAATAATCAGAAAAATGGCAGAGCCTCAATTTTGAATGAAGTACTTTAAAATTAAAAATTTTTACATTCCTGCATTTTAATGATTTTATAGTACTACCAAAACTTGTAGTTTAATAAAGGAACCGAATGATCAAGTTACAGTTGAAGGAATTGGATGATCAAGTAATAATGTCAAAACTAGAAAAAAGTTCTATTGGCGGTGAATGTATGTTCTTTGTATGGCTTCCCAGGTAGCGCTTGTGGTAGAGGAACAGCTTGCCAATGCAGGAGACACAGAGACAAGGGTTTGATCCCTGGGTTGGGAAGATCCCCTCTTGGCAACCCACTCTAGTATTTTTGCCTGGAGAATCCCGTGGACAGAGGAGCCTGGCAGGTTACAGTCCATGGGGTCGCAGAGTCAGACACAAAGAATAGGACACAGCTGAGGTGACTTAGCATGCACACATATGTTCTTTGTAATTTTGTAACAGAAATAAATATTGTGGCATACCTGGTTGATCCAACATTTGTTCTGGCCTCATGCTGTCAGCTGATAAGGGGATATTCAACATAAACCCCTCCATATTCTTTCTGGAGAAGCTTTGGAAATAGATTCATCTTATCAAATGTTGTGGTTAATGTCATTTTGGAAGCCAGTACCTCAAAGCATGAACTCCTTAATTGGAAAGGTAAATCTTGGCACATTATTGAAACATAGTCATGTAATATGAAGACTTAAACTCAACACAAAATAGTGATGGAACTTCTTAGTTCCCTCTTCAGAGCTCGAAAAATTCTGTAAAGCAAAATAATGGGGTCAGAGAAGTCTATTTACAATCAAGGCTTGATCTGAAATAAAATTGGGCATTTTGAACATGGCAGAATTCCATCAGGAGTTAAGCACAAGTACAATTATCCTTTCTCAGAATATCAGATGCCTTAATTTACAGGAAAGGGAATGATAAAATTAGAAGCTTAAGACTAATCAAGAGTCTTGAAAAAAGATAGGTCAGCAAGTTAATAGAGTGTTGAATAATAATATATATCTCATTATGGATAACTATCTCAGTTTGCTTGGGTTAGATGTGAGGGCTTTCTGGGGATCTGAGTTTTCAGTGTATGTTATAATGCATAATTAGCATGAAAATCTCTGAAAAGCTCCATGTATTGTATCCCCCTCCACCCTGCACCTTTTTCATTTTCTGTTGACAGTATAAAAGAAAGGGAGGGAGTACTTCTGTGGGTACTTATTTATTTTTAGTGTGTGTTTTTTTTTTTTGGTGCAGGGCCCAGTCATGAGAACAACTAAGTCCTTACATTCATAAAGTAGACTAGTTGAACATTTAAGATAATTGTGAAATAAACCAGATGAAGATGCACAATCCATACAACTTAGAACTAAGTATCAGTCAGTTCAGTTCAGTTCAGTCGCTCAAAGGTGTCCGATTCTCTGCGACCCCATGAATCACAGCACCCCAGGCCTCCCTGTCCATCACCAGCTCCCAGAGTTCACTCAAACTCATGTCCACAAAGTTGGTGATGCCTTCCAGCAATCTTATTCTCGGTCATCCCCTTCTCCTCCCGCCCCCAACCTTTCCCAGCATCAGAGTCTTTTCCAGTGAGTCAACTCGTCGCATGAGGTGGCCAAAGGATTGGAGTTTCAGCTTTAGCATCAGTCCCTCCAATGAACACCCAGGATTGATCTCCTTTAGAATGGACTGGTTGGATCTCCTTGCAGTCCAAGGGACTTTCAAGAGTCTTCTCCAACACCACAGTTCAAAAGCATCAATTCTTCGGCGATCAGCTTTCTTCACAGTCCAAATCTCACATCCATACATGACCACTGGAAAACCCATAGCCTTGATTAGACGGACCTTTGATGGCAAAGTAATGTCTCTGCTTTTTAATATACTATTTAGGTTAGTCATAACTTTCCTTCCAAGGAGTAAGCGTCTTTTAATTTCATGGCTGCAATCAGCATCTGCAGTGATTTTGGAGCCCAAAAAATAAAGTTTGACACTGTTTCCACTGTTTCCCCATCTATGTCCCATGAAGTGATGGGACCAGATGCCATGATCTTTGTTTTCTGAATGTTGAGCTTCAAGACAACCTTTTCCCTCTCCTCTTTCACTTTCATCAAGAGGCTTTTGAGTTCCTCTTCACTTTCTGCCATAAGGGTAGCGTCATCTGCATATCTGAGGTTATTGATATTTCTCCCGGCAATCTTGATTCCAGCTTGTGCTTCTTCCAGCCCAGCGTTTCTCATGATGTACTCTTCATATAAGTCAAATAAGCAAGGTGACAATATACAGCCTTGACGTACTCCTTTTCCTATTTGGAACCAGTCTGTTGTTCCATGTCCAGTTCTGACTGTTGCTTCCTGACCTGCATACAGGTTTCTCAAGAGGAAGATCAGGTGGTCTGGTATTCCCGTCTCTTTCAGAATTTTCCACAGTTTATTGTGATCCACACAGTCAAAGGCTTTTGCATATTCAATGAAGCAGAAATAGATATTTTTCTGGAACTCTCTTGCTTTCTCCATGATACAGGGGATGCTGGCAATTTGATCTCTGGTGCCTCTGCCTTTTCTAAAACCTGCTTGAACATCTTGGAGTTCACGGTTCACATATTGCTTAAGCCTGGCTTGGAGAATTTTGAGCATGACTTTACTAGCGTGTGAGATGAGTGCAATTGTGCGGTAGTTTGAGCATTCTTTGGCATCGGAATGAAGACTGACCTTTGCCAGTCCTGTGACCACTGCTGAGTTTTCCAAATTTGCTGGCATATTGAGTGCAACACTTTCACAGCATCATCTTTCAAGATTTGAAATAGCTCAACTGGAATTCCATCACCTCCACTAGCTTTGTTCGTAGTGATGCTTTCTAAGGCCCACTTGACTTCACATTCCAAGATGTCTGGCTCTAGGTCAGTGATCATGTTATTGTGATTATCTTGGTCGTGAAGATCTTTTTTGTACAGTTCTTCTGTGTATTCTTGCCACCTCTTCCTAATATCTTCTGCTTCTGTTAGGTCCATACCATTTCTGTCCTTTATCGAGCCCATCTTTGCATGAAATGTTCCCTTGGAGTCTCTAATTTTCTTGAAGAGATCTCTTGTTTTTCCTATTCTGTTGTTTTCTTCTATTTCTTTGCATTGATCACTGAGGAAGACTTTCTTATCTCTCCTTGCTATTCTTTGGAACTCTGCATTCAGATGCTTATATCTTTCCTTTTCTCCTTTGCTTTTCGCTTCTCTTCTTTTCACAGCTATTTGTAAGGCCTCCTCAGACAGCCATTTTGCTTTTTGCATTTCTTTTCCATGGGGATGGTCTTGGTCCCTGTCTCCTGTACAATGTCACGAACCTCTGTCCAGAGTTCATCAGGCACTCTATCTATCAGATCTAGTCCCTTAAATCTATTTCTCACTTCCACTGTATAATCATAAGGGATTTGATTTAGGTCATATCTCAATGGTCTAGTGGTTTTCCCTACTTTCTTCAATTGAAGTCTGAATTTGGCAATAAGGAGTTCATGATCTGAGCCACAGTCAGCTCCTGGTCTTGTTTTTGCTAACTGTATAGAGCTTCTCCATCTTTGGCTGCAAAGAATATAATCAGTCTGATTTCGGTGTTGACCATCTGGTGATGTCCATGTGTAGAGTCTTCTCTTGTGTTGTTGGAAGAGGGTGTTTGCTATGACCAGTGCGTTCTCTTGGAAATACTCTATTAGCCTTTGCCCTGCTTCATTCCGTGCTCCAAGGCCAAATTTGCCTGTTACTCCAGGGGTTTCTTGACTTCCTACTTTTGCACTCCAGTCCCCTATAATGAAAAGGACATCTTTTTTGGGTGTTAGTTCTAAGTATAAAACTGCACAAAGCTGACTGCTGAGGTTTTAAAATAATGTCTTTCCCCTTGAGAGTTTTCTGTTGATGCCTGTTGAAAAGCATGGCAGATTGTGACCATTTTATGTCTCGTTTTCCCACTTAGTTACCTCAGCCTCAGTGAATTCATTTAACTGAGTTTTAGTTTTCTAGATCAGGTTTAAGTTCAATCATTTTTTTAAGCTGTTTCACTTGTTTTAGTTAATTCTTATTCTGCAAAAGATATTCTGGCAGGCTTTTTGCTAGCTTATTTTTAGAGCTTCACCACTTAACATGGTGAATGTTATGATTAAGGAAATAGATGCATTAGATAAGATAGATGTAATAGATAAGATTACTTTTAAAATGTTGAGTTTGGAAGAAATACACGCTTACAAACACAATAGCAGCTTATGGATGGTCTTTGGGGTGGATCATGTGAGAAACTTTTAGCAGGGCATGATGGTGTGGGATGGCAATGACAGGCTAAAACAAAATCCACTGCTCTGTGAGTGCTGGTTTTATCTGCTTGCTTATTCTCAGGGCACACATTGTGCTCTGAGTGCTGTGGCGTTACTGTTCCGTGGCTTATTTTTCATGTGCAGATTGTATCTTAGAATACAAGTCAAAGTGTAGGGGATACTCATCCTCAGTTGGCTAAAATACTTATCTCTTGGCTTTAAAATACTTATCCCTTATCTCTATAGGGCTAAGTTGCTTCAGTTGTATTCGACTCTTTGTGACCCCATGGACTGTAGCCTTCCAGGCTCCTCTGTCCATAGGATTCTCCAGGCAAGAATACTAGAGTGGGTTGCCATGTCCTCCTCGAGGGGCTCTTCCCAACCCAGGGATTGAATCTGCATCTCTTAAGTCTTCTGCATTGTCTGTCAGGTTCTTTATCTCTAGTGCCACCTGGGAAGCCCTTTGGCTTTATAAGGTAAAGGTAAATTTAATTGACCCCCAGAAAGGGAGTTAAAGGACTTCCTTGGTGGCTTGGCTGGTAAAGAACCCACCTGCCAATTTCAGGAGATGTTAAGAGATGCAGATTCAATCCCTGGGTCAGGAATATCTTTTGGAGACGGGAATATGGCAACCCACTCCAGTATTCTTGCCTGGAGAATCCCATGGACAGAGGAGCCTGGCAGGCTACAGTTCAGGGGATCACAAAGAGTGAGACATGACTGAGTGACTAACACTTTAGAAAGGGAGTTATGGTTTTCTCTCCCACAGGTATTCTCTTGTAATAAACCGTTATAACCCAACTGGAACATGTTCTTTTCCTCCTTCCTTCCTCTCTTGAATAAAGTTTATAATGTTTTTGGGAAAGTACTGTGGAACTTCTTAAAATCCCAAATGGCTTTTACAAGGAAACTAAATGGTTCCTTTCTTACTACATGTTAAGTATTGTCCCCTGGGGGAATTCAGATATATCCAGATATATTTGGTATATTGATATATTGCAAATATATCATTACAGCTCTGCTAAAACTCTACCTTTTAAAAGCAAAGATTAGATGGTAATTGCAGTGGCAAAGATGATGAGAATAATAACCATAATTTACTGAGTACCTACTAAATATCATCCATTATTAGAAGTATACTTCTTATACATTCAGTTCAGTTCAGTCACTCAGTCGTGTCCAACTCTGCGACCCCATGAATCACAGCATGCCAGACCTCCCTGTCCATCACCAACTCCCGGAGTTCACTCAAACTCATGTCCACAGAGTCGGTGATGCCATCCAGACATCTCATTCTCTGTTGTCCCCTTCTCCTCCCGCCCCCAATCCTTCCCAGCGTCAGAGTCTTTTCCAGTGAGTCAACTCGTCGCATGAGGTGGCCAAAGTATTGCAGTTTCAGCTTTAGCATCAGTCCTTCCAATGAACACCCAGGATTGATCTCCTTTAGAATGGACTGGTTGGAGCTCCTTGCAGTCCAAGGGACTCTCAAGAGTCTTCTCCAACACCACAGTTCAAAAGCATCAATTCTTCGGCGATCAGCTTTCTTCACAGTCCAACTCTCACATCCATACATGACCACGGGAAAAACCATAGACTTGACTAGACGGACCTTGGTTGGCAAAGTAATGTCTCTGCATTTTAATATGCTGTCTAGGTTGGTCATAACTTTCCTTCCAAGGAGTAAGTGTCTTTTAATTTCATGGCTGCAATCAGCATCCGCAGTGATTTTGGAGCCCCAAAAATAAAGTCTGACACTGTTTCCACTCTTTTCCCAGCAATCTAAGAGGTAACTGCTATTATTATTTCTAATTCATAAATGATGAAGCTGAGGCTTGCCAAGATGAAGTGAGTCTCTCAAGATTGCACATCCAATGTGGGCCTGCTTCAGAGCCCAGGTAGAGGGAGAGGAGCCTCTGCAACCACTTCCCAGACACAGGGATGTACGTGTGGAAGGGGCAGCTTCCACTTGGAATGTGGAAGCAGAGTCCTGAGGAGCTGAGTCCTCAGGTTGCATATCAGCCCAGAAGATAAAAGCAATGTTCATTGAAGAATAAGTGTTGACCATAGAACAAGTTCTCCAGAAGGCATAAGGGAAAGTTCTGAGAGAAAGGAGGTAAGTAGGAAGTTGAGTCAAGGGGTTGGAAAGAAAGCAGTATTTTGTGGATGTTGTTATCTACCAGAGGAGACCTCCTGTGCGATAAGTAAGGGTATCGGGAGTCTGAAGCAAGATGTGTTGAGCTGGCCTTGAGTTTTCCAAGAGAACTGTGTAGTGGAAGTGAGTAGGAAGAACTTAAAACTTCCCAGGGCTAGCTTTAGCCTGATGTGGGCTTCTGGATCTTAAATTCTAGAGCAGTGGTCAGAGGCCTGATCTTTAGTGCTGTCGCTGGCTGAAGAAGGCCCTATTAGAATCTTGGCCTCTAGAAGCAGGACATCTTGGCTCAAGGGTTGCAGATCCTCACTATAGGTTGTGTTTCTGGGTAAATAGTGAGTTCTCATGGGATTGCATGATCCTAGTTGTGTGTTTGGAGTTTGTGCTTTCCTAGGGATGGAGTTATCCTCTATGTAGGATGAATAAATTTGAAAGCAAGGGGAAGTAAATTCACCATTTAAACAAGGGAAGGCAAGTGGGAAAGAAAAGTGAAAAAGTTCTGATTTGCAACCTAATGTCAGCAAGTTTACATGCGTAATTTATTTTAACCTTCAGACATTTTGCTGGTTTGATGATATTATTTCTGTTTTATAGTGAAGAATAAAACTTGGGGCTTGGAGAGATTAAAAAAAAAACCCATGGTCACATAAATAGTAGGTAGATCTGGGGTTAAAATTCAGCTCATCTAACTTCAAATATTTTTCTTTTTACATTACAGCATATGGCAAGGCATTTTTAGTAGTAGGCAGTCTATTGCCTGAGTCTTCTAACATGGAATATAAACATGTGTTCATTTCTGAAGCTTGTCTACTGGTCTAGACCTTCTGCCAATATGTATAGACAACATCTGTGACCTATAAAGGTTTTTCATTTCCCTGAAGTTTGTTTTAGTGTTTTATGAAATCAGGGATTGTACATTTACAGCCAGCATTCATTCAAGGTTTTCTTCTATCAGTAGTAGATCAATGATGGAAGGGAGCTTAAATAGTGGGATTGAAACAGAAGTTCAGTTTCTTTGGGGAAAGATCTTGACTTTCCTTTACTCAGAAATAAGTTGGGAAACATTTGGTGTCATCTGATCTTCTCTGAGGGCTTCCCTGGTAGCTTAGCTGGTAAAGAATCCTCCTGCAATGCAGGAGATCCTGGTTCTATTCCTGGGTCGGGCAGATCCACTGGAGAAGGGATAGGCTACCCACTCTAGTATTCTTGGGTTTAATCTCTCCCTAGTGGCTCAGCTGATAAAGAATTTGCCTGCAATTTGGTATACCTGGGTTTGACCCCTGGGTTGGGAAGATCCTCTGGAGAAGGAAAGACTACCCACTCCAGTATTCTGGCCTGGAGAATTTCATGGACTGTATACTCCATCGGGTTGCAAAGAGTCAGATGCAACTGAGCAACTTTCACTTCATTATCTGCTCTGACTTAAAGAACATTCCTCCATCCTACCCACCCAAGTCATCCATACAGCTTGAGCTAAGGGCAACCCCTCTTGCCTGGAAAATCCCATGGATGGAGGAGCCTGGTAGGCTGCAGTCCATGGGGTTGCTAAGAGTCGGACACGTCTGAGCGACTTCACTTTCACTTTTCACTTTCCTGCATTGGAGAAGGAAATGGCAACCCACTCCAGTGTTCTTGCCTGGAGAATCCCAGGGACGGGGGAGCCTGGTGGGCTGCCGTCTATGGGGTCGCACAGAGTCAGACACGACTGAAGTGACTTAGCAGCAGCAGCAGCAGCAAACAAGGAGGATAAAGAAAGGGCAGTACTGGGTGTTACACCAATGCACAGGGAGGACTTTCTAGGTCTACAGTCATTGTTGCATGGCGGCAGTAATTGTTACAAGGACCTCGCACAGCACTTTCTATACCACATTATCAATATGTTTTATCCCAAGTAGAAAACAGGAGCACTGTTTTCACTGCTATGCAGTCCCATTATTTTTACAGGTATGTAGTAAGTCTCCATTGAAATGAACAATCAGAGATTAAAAGGTGGAATTTGCCAAGAAAGTCAGAAAGCCCCAGTGGAAGGCTCTCTCATTTGCAAGCACTCTATTGGCTTCCCTGGTAGCTCAGAAGATAAAGAATCTACCTGCAATGCAAAAGACCTGGGTTGGGAAGATCCCCTGGAGGAGAGCATGGCAACCCACTCTAGTATTCTTGCTTGGAGAATCCCCATGGACAGAGGAGCCTAGTGGGCTGCAGTCCATAGGGTTGCAGAGTTGGACATGATTGATATACTAAGCACAAGCACCTATTCTGGTGGCTCAGATAGTAAAGAATCTGCCTGCAGTGCAGGAGACCTGGGTTTGATCCCTGAATCAGGAAAATCCCCTGGAGAAGGGAATAGCAATCCATTCCATATTCTTGCCTGGAGGATCCCATGGAGAGAGGAGCCTGGTGGGTTACAGTCCATGGGTAGCAAACAGCTGGACACAACTGAATGATTGACACTTCCTTACTCTGAAGAGAGGTGATTACGTTTCTAGGCAGAGATGATGCTTGAGCAGGAAGAGATGTTGGTAAAGAATGTTGTAAAGTTCCTTTCTCAAATTAGGATGCTCATTTCAGAGTCTAACTGCTTGACCCACCTCTGTCACTGTAAATCTGCACAAAACCCTTATAAAACTGTTCATTTCTGTTTACTACATGACCAGAGAATGCTTAATAATCTATAAAATCATTTATATTTTGAGAATTCTTTGACAGTTATGAAGTACCCTATAAACAGTGGATATATTGCTTAAAATAAGTGCAGTCTCTTTAGAAAGAAGTATGTCTTCAAAACCCAAACCTAACTAACCTAAATCATAATGAACACATTGGAAACAACTGGGACACTGGGAATCCATTTCTTTCAATTTTAATGTCTGGCAACATTTTTAAAAATTTTCATTTCAATAGTAGCAGTTTGCCTTGAAATGTTATTAAAAAACCTTCACACTAAATAATCACATATACCTGCTACATTCTAATGAAAATAAACATCAGTATTTCTTTTGAGACTTTCATCCCCAAAGAAAAGTCCTTAGAAATAAATGCAATCATTTAGTTACATAAGATAACTGGCTTTCTGAAAGACACTGAACTGGAAAGGAAGAAGAATATGGAGGAAATGGGAAATAAGAAATGAATGACATAGTCTTCAGTATGATTTTTATTTTTTATCTCTGTCTTTGTCTGAAATAGCCTCCTTCACTCTGGTCCTGAGCTGAACTATAGCATAGTCTCCACCTAGCTTTGACTCTTTTATCTTGAAAGTTATTGAGTTACCTGTGTATCAGTTCATGTGTCAAAGATGGGCATAATAGTAGACCTATCTCACAGAGTTGATGGGAGTTTTCAATTAAAAAATACTTACAAAGTGCTTAGAAGAGTGCTTGGCATATAGTAGGCATTTAATAAATGTTAGTAATTATATTTATTGTCATTGCTCTTAACGTATTCTGGGCTGGAGTTAGAATAGTCGGGCCAGAGCAATTCATCTGCTACACTTTTTTTTTTTGGAAAATGTCTCAGAGTTATCACTCATCTTCTGCTGAATGAAAATCCTCCCAAGTGCTGCTAATTACATTTAAACTGCCTGCCATTTCCACTTCAAAGTTTTCACATGCTTGCTTCAAACCTTCACATTGCTTGTGTTATGGTGTCATTCTCTTAATTGGACCTGAAAGTTCTTATTTCTCTAGTTCATCTCCCATGTTGACCACAAATATATCTTTTTGCATTGCAAAACTGACATCTGCTTGAAATTCACTCCAGCACATAGTAAGTGAAAAAGTGAAGTTGCTCAGTCGTGTCCGACTCTTTGCCGACCCCATGGACTGTGGCCCACCAGGCTCCTCCATCCATGGGATTCTTCAGGCAAGAATACTGGAGTGGGTTGCCATTTCCTTCTCCAGGGGATCTTCCCGACCCAGGGATCGAACCCAGGTCTCCCGTGTTGCAGGCAGAGGCTTTAACCTCTGAGCCACCAGGGAAGCCCCTGCACATAGTAAGTGTTCAACAAAAATATTTATTACCTGTGTAAGGGTTCAACAAAAATATTTATTCTATTTTCCTTCTAGTGATGCTACAGGCAGTTTATGAATGAGCAAACTCTCCAGAATTGGTGACAGGTAGCTGCTGAATTCAATGTTTCAGGGATTCCAGAGCAGCAGTTTTCAGAGTGTGTTGAACAGTGAACTAAACAATTAAGTTGCTTTCTAGTTATGGGGATTTAATAATTATATAGCATAGACAGAGGCTGATTCTAAGAGAATCATCAGTCGTTTAGAAAGAGTCATAACATTTAGATATATTTGTAAGATCCCATTTAGATGGCCCCCTATTTTTAAAATTCCATATTACTCCTTCAACTAGAATATAAAATTAAAATAAACCTTAATACATATAGAATTTTCTTATGTTTATAGTTTTATACTTGATGCTTTAGGAAACCCTTTATGATAATTTAAAAGTTATTTTTCCTTTTTTCTTTAGAATGTGCTAAAGAGAAAAGAAAATAAAAAAGGAACATTACTTAATACTGATATTTTGATTATTTTGATGTTGTAAAGAAACAATGACTAAGGCACATGATACTTTAAAAGTTTAGATTTTACATTATTTATTTGCCATGTGAAATATCATTTGAGAAAATGGAAACAAAAACAATACTGTGTTGGCTACACATTGAATTGGTGTGATAATGAAAGTCCTGCTTTGTATCGTTTCTTTGGTATGCATACTTTTTTATGATTAGAAACTTTTGCTATATTGTTCAGCCTGGAATTACAGTCAGACCCATCCCTCCATAGGGCAGGCTGAGATCTACCCTGAGAATAAGGTGCTCATGGGCTGCAGTTCACTTAGAAGAGAGGCTTGCCCCTCAGACCAGAAACTAGAAACGGATAGGAGGGCACTGCTTGGGTGTTAGAATCTTCCTTGGACTTTGAAGGCATCACAGTGATTGAGAGACTCCTGGATCCTAGAAATATCCTCTGCATGAGGCAGCCTGGGATCAGGGAGGAACGAAACAGTGGAGTTGGTGGCTCTGAGTCAGCCTTTTAAGACTAAGAGCTGGATATCGTCTTTTCTCTGGGTCAGAAATTGGAATGCGCCAGGTTTTAAGAACATGCCAGCTAAAGTAGAGTTCAACAACAATGACAGTAACTCACATTTCCCTAAACTGAACTGTTTATGTAACTGACTTTGCTTATTTCCTCCCATTCTTCCTTAGCGTCTGTTAGGGGCTGAGTTGTGTTCCCCCCTCCAAATTTCTATATTAAATCTCTAAGCCCCAGTACCTCAGAGTGTGACCATATTTGGAGATGAGGCCTTTAAAAACGTGATAGAATTAAAAAGAGGCCATTAGAGGGAGACCTAATTACTTAATCTGACTGGTATCCTTATAGGAAGAGGAAATTCAGGCACACAAAGGGACGCCAGGGACTCAGGGCCATGTGAGCACAGAGAGATGGCATCAGGGCCCAGAGTGGAGGCGGCCATCTATGAGCTAGGGAGAGGAACCTCAGAAGAAACCCTGCTGACCTTGCATTTCTGACCTCCAGACCTGTGAGAAATAGATTTCTTTTGTTTAAGCTCCCCAGTCTGCGGTACTTTGTAATGGCATTCCTAGCAACTAATATAGCACCTAACAAAGCATCTCTTTGAAGCTTCAGCTAGGTTCATCAGAGCTCAAGGGAACTCACAGGAGCAATTTTTCACCCCCTCTTAGGAAAGGCTGCAGTGTAGCCCTGGGACAACCCAGGGCACAGAACTCAATGGGAAAGAATACTAAGGAGCATGTAAAATGTGTGACCGGTGTCTTGTTGCTTTTGCTCACTAGGCATGGGGATTCTCTTTTATTATTTAATAAAGCAGGCAGTTCCCCTCTAATTACCAATTACAGACTGAGCTGCGAAAGAAAGGAAAGGGGGAGGATTCGACTGAATTGTGTGGGCCAAATCATTCCCCTCTTGTGCACTTTCAATGACAGTTGCTTAAAATCTATGTGTGATTTATTTTTCAAAGCAAAACTGCTTTTAAATTCTGGGAAAAATGGTTTCTTACCAACTGTTATAATCTGAGAAGTCAGCTTTTCCTTTAGCAGATATTTTTAGAAACCAGGAGGTGAAACAAAACAAACTGTTCTGGAAACTAAACACACAGATAGATGGTCATATGACCTGGACATCTATACCGCCCCTGGCTGAAACTATAAGGTAAATTAATGCTATTAAAATATTATAGCCTCATAATTGGAGAATAATTTCAAACAAAAGGAAATATGTTTTTAGTTTGTACCCAGAAAAGAATTATGTGAGATAAGTCTGTACCATTTACAGTTATTAGAAGATAGCTTTATTTTATTGTATACTATAATATTCTGATGACTTTTCTGTATTTTGTCTTTGATCCTGAATTTTTAGATCTCTGAATTATTAAGCAATGAAATTTTAAAGCATTTCTGTTTTCATACAAACCTTGATTTTAAATTTACCAATAGTTTAATATTTTTTGCTTGTGCCAATCAGAGGAAATAAATTATACAGAAAAAAATCACATATGCTTTGTGATATATTACTTTGACCCCCACTTCAAATCAGGAAAAGACTTCCAAGCTCCATAGGGAATATTTTTTCATACTTTAAGGAAAAAGTCTGCTGTTGGCTTAGTCTAGTTAAACATCAGTGGTTAACATTGGCATTTCTATCCTAACTGCTTTCCCCATTGTATGAATATTCAATTGCTGCTTTAACAAATTACCACAAACTCAGTGGCTTAAAACAACACCAATATATTCTTTTACAGTTCTGGAGGTCAGAAGTCTGAAATTGGTATTGCTAAGTTAAAATAAAGTTGTTTGCTGTCTGTATTCTTTCTAGATGCTCTAGGAGAGAATTCATTTCTTTGGCCTTCCCAGCTTCCAGAGGCTGCCTGTATTCCTTGGCTTGTGGGTCCTTCCTGCATCTTAAAGCCACGCATGTAGTGTCTTCAAATCTCTCTCTTTCTCCCTCCCTCTCTCTTCTCACCTCTGCTTCTGTCATTACATCTCATTCTCTGGCTCTTGCCTTTCTCTTATAAGGATCCTTGTTATTACATTTGACCCAATGGATAATGCAAGATAATCTTTTATCTCAGGATTATTTACTTAATAATATATGCAAAGCTTCTTTTGCTGTTTAAGGCAACATATTTACAGGTTTTGGGTATTAGGATATGGATATTTTGGGGGAACCATTATTTTGCATACAACACTCACACAATTGGAAGTCCTTCTGATTGTGGAATAACTATCAGAGCCCATATAGAGTGGGTTAATGATCTCTGAAATTTTAAAGGTCAGAGTTATAGAATGCATGGTAAGTTGCTTCAATCGTGTCTGACTCTCTGCGACGCTACAGACTCTCTAGGCACCTCTGTCCATGGGATTCACCAGGCAAGAATACCAGAGTGGGTTGCCATGTTCTCCTCCAGGGGATCTTTCCAACTGAGGTATCAAACTTATGTCTTTCATGTCTCCTGCATTGGCAGGCAGGTTCTTTACCACTAGCACCACCTGGAAAGCCCCAGACTTATAGAATACTTGTATGTAAAATCTGACTACTGTGCTTAGTTGTGTCCAATTTTTGAGACCCCACAGACAGCTCACCAGGCTCCTCTGTCCATGGGATTCTCCAGGCAAGAATACTGGAGTGGGTTGCCATGCTCTCCTCCAGGGGATCTTCCCAATTCAGGGATCGAACTCAGGTCTCTGCATTGCAGGTGGATTCTTTACCATCTGAGTCACCAGGGAAGCCCGACTACAGTTGCATACAAATACAAAGAGTTATAGAATATTTGTAAGAAACTGTAGTCAGATTTAACATGTGTCTCTAATTTAGTGGAGAATTGCTATTGATGTGAAAACTGGGCCTGTTAAGTGAGAGTTGTTAGAAGAAATACAGGTCCATAACCCATTATCTGGAACTCTTAAGACTAGTTATGTCTCAGATTGTTGAAAGATATTGTGGTTTATAACTGTATATTATATAATGTTCCCAGTGGTGTCTGTAACTAGATTAATTACTATTTCTGCAGTGAATCATGAATATTCATACTGAGATAAAGACCATAAATAGCCTTACATCAGTTCATATCATATTTTTACCACTTCTTGAGTTACAAAAATGATCAGTTTCTAGAGCCCTTTTTATTTTGGAATTGTGCACAATATCGTTATACAGAGAAGAGAAAGGACCAGAAAACACACACGTGTACACATTTGCACACAGATGTGTACACATATACACAAAATATTATTGTCTATCAAGTGGAGATTGGGTTGAATGTTGCATGTGGAAATGAACAGAAAAAAGGCAAAGTCAAATATAAACAAAAGTTTAGTAGGTATTCTATCATAGATTAAATTTCTTTTCCTCCTTGAGCAAAAGGAACTGTTCTTATATAGACAAAGCAAAGTGATTAAACTATTTGAACTTTTCTTTGGAGCAGATCTCTTAGTTATACCAAAATATATCTGGTAGAGACTCTATCCTGGGGAGAGGAGACTTTTCTCTTATGGAAACCAGCTTCTCCATGTCTTACAGATCTCTTACAGATCTCTTACAGGAGTGGGAAAGGGTGACCCATCAATATGGTTTAAGGAGTCTCTGAACAAATCCCTATAGGAGGGAACAAAATAGGGTCTCTGATGATGCTACCAGAGCAAAGAAAAACATTGGATCTAGTCCTGACTAAGCTAGTTGGCTAGTCCTGACTGAGCCCAGAATTAAAATGAGGAAGAGTAGGTGACCTTAAGTCTGTGAGGTGGTAGGTGCTAAAAATTTACTGACTCGGACCTCTACATGTTGCCTTGAACCTAGGACGTGGCTGAGTGTGTGAGCTGAAAGAATCTATCTCTTGGGATAAAGGTATTGTAAGGGATGGAACACCTTCAACTGAGTTTAATATATATAGAAAAATTTCCCTCAGGATCAGTAAGGAAAGTGAAGCCACACAGCAGTGGCTCATCTGAGACTGTCCCCAAGTCTCAAAACAATAAAATTTCCCCTTTATTTGCTGTATATGTCTGCCTTCTCACTAGCATTACTGGTCATCTTGAAAGAGTGAAATAGAGCTCTGAGGGTGGCACACTGGCAATTAAATGCTCTTCCCTAGAGATGACACATGTCACTCCTCCCACCCACTGACCCAAACTAGTCACGTGGTACCTCCGAACAACAGGGGCAGGAAATGTCATCATACTGTGTACTCAGAAGGCAGCAGGAGCAGAATGATTTGGCAAACTATTGCTGTCCTTCAGTCATTAAGTCATGCCTGACTCTTCCTGTCCTTCGTTATCTCCTGGCGCTTGCTCCAACTCATGTCCATTGAGTTGGTGATGCTCTCCAGTCATCTCATCCTCTTCTCCTCCTGCTCTCAATCTTTCCCAGCATCAGGGTCTTTTCCAATGAGTTGGTTCTTCGCATCAGATGGCCAAAGTATTGGAGCTTCAGCTTCAGCATCAGTCCTTCCAATGAATATTCAGGACTGACTTCCTTAAGGATGGACTGGTTTGATCTCCTTGCAGTCCAAGGGACTCTTAAGTGTCTTCTTCAATACCACAATTCAAAAGCATCAATTCTTCAGCACTTAGCCTTCTTTATGGTCCAACACTCACATCTGTACATGACTACTGGAAAAACCATAGCTTTGATTACATAGTACTTTGTTGGCAAAGTGATGTCTCTACTTTTTAATACACTGTCTAGGTTTATTATAGCTTTCCTTTCAAGGAGCAAGTGTATTTTAATTTCATGGTTATAGTCAATGGACACAGTGATTTTAGATTTCAGGAAAATAAAATCTGTCTATTCCCCCTTCTATTTGCTATGAAGTGATGGGACTGGATGCCGTGATCTTAGTTTTTTGGATGTTGAGTTTTAAGCCAACATTTTTGCTCTCCTCTTTCACCTTCATCAAGAGGCTCTTTAGTTCCTCTTCGCTTTCTGCCATAGAGTTGTGCCATCAGCATATCTGAGGTTGTTGATATTTCTGCTGGCAACCTTGATTCCAGCTTGTGACTCATCCAACCCAGTATTTCACATGGTATGTTCTGGTATGTTCTGCGTATAAGTTGGGCTCCTCTGTCCATAGGATTCTCCAGGCAAGAATACTGAAGTGGGTAGTCATTCCCTTCTCTAGGAGATCTTCCCACCTAGGGATCAAACCTGGGTCTCCTGCCTTGCAGGCAGATTCTTTACTGTTTGAGCCATGAGGAAAGCCCTTGGCAAACTATGCTAATGATGAATACCTTTTCTGAAGAATTCACGTATCTAGAAATGTACTCTATATCAGCAAGACTAGGTGACTAGGGCTCAATCTTTAGGTCACAGAGATTTCAAGTTAGTTTTACCAGCAAGAGTGGTGCCATCTCTCTACAACTCCTACTTCTTTGGCAGAAGAATCAACCCCTGCTACTTCTACCTGAGTTTCACCAAGCCAGCAACCTGGAATCAGAAACCTATACTGACCCTTGCCCTGGGGCAACATTACATAAGATGGCATAATTCAGAAATCAAAACAGCTTCTACCCCAAGGATTAAAGTTTGGAAGGAGAGTTTTCCATTAACTAGAGAGCATGGCACATGATTGTTCTCACTCCTAGTGCTTAGTTGAGTGATCATACTTCAGACATAGCCCCAAATGCTTAGCAACCACTCACCTCTGGTACACGCAGTGCTTTGAACTGTTTCCTTTCTCCACAGCATGCCTATCTCTTCTCCTATCCCTTCTCCACTCCCACACATTACAAGTTTGCAGGGAATCCCTGGGTATATATAAAGCTGGGACTTCAGGAACGTGAATGAGGCTCTTTTTTTTTTTTTTTCATCACAAACTGTAAAATGACACAATCAGCAGTTCAGGCAAATTTCCCCAGTTCTCATTTACAAAGAAGCACTGACATTTTCTTGACTGTCTTGAATGGTATTAGAATTGCCCATATTTTGCTCTCCCTTTTAACTGCTGAATATGGATGCCCTGAAATTGGCTTGTAACAAGCAGTAGCAAATGTGAAGGATTGTTGCCTGCAAATGTATTAGATTAAAACAGTCTATTGCACATGCAAGGAAATATTATATTTATGAGCTGTGCAGTGTTCCAAGTTTATTTAACAGTAAGGATCTGTGTGGTTGGAGTCAAATGTTAAGTGGTTAAATAAAGTATGCATTACCAGCTCACTATATCCAATTGGTATTGATTAATACACTGCTTCTGAGTGTTTTCCTCTTACAGATGTTCACAAAATAGCTTTCTTTTCTGTTATCGCTGTCCTTGTATTATCATCTGAAGGTGAGAAATTCTTCTTTCCATAGTACAATTGTGTGAAGCGCTTCATCTCACTTTGGTAAGACAAATGGGGGCTTGTTAGAGATGACTGCTGTAAGTGCCACACTGCACTGTCTCTCTTCTGTTGCCTTGATTTGGGCATTAAGTAGGATGAATAAATAACATTCTCAGTTGCTCCTTCCTCTCACAACTAGTCATCTGGTTTGCCACATTTTCAACTCACTGAATATTAATCTACAAAAGTATTTGTTCCAGTATCATTTAATAGTCAAGCAGGAATGCTAATGGCCAAGAAGTCAGGAGACTTCGAGTTGAGCTCCAGTTCTGTTACTAAGTAATTTTAACACTTGATGTCAGTGAGCATTGGTGAGCCCTGTTTAATATCTTAAATAATTCTAAGATTAACTTTTAAAAAGATCTAACTTGATATATTCATTATCAGTTAAAGGTACCAGGTTAGAGTTTACTGTAACTATTTGGAATCTGACTTTCAGTCATTCAAAATTTTAATTTTTTGTCAACATAATTGAGATAATTGTTTCCTTTGGATAACATATACATTTTATAATTTTGTAGATTTATGTGATGTTTAATATAACATGGTATGTAATATATCATATATATTGAATATATGTATATAATATATATGCAAGACTAGTGTATTTATATATTTATTTACTTTTAATGTATAATCACATGCTTTTTGATTCTCCACTATATGTAAGATGCGTATAAACCTGAATTAATAACTTATTGAATTAGTATAAAGAACAAATTGAAAAGAGGTGTATTCACTGTAGAAAAAAATTTAATGTAAACATATTTCTTGTTTGTATTAGGGCACTGAATTGCTTGCTCACTAATCAGTTCTTTAACCCTGATGCTTAGAGGGAGGAGGAACCCCTGAGAAAATTTAACTTTTAAGAGTTGAGAGTCATTCTCCAATGAAGTCTAACCAGATGTAAAAGACAAGGTGGAGATTTAGAGTTTCCTCTTCAATTACATAAAGAGTTATGACATAGAAGAATAATAAGTTTATTCTGTGTGGCTCTTGAGGAGGGAAAGGGGCCCACTGCTGTTTGTTCTTTTGTCCAATAAAAATTTATCGAGTGCTTCTTTAGTAAGGTGCTGTGGATGCAGAACCATGCCCTGCTTTTTAGAGTGCTCACTGTACCTGACAGTTAGGGTAAGGTGATTCTCTTTACAACAGGAAGAAGAAAGAATGATAACGTTTGCATCTTGATAGGCTATGAGCTCTCATCACAGGCAGTATTTTGGAAGAGAGTGACTTGAGCTTTGGTAAGAATATTATCTGGGCTTCCCAGTTGGTGATAGTGGTAAAGAACCCGCCTGCCAATGCAGGGGACATGAGTGACGTAGGTTCCATCCCTGGGTGGGGAAGATCCCCTGGACGAGGGCATGGCAACCCACTTCAGTTTTCTTGCCCAGAGAATCTCATGGACAGAGGAGCCTGACGGGCTAAAGTCCATGGGGTTGCAAAGAGAAGGATATGACTGAAGCGACTCAGCATGCACTCACAAGAATATTATAGGAGGAAATTCTTGCCTCTTAAAGGAAGAGAGACTTTGAATCATCTGATTCAGTGGGGCGTCTTAGGGAGAAAGAGTACAAGTGATTTAGTTTGATTTACAAAAAGAATGCATTTTCACTGAATACTTCATGTAGGCTTTTGTTGAGATAAGTTAAGGTGAATTAATATACCTACCTTTTTCTATCTCTTTCAGAATTTTCCACAGTTTATTGTGATCCACACAGTCAAAGGCTGTGGCATAATCAATGAAGCAGAAATAGATGGTTTTCTGGAACACTCTGGCTTTCTCCATGATCCAGCGGATGTTGGCAATTTGATCTCTGCAGTGTCTGCCTTTTCTAAAACCTGTTTGAACATCTGGAAGTTCACGGTTCACATATTGCTGAAGCCTGGCTTGAAGAATTTTGAGCATGACTTTACTAGCGTATGAGATGAGTACAATTATGCGGTAGTTTGAGCATTCTTTGGCATTGCCTTTCTTTGGGATTGGAATGAAGACTGACCTTTTCCAGTCTGTGGCCACTGCTGAGTTTTCCAAATTTGCTGGCATATTGAGTGCAGCACTTTCACAGCATCATCTTTCAGGATTTGAAATAGCTCCACTGAATTCCATCACCTCCACTGGCTTTGTTGGTAGTGATGCTTTCTAAGGCCCACTTGACTTCACATTCCAGGATGTCTTGCTCTAGGTGAGTGATCACACCATCATGATTATCTGGGTCGTGAAGCTCTTTTTGTACAGTTCTTCTGTGTATTCGTGCCACCTCTTCTTAATATCTCCTGCTTCTGTTAGGTCCATACAATTTCTGTCCTTTATCAAGCCCATCTTTGCATGAAATGTTCCCTTGGTATCTCTAATTTTCTTAAAGAGATCTCTTGTTTTTCCTATTCTGTTGTTTTCTTCTATTTCTTTGCATTGATCACTGAGGAAGGCTTTCTTGTCTCTCCTTGCTATTCTTTGGAACTCTGCATTCAGATCCTTATATCTTTCCTTTTCTCCTTTGCTTTTTGCTTCTCTTTTCACAGCTATTTGTGGAAAGTTCTGAAAGAGATGGGAATACCAGACAACCTGACCTGACTCTTGAGAAACCTGTATGCAGTTCAGGAAGCAACAGTTAGAACTGGACATGGAACAACAGACTGGTTCCAAATAGGAAAAGGAGTACGTAAAGGTTGTATATTGTCACCCTGCTTATTTAACTTATATGCAGAGTATATCATGAGGAACACTGGGCTGGAAGAAGCACCAGCTGGAATCAAGATTGCTGGGAGAAATATCAATAACCTCATATATGCAGATGACACCACCCTTATGGCAGAAAGTGAAGAAGAACTCAAAAGCCTCTTGATGAAAGTGAAAGAGGAGAGTGAAAAGGTTGGCTTGAAGCTCAACATTCAGAAAACAAAGATCATGGCATCCAGTCCCATCTCTTCATGGGAAATAGATAGGGAAACAGTGGAAACAGTGTCAAACTTTATTTTTTTGGGCTCCAAAATCACTGTGGATGCTGATTGCAGCCATGAAATTAAAAGACGCTTACTCCTTGGAAGGAAAGTTATGACCAACCTAGATAGTATATTAAAAAGCAGAGACATTACTTTGCCAACAAAGGTCTGGCTAGTCAAGGCTATGCTTTTTCCCGTGGTCATGTATGGATGTAACAGTTGGACTGTGAAGAAAGCTGATCACCGAAAAATTGATGCTTTTGAACTGTGGTGCTGGAGAAGACTCTTGAGAGTCCCTTGGACTGCGAGGAGATCCAACCAGTCCATTCTAAAGGAGATCAATCCTGAGTGTTCATTGGAAGGACTGAGGCTAAAGCTGAAATCCAATACTTTGACCACCTCATGCGACGAGTTGACTCACTGGAAAAGACTCTGATGCTGGGAAGGGTTGGGGGTGGGAGGAGAAGGGTGGGAGAAGAAGGGAACGAGAGAGAATGAGACGGCTGGATGGCATCACCGACTCTGTGGACATGAGTTTGAGTGAACTCCGGGAGTTGGTGATGGACAGGGAGGCCTGGCGTGCTGTGATTCATGGGGTCGCAGAGTCAGACATGATTGAGTGACTGAACTGAACTGAACCTTTTTCTATGAATTATCTCTAAAAACATCACAGTTGGCTTGTGGCAAACGTAAAAGCGGGCTTCCCAGGTGGCACTAATGGTTAAGACTCCACCAGTCTCCATGTTGGAGACACAGGAGATGGAATGTGGATAGCCACCCTATGGCCCATTTGGCCTATATTAAGAATCTCTGATTACAACACCAGTTAAGAATATGAGATGAATGACACTGAAGACAACAACAACTTGAGTTTTTCTACGTACAGTAGTTTAAATGTTTTTATGCTTTAGTAAACTGTCCAGATGCTCTATATCTGTTTCACATAATATTTTTTGAAATGTTGGACAAGAAGAATGCTCGGTAGGAGAGGATGAATATCTTATATATTTCTCCATTAATACTGAAATATATATTTTGTTATTTAGATACTTTATACTGTATGCTCAGTCACTCAGTCATGTCCAACTCTGTGACCCAATGAGCTGTAACCTGCCAGGCTCCTCTGTCCATGGGATTTTTCAGGCAAGGATATTGGAGTGGGTTGCTGTTTCCTCCTCCAGGGGATCTTCCCTATCCAAGGACTGGATCCTTATCTCCTGCATTGGTAGGCATATTCTTTACCACTGAGCCATCTGGGAAACCACTTATAGTCATTATAAAATTTTGCTCAAATATAGTACCTACATAAGGCTTTTATTCTGATCCTCATTTGAACTTCATATCCAGGTTTCCTTTCAGACTGTGGGTAATAATACCCACTCCATAATATTGTCATAAGGAATGAATTATATAATAACTTCTTAGCTCATACTTTCAAACAAAAGTGATTTTTGTCTTTAATTAGTAATTTAAAAACTTTTTTAAATTAAAAATTTATTTTTTATTGGAGGCTAATTATTTTACAATATTATATTGGTTGGTTTTGCCATACATTGACATGAATCTGCCCCGGGTGTACATGAGTTCCCCCTCCTGAACCCTCCTCCCATCTCCCTCCTCCCTTTATCCTCCCTCTGGGTCATCCCTGCACACCAGCCCCGAGCATCCTGTAACATGCATCGACCCTGAACTGGTGATTCGTTTCACATATGACAACATACATGTTTCAATGCCATTCTCCCAAATCATCCCACCCTCACCCTCTCCCACAGAGTTCCAAAGATTGTTCTATACATCGGTGTCTCTTTTGCTGTCTCATATACAGGGTTATCATTAGCATCTTTCTAAATTCCATATATATGCATTAGTATGCTGTATTGGTGTTTTTCTTTCTGGCTTACTTCACTCTGTATAATAGGCTCCAGTTTCATCCACCTCATTAGAACTGATTCAAATGCATTCTTTTTAATGGCTGAGTAATACTCCATTGTGTATATGTACCACAGCTTTCTTATCCATTCGTCTGCAGATGTACATCTAGGTTGCTTCCATGTCCTGGCTATTATAAACAGTGCTGCAATGAACATTGGAGTACATGTGTCTCTTTCAATTCTGGTTTCCTCGGTGTGTATGCCCAGGAGTGCAATGGCTGGATCATATGGCAGTTCTATTTCCAGTTTTTTGAGGAATCTCCACACTGTTCTCCATAGTGGCTGTACTAGTTTGCATTCCCACCAACAGTGTAAGAGGGTTCCCTTCTCTCCACACTCTCTCCAGGATTTATCGCATGTAGACTTTTGGATAGCAGCCATTCTGACTGGTGTGAAATGGTATCTCATAGTGGTTTTGATTTGCATTTCTCTGATTATGAGGGATGTTGAGCATTTTTTCATGTGTTTGTTAGCCATCTGTATGTCTTCTTTGGGGAAATGTCTGTTTAGTTCTTTGGCCCATTTTTTAAGAGCATAATAATTAGCAGTCCAAAATTAGGATAATATATTTTTTTAATTGGAACAATATTTTAAGTTTAACTTTATTTTTAATTAGCAAGATGAGATTAAATAGAGATAAATCAATGCATTATTTCAAAACCAAATTTGCTTTAAATCCAGGTTAAATTGCTGAGGAAGGGAAACTTCCAAACTCATTCTATGAGGCCACCATCACCCTAATCCCAAAACCTGGTAAAGATCCCACAAAAAAAGAAAACTACAGGCCAATATCACTGATGAACATAGATGCAAAAATCCTTAACAAAATTCTAGCAGTCAGAATCCAACAACACATTAAGAAGATCATACATCATGACCAAGTAGGCTTTATCCCAGGAATACAAGGATTCTTCAATATCCGCAAATCAATCAACGTAATACACCACATTAACAAACTGAAAAATAAAAATCATATGATTATCTCAATAGATGCAGAGAAAGCCTTCGACAAAATTCAACATCGATTTATGATAAAAACCCTCCAGAAAGTGGGAATAGAAGGGACATACCTCAACATAATAAAAGCTATACATGACAAACCCACAGCAAACATTATCCTCAATGGTGAAAAACTGAAAGCATTTCCCCTAAAGTCAGGAACAAGACAAGGGTGCCCGCTCTCACCACTACTATTCAACATAGTTCTGGAAGTTTTGGCTGCAGCAATCAGAGCAGAAAAAGACATAAAAGGAATCCAAATTGGAAAAGAAGAAGTAAAACTTTCACTGTTCGCTGATGACATGATCCTCTTCACAGAAAACCCTAAAGACTCTACCAGAAAACTACTAGAGCTAATCAATGAATACAGTAAAGTTGCAGGATATAAAATCAACACACAGAAATCCCTTGCATTCCTATACACTAATAATGAGAAAATAGAAAGAGAAATTAAGGAAACTATTCCATTCACTGTTGCAATGAAAAGAATTAAATACTTAGGAATATATCTACCTAAGGAAACAAAAGACTTGTACGTAGAAAACTATAAAACACTACTGAAAGTAATCAAAGAGGACACTAATAGATGGAGAAATATACTGTGTTCGTGGATTGGAAGAATAAATATTGTAAAAATGAGTATACTACTCAAAGTAATTTATACATTCAATGCAATCCCTATCAAGCTACCAACGATATTTTTCACAGAACTAGAACAAATAATCTTACAATTTGTATGGAAATACAAAAAACCTCGAATAGCCAAAGCAATCTTGAGGAAGAAGAATGAAACTGGGGGAATTAACCTGCCGGACTTCAGGCTCTACTACAAAGCCACAGTCATCAAGACAGTATGGTACTGGCATAAAGACAGAAATATAGATCAATGGAACAAAACAGAAAGCCCAGAGATAAACCCACGCACCTATGGACACCTTATCTTTGACAAAGGAGGCAAGAATATAAAATGGAGGAAAGACAGTCTCTTTAACAAGTGGTGCTGGGAAAACTGGTCAGCCACCTGTAAAAGAATGAAACTAGAACACTTCCTAACACCATACACAAAAATAAATTCAAAATGGATTAGAGAGCTAAATGTAAGACCAGAAACTATAAAACTCCTAGAGGAGAACATAGGCAAAACTCTCTCCAACATAAATCACAGCAGGATCCTCCAAGACCCACCTCCCAGAATGTTGGAAATAAAAGCAAAAATGAACAAATGGGACCTAATTAAAATCAAAAGCTTCTGCACAGCAAAGGAAACTATAAGCAAGGTGAAAAGGCAGCCTTCACAATGGGAGAAAATAATAGCAAATGAAGCAACGGATAAAGGATTAATCTCCAAAATATACAAGCAGCTCCTGCAGCTCAATTCCAGAAAAATAAATAACCCAATAAAAAAATGGGCCAAAGAACTAAACAGACATTTCTCCAAAGAAGACAGGAAGATGGCTAACAAACACATAAAAATATTTTATAAGTAGCATTTTAATATTGCATCAACCCAAGGAGTCAATTTAAGCTTATTATATGCCAAAATCTTTGGAACACATTTACGTGGATGTTTAGAGTTTAATTAGGCCTTTTTTTTTTTTTTTACTGTAATTTTCATCAGAATATTCTGTCTTCTAGACACAAATCCACTAATAACAATCATGGTGCTTCCATAAATGTAGGCTATTCATTTTAGGTGGGAATTAATGACTGTGTCTAGGTGAACAATGGAGAAGTCTTTCATTTTCCTCAGTAAAAGATAATGGAATATGAGGTAGAGAGGGGTGGTGGTGAAGAGCTTAGATTCTAGAGAAAAGGAAAAAAAAGATTTGCATCCAAGCTCTGCCATTTAAAAATCATGAGTGTGTTGCTTAATATCTTGAGTCTGTTACCTCATTTGTAAAATGGCAAAATAACAATCTCTTCATAGTTTCCTATAGGAATCAAATGAGATAATGCTCACAACTTGCTTGCTACTTACTTAATGTCTTGACAAATGATGGCATGTTGCACAACTACAGCTATAAATCTTATGGAGTGGGCTTGAATCTCAGCTCCAAAATTCAGAGATGTAAGAAAGTTTCATTTTTCTAAAACAAACAAAAAAACCTTGAAATCTTTACTTTAGCCCTCTTTCTACCAGGGTAGAAGTTCTCCTATTTTGGATTTTCATTCCTTGCTTGCTGATGTCTAAATGCTGTTACCAGTGGCCAAGACTATAGGAAGACATTTCTTGATCTTTAGCTCCCATATGCATCCAGGTTACCTTCACTTTGCTCGCTTTGGCCCTTTATGTTGGGTCACTGTCTCTGTAACTTCTATGCAAATCACAGGACACAAGACACTGTAAATGTGTCATTGGTGCCATCGGCCTGTAATGCAGCCATTTCCTCTTTGGGGTCTGATCTTGAAGTTCTACTTAGCTGTCTCAGCAAAAGGTTCCTTTTTGTACCCACATACTTCTCTGATCCTATCTCCTTTCCT
Organism: Moschus berezovskii; assembly: GCF_049115385.1. Classification (NCBI taxonomy): domain Eukaryota; kingdom Metazoa; phylum Chordata; class Mammalia; order Artiodactyla; family Moschidae; genus Moschus; species Moschus berezovskii. The sequence goes on along the minus strand of NC_142480.1, from coordinate 20,153,866 downwards.
CCTCCTTTCTCTCAGAAGAACTAGAGATATTTCTTCTTTTAGTCCTACAGTGTTGAGAATTTCTCACCTAAGTTTGTTTTATAGAAAATAAATACATTCCTGAATCCCAGCTATATCAGTTCAGTTCAGTTCAGTCGCTCAGTCGTGTCCGACTCTCTGCGACCCCATGAATCACAGCACGCCAGGCCTCCCTATCCATCACCAACTCCCTGAGTTCACTCAAACTCATGTCCACAGAGTCGGTGATACCATCCAGCCATCTCATTCTCCGTCGTCCCCTTCTCCTCCTGCCCCCAACATTTCCCAGCATCAGAGTCTTTTCCAGTGAGTCAACTCGTCGCATGAGGTGGCCAAAGTATTGCAGTTTCAGCCTCAGCATCAGTCCTTCCAATGAACACCCAGGATCGATCTCCCTTAGAATGGACTGGTTGGATCTCCTTGCGGTACAAGGGACTCTCAAGAGTCTTCTCCAACACCACAGTTCAAAAGCATCAATTCTTCGGCGATCAGCTTTCTTCACAGTCCAACTCTCACATCCAAACATGACCACGGGAAAGACCATAGCCTTGACTAGACAGACCTTTGTTGGCAAAGTAATGTGTCTGCTTTTTAATATACTATCAAGGTTGGTCATAACTTTCCTTCCAAGGAGTAAGTGTCTTTTAATTTCCTGGCTGCAATCAGCATCTGCAGTGATTTTGGAGCCGAAAAAAATAAAGTCTGACACTGTTTCCACTGTTCTTCCATCTAGAATCCCAGCTATATATGCATTCCAAACTCTTGAAATAACTATATTCCTTTAAGAGTTTAAGATTTGGGGAAAATAAGATCTAACAAACCTGTTAAGCAAGTTTTTAGTTTTCCATACTTGAAGTCAAGAGCAAGGAAGCAGGAGAAGTAAAGCACTGAGAGAAAAATAGCAATAGCATTGATTGGTTATCAAGAAATATTAACCTTATACTTTCAACTTGATATTTATGTGATATTAATGTATATCACATACAGAATTTCATTTGCTGCATACTTAATGAATTCCAGGTCTTTTATTTACTTGTTGTATTGTTGTTCAGTCGCTGAAACATGTCTGACTCTTTTTGACCTGGTGGACTGCAGCACACCAGGCTTCCCTGTCCCTCACCATCTCCCAGCATTTGCCCAAGTTCATGTCCACAGAATCGGTGATGCCGTCCAACCATCTCATTCTCTGTCGCCCTCTTCTCCCTCTGCCTTCAATCTTTCCCAGAATCAGGGTCTTTTCCAATGAGTCTGCTGTTCACATCAGGTGGCCAAAGTATTAGAGCTTCAGCATTGGTCCTTCCAGTGAATATTCAGTGTTGATCTATTTCCTTAGGATTCTGCTAACTGTGGTTGGAGAAATTGCAAAAGCAGAAAGTTCTGCTCCTGAAGAGCTTGCAGACTTAGTGGGGAAAGGTAAAATGTACACAGGATAAAAGATGACATAGAGAAATTAAAGTTGAATGAGGGGTGCTGTATCAGGTGGCTGATATGGTCTACTATTTAGTAGAGTTAAAGGATGAGGAGCAATTCCTGTGCATAGACCCGGCACTGGTAGAGCTGGCAGTGGTAGAGCTGATAGTGGGGATGGCCTTCCACCTGCCTGTGGATGCAGTGGAAGTAGTCCTGGAATTGATGAGCAATCTGTGTGTCCATGCTCCTTCATTTCATGCTGGAATTCTCTTCCAACATCTTTGATCTTTTATTTATAGTTTTGAAGCTTATCTTAAGTTTATAGTTGGGTTCTGAATTCTTCATTTTCCTATCAAAAGTGTGAAATCAGTGTCTGATCTTCGTCTGTGCTTGAACTCTGGGTCCATACCAAGGCAGCAGACAAGCTATTAATCCCATCAATTTCTTAATGGAAGAAGAGAGTGTCTGTATAGTTTAACTGAAGTTTCCTGGGGATTCTATTTTGACATTCTCTCTTCACTTTGGAATTACTGCATAAAAGGGTAACTTAGATTTCACCAAGTACTAATAGATAGAGGGACAGTTTGTAAAAATAAAGACTACTTGGAGTTAATATTGAGAATTTCAAGCAATATGATTACAAGTAATAATTTAGCTAGAGTGAAAGCTGATCGCCGAAGAATCGATGCTTTTGAACTGTGGTGTTGGAGAAGACTCTTGAGAGTCCCTTATACTGCAAGGAGATCCAACCAGTCCATTCTAAAGGAGATCAATCCTGGATGTTCATTGGAGGGACTGATGCTGAAGCTGAAACTGCAATACTTTGGCCACCTCATGCGACGAAATGACTCACTGGAAAAGACTCTGATGCTGGGAAAGGTTGGGGGTGGGAGGAGAAGGGGATGACGGAGAATGAGATGGCTGGATGGCATCACCGACTCTGTGGACATGAGTTTGAGTGTACTCCGGTAGTTGGTGATGGACAGGGAGGCCTGGCGTGCTGTAATTCATGGGGTCGCGGAGAGTTGGACACGACTGAGCGACTGAACTGAACTGAACTGAACCTGGCACTAGGGTCCACTCAGGTTCTAATGGAAGAGGAAGACGCTGACTTCAGGGAGAAACAAACTGCAGACCATTATAAATGAGATGTGAAGGGTGAACTTGGGGGTGGGAGCGGTGAGCAAGATTAAGGAGAAGAAATCTAAGTAATAGTCATCTGAGCCAATGTTTTTACAGATCTTTTGGATGGTAGGCACTGTTCTGAGCACTTCTGTCATATTCACTCACTGAATCCTCACAACTCTATGAGGTAAATACTCCTATCCTCATTTTATAGATGAGGAGACTGAAAAAGGCAGTGAAATCACTCAAAGTACACGGGTAAAAGCAGTTTGGAGGGAATTGGAACCTGGGTAGTGTGACTCCATAGCTTATGCTTTTACCAATTTACTTCTCAAACGATTCCAGGGTAAATAAAAATAGATCAGATTAAATCTAGATGGTAAAGAAGCAGAAGTCAAGGCTGGTTCCCTGGTTTTAATCATAAATGACTAAAAGAACTGTTCCAATAATGATGTAAAAAAAGGGAGATGGAAAGGAGGCTATTCCATTATTTAGTTACCTGGGTAGGCAAAGGTATATATAGATATCTTTGTTGTTTGTATAACTTAATTTGCATATAGATTTGGTAAAACCTTAGTTGTTTAGGGATGTCTTCTATCTCTAAAATATACTCCTAGCCTCTGGAAATATGTAGGGCATGGTATCTTGATGAGAAGACAAGTTTTTCAATAATCCAGGGCAGTGATACCCAACTATTTTGGTACCACGGATCAATTTTGTGGAAGACAATTGTTCCATGGACCAGTGCTAGGGCATGCTTTTGGGATGATTCAAATGCATTACATTTATTGTGCACTTTATTTCTATTATTATTACATCAGCTACATTACATTGTTGGGTATTAGATCCTAGAGGTTGGGGACCCCTGATCTAGGAGATAGCTTAGAAAATGAAGTGTAAGTTTCTTGTTCTAGTATCTTTCTGTTTATTCATAGCATTTAATTTTGTCACTGTAATGCAATAATTTATTTTTTTGCTTCTTCTCTAACCATTTTATTATTGGGTATTAATCTGAAAATATTTTCAGGAAGATTTCTAGGACTTGATTGACAGAGAATACTTCACCCATATGATGCAAGGTCATGAGTTTTAAGGTGAATGTGTTTTGGCTTGACCCTTTTTGTCCTAAGGAATAATTGTCATATAGTGTATAAGTTTAAGGGGTACAGCGTACAAATTTAAGGTTTGATTTACATATATTATGAAATGAATACCACAGCAGGTTCAGTTAACATCCATGTTCTCAATAGATAAAGTAAAAACAATAGGAAGAAAAATTTTTAGTTGTGATGAGAACCGTTCTCTCTTAATAACATACATATATAATCATACAGCAGTCTTAGCTATAGACATCATTGTATATATTACAATCCTAGTACTTAATTATCATTGAAAGTGTATATATGTTTACCATCTTCCACCAACTTCCTATCCCCCTTCTTTCTGCTTTGGCCTTGTTTTTAGTAACCACAAGCCTGGCTGACCTGTTTTTCTATAAGCTTTTTTTTTTTTTTAATTCCATATGTGAGATAATATGGTATTTATCTTTCTTTGTCTGACATTTTTCATTTAGCATTGTGTCTTAGCATTGGTGCCCACCTATGTTTTCACAAATAAGGTAATTTCTTTGCTTTTTTTAAATGACTGAATAATATTCCATTATGTTTGGGTATACACATCTTCTTGATCCACTCATTCATCAGTGGTCACTTAGATTGTTTCCATATTTCAGTTCAGTTCAGTCGCTCAGTTGTGTCCGACTCTTTGCGACCCCATGAATCACAGCACACCAGGCCTCCCTGTCCATCACCAACTCCCGGAGTTCACTCAAACTCATGTCCATAGAGTCGGTGATGCCATCCAGCCATCTCATTCTCTGTCGTCCCCTTCTCCTCCCTCCCCCAACCCTTCCCAGCATCAGAGTCTTTTCCAGTGAGTCAACTCATTGCATGACGTGGCCAAAGTATTGGAGTTTCAGCTTCAACATCAGTCCTTCCAATGAACACCCAGGATTGATCTCCTTTAGAATGGACTGGTTGGATCTCCTTGCAGTCCAAGGGAATCTCAAGAGTCTTCTCCAGCACCACAGTTCAAAAGCATCAATTCTTCGGCGATCAGCCTTCTTCACAGTCCAACTCTCATATCCATACATGACCACGGGAAAAACCATAGCCTTGACTAGATGGACCTTGGTTGGCAAAGTAATGTCTCTGCTTTTTAATATACTATCTAGGTTGGTCATAACTTTCCTTCCAAGGAGTAAGCATCTTTTAATTTCATGGCTGCAATCATCATCCGCAGTGATTTTGGAGCTCAAAAAAATAAAGTCTGACACTGTTTCCACTGTTTCCCCATCTATTTCCCATGAAGTGATGGGACCAGATGCCATGATCTTTGTTTTCTGAATGTTGAGCTTCAAGCCAACCTTTTCACTCTCCTCTTTCACTTTCATCTCTTCGAGAAAATTAGAGATATCAAGGGAACGTTTCATGCAAAGATGGGCTCGATAAAGGAAAGAAATGGTATGGACCTAAAAGAAGCTGAAGATATTAAGAAGAGGTGGCAAGAATACACAGAAGAATTGTACAGAAAAGATCTTCACGACCAAGATAATCATGATAACGTGATTACTGACCTAGAGCCAGACATCTTGGACCGTGAAGTCAAGTGGGCCTTAGAAAGCATCACTACAAACAAAGCTAGTGGAGGTGATGGAATTCCAGTTTAGCTATTTCAAATCTTGAAAGATGATGCTGTGAAAGTGCTGCACTCAATATGCCAGCAAATTTGGAAAACTCAGCAGTGGCCACAGGACTGGAAGAGGTCAGTCTTCATTCCAATCTCAATGAAAGGCAATGCCAAAGAATGCTCAAACTACTGCACAATTGCACTCATCTCACGCGCTAGTAAAGTTATGCTCAAAATTCTCCAAGCCAGGCTTCAGCAATATGTGAACCGTGAACTCCCAGCTGTTCAAGTAGGTTTTAGAAAAGGCAGAGGCACCAGAGATCAAATTGCCAACATCCGCTGGATCATGGAGAAAGCAAGAGAGTTCCAGAAAAACATCTATTTCTGCTTCATTGACGATGCCAAAGCCTTTGACTGTGTTCAGTTCAGTCGCTCAGTCGTGTCCGACTCTCCGCGACCCCATGAATCACAACACGCCAGGCCTCCCTATCTATCACCAACTCCCGGAGTTCACTCAAACTCATGTCTACAGAGTCGGTGATGCCATCCAGCCGTCTCAGTCTCTGTCGTCCCCTTCTCCTCCCGCCCCAACATTTCCCAGCCTCAGATTTTTTTCCAGTGATTCAACTCATCGCATGAGGTGGCCAAAGTATTGCAGTTTCAGCTTTAGCATCAGTCCTTCCAATGAACACCCAGGATTGCTCTCTTTTAGAATGGACTGGTTGGATCTCCTTGCAGTCCAAGGGAGTGTGGATCACAATAAACTGTGGAAAACTCTGAAAGAGATTGGAATACCAGACCACCTGACCTGCCTCTTGAGAAACCTGTATGCAGGTCAGGAAGCAAAAGTCAGAACTGTACATGGAACAACAGACTGGTTCCAAATAGGAAAAGGAGTACGTCAAGGCTGTATATTGTCACCTTGCTTATTTAACTTGTATGCAGAGTACATCATGAGGAACGCTGGGCTGGAAGAAGCACAAGCTGGGATCAAGATTTCCGGGAGAAATATCAATAACCTCAGATATGCAGATGACACCACCCTTATGGCAGAAAGTTTCCATATTTAGGCTATTGTAAATAAAGCTTCTATGAACATGGGGGTTCAGATATCTTTTCAAGTTAGTGTTTTTGTTTCCTTTAGATAGAGTCCCAGAAGTAGAATTGTTGGACCATATGTAGTTCCACTTTAATTTATTGAGGATCCTCCATTATTTTTTTCCATAGTGGCTTTACAAGGTAATGATCCCATTTACAATGTGCAAAGATTTCCTTTTCTCCACATCCACACCAATGTTAGCTATCATTGTCTTTTTGATGATGGCCATTCTAACAGGAATGAGGTGATACCTCCTTGTGGTTTTAATTTGTATTTCCCTAATGATCAGTGATGTTTAGCATCTTTTCATGTACCTTTTGGCCTTTTGTATATCTTCTTTGAAAACATGTCTATTTGCCCATTCTTTGATTGTTACTGTTGTTTATTTATTTGCTATTGAGTTGTCTGAGTTCTTTATGTATTTGGGGTATTAACCTCTTGCTAGACACATGGTTTCCAAATATTTTCTTCCATTCAGTAGAAATGCTGAATTCTTTTTCATTTTGATGTTTTCCTTTGCTGTGTAGAAGCTTTTTAGTTTGATGTTGTCCTACTTATTTAATTTTGATTTTGTTGTCTTCGCTTTTGGGGTCAGATGCAAAAACAATGTCGCCAGGATCACTGTCGAGGAGTTTCCTGCCTATGGTTTCTTTTAGGAGTTTTATGGCTTCAGGTCTTATGTTCAAGTCTTTAATACACTTTGAGTTAAATTTTCTGATGGTATAAGATACCAGTCCAGTTTGGTTCTTTCATATGTGAATATCCAGTTATCCTGGAACCATTTATTGAAAAGGTTATCTTTTCTTCATTGCATATTCTTTTGTCAAATATTAGTTGATTGTATACGTTTGGGCTTATTTCTGGGCTCTCAGTTCTGTTCCATTGGTCTGTTTGTCTGCTTTCATGCCACTATTGTATTGTTTTCATGACTATAGCTTTAAAGTGTTGGCATGATCCTTGATTCTATTTTGTTTCTACTATTTTTCTAAACTTCAGATGATTAATGGTGGTATTTAAAGTTTCCTATAATGACACTCTAATAACAGCAGCGTTTTGAATTACTTTAATGAAAAAAAAGGTTCATTGAATGTCTGAATTTGGTTAGTTTGATACGTAGGATAATAGATACATGTTGAGTGAGAACCACTTATGGCAGAATTTCCTTTGCCAAAATGACCCATTTTTGCTACTCTCCTGAAATCAATACCACTTTGAAATGTCATTTGGGTGGGAACAGACCATTTTTTAAAAAGCATATCATTTTGTGTGCCTCTAATTGCTTTATAGTCATACAAAAAATACATAGTGGTTAATTAGTATTGACAAAAGAACCGCTATGCAATTCTCCAGGAGGTTGCAGATCACAGTTAGAAGTGCTTTAATATATACAAATGCTTGAACCAAGTGCAAAGGTGCTTTTGATGCCTTAATCTTTCACAGAAGTGGGCTTTGTAACTTTAAAAAGAATTGTTTCTTTTTAAAAAATGTAAGTTATGAATTAGATGACTTGGTGAAAAATTCGTGAGACTCTAAGCAAAATGAAATCAGAGACAATGTTTGTCCTCTGAATTCCTGTGTTTCTGGAGCTTAGTTCCTATGACTAGCAGAATTGAGTGTTTAAATGTTTAGCAAATGTTGAATGAATGAGGTAAAGATGCATTGCAAATGAATTTGAAGAAGACTTGTGAATTAAACAAAATGTTATAAAATGAACTAAAGGAAGACAACAGGCTCATATGAATACCAGGATTTCACTTATTAAATTTGGCCTTTAAGTTGTAAAACTTTTTACCATAGCTCTTAGGATATGCTACTCATAATGTCAGGTTTTAAGAGATAACATATTTTGTCACTTGGTGGCATCATTGTAGTTACGATGGAGTTTTAACTAACTAAGCTGAAGGAATTTGTCTTTGACATGTATCATTAAATGCTCATCTTTTGATGAAAATCGTGAGGCAGTATTCAATTGGACTATAAAAGTATGGCAAAACATTGAATATGTATTTTTTTCTGTGAAAATTCAAGAATAACTCTGAAATTAAAAATAACTCCTCTGTTTGTAATGATTACTCCTTTTTCTTCACCATAAAGCTTCTCCAATGTGATGTAAAAAAGTTAAATAAAGATAAAGGTAGATTAATAAAGAGGTAGTTGAAGTAATTTGGAAAAGGAAAATTATATAATATTATTAAATTTTAATGAGAAATTTTATTTATCATAAACATTAGAGCTTTGTAGACTTAAACTGTTTCCTCTGAGCTATTCCAAAATGTTCATTATTGAAGGGGAATTATATACTTTTTCTTTGACATTTCCATCATTTTTTATTCAGAGTAATCTTTGTCTATAGTCACTATTATTTTAGATTGAAATCTATTTGTTCACCACTGGATTGCTCAACCTTCTCTTAACACTTCCTTTAAAGATCTCAGACAAACAATGAAATGGTCTTTCATGTTGGATCCTTGCTTTAATTGGAAGACAAGCTGATGGTTTTCATTCTATTTTCATTCCCTTTTCATCCTATTTTCCTACTTCAGGTGAAAAAAGTTAAATTTTTGGGGCTTCCCAGGTGGCTCAGTGGTAAAGAATCGTCCTGCTAAGCATGAAACTTGGGTTCAGTCCCTGGGTGGGAAGATCCCCTGGAGAAGGAATTGGCAACCCATTCCAGAACTTTTTGCCTGGGAAATCCTATGGACAGAAGAGCCTGATATGCTACAGTCCAAGGGGTTGCAAAGAATCAGACATGACTTAGTGACTAAACAACAACGATTGCTGTTTAATACAGGAAAAAGTCAGTATTTTAAAAAGTAAATTCAATGGACATTTTTTAAAGGAAAGCATGAAATGTCATCTTTGTGCAAAATGGGTCTTTTTTGAATAAGAGATTAAGCCTTCTGGCTCCTTCCTTGATTGATATATTTATTTATACATTAAAATCTCTTGGTGAAGAAGTACAGAATTAAACGGATCACCAGTTCAGGGCCCGGATGCTCGGGGCTGGTGTGCAGGGATGACCCAGAGGGAGGATAAAGGGAGGAGGGAGGTGGGAGGGGGGTTCAGGAGGGGGAACTTATGTACACCTGGGGCGGATTCATGTCAAAGTATGGCAAAACCCAAACCCAAAGTATAATATTGTAAAATAATTAGCCTCCAATAAAAAAAAAGTTAAAAAAAGCACAACCAAATGAGCCCCTATAGACATTAAATCATATTTTGGACTGCTTAATCAATGCTATCTGGTCCAAAACATATATTCAAAATATTCCATAACTTCCATGCTTTGCTTGTGAAATATAGTCTTGCCTAGATTATAGAAATTTATTTAGCCTTGTCCTTTGTTTTAAATGTTGAATATTCTTCAACAAATTTCATGTAATGGAAATGTAATTAATCTTCCCATTTCCTCTTGTCTACACTTGTAACAAATTAGAAGAAAATTAGTTAAATACTTAGAAACCAATAACTCTTGAGATTTTATGTTTCAGATTTGTGGTTCAGTTTTTTGAAAAGCATTTGTATTTTATCAAGAAAGTTATCAAAAGAGGTAAACACATCAATTAAGGAGGATTCTTAGGCTGTGATTTGGGGACAATTAAATGGATTATGGGCAAATTGCTTTTCCTGGGGCAGCTCGGATAAGTCTTTTAGCCCTTGAAGAAACAGCATGTGACTTTCTAGGAGGCCACATAGATACTTCATTGTGTAGACACAGAAGAAACCTCGGAATAGAATATGAGTTATGCTTCAGGGGGAATTTTGTCTCAGCAATTTGCTGTTTGTCGCAGCAATTTGCTAAAGGCCAAATATGTTAGATAGTATCTTTATTCCCTCAAAGTTTATAAGAACTACTTTGTTGGACTTGGTAATTATTGTCGAGTGGATCTTCAAAATACAAATTGTGGCCTAGAACCTAAGGTTCCATTCTCAACTTTACTGTCGCTCAAAAGTTGATTAAATATACAGTCCCTTGCTTAAATATGAATTCAAAGTATATGTTCTTCTTGTGAAGCAATGAAATCTAACTTGGAGTTTAGATAATACTGCACTTTAGTGTAAGATTGTGTTGGATATATGTGTTAACTATCACTTGAGTCTTATCACCAAGAAGAATTCAGAATTATGAATATATGGCCATGGTCTTTATCCAGAGAACAACAAGGAAATTCCTCTAATTTTTGGGTTACAATGATTACTCTGATAAACAGTTGGAAAAAATAAATTTTCTGATTTCTGTGTGTATTAGAATAGTCACACTTGACTGAAAATACTTGTATTCATTTAAATCCAACCATATGAAGAAACAATAGAAAGGCAGTAAGTTGAACATTTTGATGTTCTCCATAATGTTGTTTTGCCATCAAGCAATGATGAACCTATATATTTAAGTCTTTGCATTACAACAGTTATCCGCATTTCAGCTAAAAAACCCATATGCTTCACAGTATCCTAACAAGATTCTCAAATTATTTAAGAGCAAGGAAGATGACAGGACAGGGGTACAGAAACATCCTGGTTTTCTTGACTAAGTTTAATCCTTTACTATTTCTTCAGTGTCTGTTCACTAAAACAAAACTGTTCTTATCTTGGAAAACAGTGACACAACTCTAATGCATCCACTTGGTCAACATTTTATTAAATATATTTGGAAAATCTAGGTAGTTCATTATGATTTTTTTCTCTACAGTGAAGGAGCACTAAAAACACTTTAAAAGTGTTTTTGTGTGAAATGGGTAGAGTTCGGTGGAAGCAGCACCCAAAGGAACACAGGTTGATATGAGAAGGCAGGCTGGCAGCTGGACACTTTGAAATTTTATTCTGATACAAGCTATTAGAAAATTGAATTATGATAACTAAGTTTAAACAAAGACTTCATGGGAAATGGATGGGGAAACAGTGGAAACAGTGTCAGACTTTATTTTTTTGGGCTCCAAAATCACTGCAGATGCTGATTGCAGCCAGGAAATTAAAAGACGCTTACTCCTTGGAAGGAAAGTTATGACCAACCTAGATATTACGTTAAAAAAGCAGAGACATTACTTTGCCAACCAAGGTCCGTCTAGTCAAGGCTATGGTTTTTCCCGTGGTCATGTATGGATGTGAGAGTTGGACTGTGAAGAAGGCTAGTCGCCGAAGAATTGATGCTTTTGAACTATGGTATTGGAGAAGACTTGAGAGTCCCTTGGACTGCAAGGAGATCCAACCAGTCCAATCTAAAGGAGATCAATCCTGGGTGTTCATTGGAAGGACTGATGCTAAAGCTGAAACTGCAATACTTTGGCCACCTCATGCGACAAGTTGACTCACTGGAAAAGACTCTGATGCTGGAAAGGATTGGGGGCAGGAGGAGAAGGGGACGACAGAGAATGAGATGGCTGGATGGCATCACCGACTCTATGGACATGAGTTTGAGTGAGCTCCGGGAGTTGGTGATGGACAAGGAGGCCTGGGGTGCTGTGATTCATGGGGTCGCAAAGAGTCGGACACGACTGAGCGACTGAACTGAACTAAACTGAAGGAAATTTCAAAATGGATCTCCTGAGTGCCTCTGTTACCTTGTCACTGTTTATAAGTTATCATTTTTTTTTATTAGTGGTAGCTTTGTGCTATTTTCGCTTGAGTGGTGCTTTAAAAATGAACAGTGTGAAGATGTTAATGGAAGGACTTGGTAAGATCTGTGTGCCGGGGCTACTGAAACAGGGTGAAAGGTGAACCAAAAAGAGTTAAGTCTGAAATACCAGTTCAGTTCAGTTCAGTTCAGTTCAGTTGCTCAGTCGTGTCCGACTCTTTGCGACCCCGTGAATCACAGCACGCCAGGCCTCCCTGTCCATCACCAGCTCCCGGAGTTCACTCAAACTCATGTCCATTGAGTCAGTGATGCCATCCAGCCATCTCATCTCAGTAACAGGCAAACAATGCTGGGACATATTTGAAATAATCCAGCAGATTTAAACTGATAGCAAATATGACAGCTTTTTAGCATGTTTATTGGAGCAAGATGTTTTTTTTGTGTGTTTAAGTATAAGGACTCAAAGACCTTTGATTCTATACTCAGAGGCTTTTTAGAATCTACTTCTGTAATGACATCTATCTTATCCTTGTGCAACACATAAGATCCTTGAAAACTGATGAATCTTGTTAAGTGTTCAGAGGATAGAATACCCACCAGGATACCCACTCACTTTCCTTGGGCGCTGTGGGACTGCTTGTACAGAGAGGAAGTGCCTGCTTTGTGCTAAGCCAGCAGAAACATTAGAAACCAGTTAGTTAAGGTCATTCCATGTGCTTAGGGTAATTCAGACAGACGAGAAGCCTCAGCCCTTTTGATCTTCTTTCTATATGCTTTGAAAATATATATATATATATGATGAAAAGAAGGATATGAAAGAAAATAATGCTCTTTGGTCAGTTAAATCAAAGGCAGCTCTAAAACAGAGCTAAACTAGAGAGGTGGCTCCCTCATGTAGGCCCTGGACCCTGAACAGCTGTTTGCAGTGAGCTTATGCAACCTTGGTGCTGTGCTGTGCTTGTAATTGAAGTTCATCTTTATGAGATTTCAGCAGAGCCTGGTCAAAGAGGTTGGTCATTAAAGGCAGGAAGCATAGCGACTTTAGTAAATATAGTAGAAAGAAATGCAATTTTCTTTAGCAAGGTGTTAAGGAGAGAGCTTTGAAATTTATCTTAATTTAGCCTTAGAAAGATATGACCTTGCGCCTACATCCTGCTGTAGAGTTGCCTTTTGATGTACTTGCTTTACATACTAAGGGAGATGACTGTGTTTCCTTAATTGAGTTTGTGTTCTATTGCTTACTTGGTAAAGTCTATTTTAGGAGCTTTATAAATTGACCATAAAAACCTCCCCTAGACTGAAATTTCAGGGACCTAGGAGAAAACTATTTCTTTTACTTAAAAAGACATTTATTTACATAAGATTCAAGGTCATTCAAGTATTAATTTTCTTGTTAACTCTTCTAGTTTATTAGTTTTTCTTTCAGAAAATAATATTCTCCAACTTTCAATAAAAGAAGACAAGTCATAAGTTAGATAAGCACTGGATATATAATAGTATAAGAATCACAGAAATCTGATTTCAGAAACCCTGGAGGGAAGTAGTGGCTTGAGAGCCTGAGAAGTATAGCAATCTGCCAGGAGATTGGGCTTTCATGGGGTATACGATATGTTTGGATACAGTTCCAGTTCAGACATAAGTGAAAATTTCATAATTAAGTGAAAATTATGAAAGTTTCCAAGCTAGGAACTGAAGATAGCTTGATGAAAAGAAAACCCCCCCCCAAAAAAAATCATTTTGTCCAACTGCAGGGGGGATGCTGGTTCTTTTTTCTTTATATATTCTTCCCAAGTTTGTTTTTTTTTTTGCCAGTTTCACACTCTAGGGGGTGCTTGCTCTTTTCCCCCTTTCCCCCTTTCTAGTTCCACCTTTGGTTCCCCGTTCAAGTCCACTTTTTTGTGCTCCTGTTTCCCCTGTGGACCCTTCAGATAATCCACCTGAATGGATACCAGAAAAAGCTGAAGCCTCAGTTGCCGCTCATGGTCTGTTGCGAACAGTGACCAAATCTTAGAAAGGCATTTGCTGCTCCATTTAAATAGGTCCCACTCCTTCCCCCTCCTTTTTTTTTTTTTTTTTTTTTAGGATCTGATCTTAGGGTTGTGGTTTTTCTGGGTATTCCAATCAGTATACTTTTATGCATATAATTAAACTTCTTACAGACACATAAGGGAGATTTGACAGACAGAAGAGGAAGAGGCAATGTGAAGATGGCTTTAAAAATAAGAATGATGTACAAACTAACGGGAAAACATGGATTCTGAAAGGCACAATAAGCTGGACAAAGGGAAGAAGTATTCTCCCACAGTGCTTCCAGAGGGAGCAAGCTCCTGCTGTAAACTTAACTTTTTGGGCTTGGCCTCCAAAATTATGAGAGTATGCAATTATTTTGCTGTTTAAACCATCAAATTGGTGATAGTTTGCTGTAGCAGCCATAAGAAAGTAATACAGATTTTGGTCCTGGGAAGTGGGTGTTGCTGTAGGAAAATGCCAAAAAGCACCGGGAAAAGGTTTTAAAATGAGATAATGGACAGAGGGTGGGAGAATTTTGAGGTACATGATGGAAAAAGCCTGGATTCTAGTGAGTGCTCGGAATGAAGTGAGGAGCATGAAAAAGAACAATTCTGTCATCTTAGAGAATATATATATATATATATATATTGTCATGAGCAGCGTGTTGATAGAAATTTGAATGTTTTGGGTGTTTCTTGTGAGGACTCAGAAGACAGTGAAGAACATTTTATTCTAAAATAGAGCAAGCATGATTCTTGTTGTGTAGGCTGAAAATAGACCTTATAAGTGAAGGCCTCAGATATTTAGCTGAGGAGATTTCCAAGTCAACAGTTGAATATGCAGGGCCCGGGTTCTTTTTTTTTTTTTTATTATAGTACAATGCAAGAGGAAAGAGATAAATTAAGGAAGGAACTGTTAAGGCAAAAGAAACCAGCACTTAATATTTTGAGAAATTTGCAGCCTATCCAGGGGTTACAAAAATTGCTAATGTTGGGATTTTAACTCTTACGAAAGCAGTCTCTGGAGAGAAAGCAGAGGTGGGCTGGACAACATTTTGCTTGAAGAGATTGCATGTGGATTCACACAGCAGTCTCAGAAGAAGCTAGGAATAAAGATGGAGTTGTCTGGGAAAGATCTATGGAGCCTCCATTCCTAATGAGAAGAATTCCCTTAATATACACAGGAGATCCACCAGCTTTATGAGAGTAATATATCAGACACATTACAGTCAGGCCTGGACTAAAAGGGACAGGGACAGTAAAATGAAAGAAAGTCATTGGACCCCCACCCTCACCCCAGGACTTGACAGGCAAGAAATGAGCTGATAGAGCTACTTGTCTGCAAACATTGTGGTACCCTTTAAGAAAAAGGAGTATGACTCCAAGGGCAGAGTGGTGATCCTACAGGCAGAGGCTTAAAAGGCTTCAGGCAGTGGAGATCTACATAGCTGCCATAGAGGCCTACCTAGAAGCTGTGGGCTCAAAGGGCAAAGCTGTCGGCTTTGAATGGATGCCAGGTAGGACCTAGAGGGATTATTTTCAGGCCTGAAACCTCATGAAATTTCCCCTGTTGCATTTCACATTTTGGGGGGAATAAGTAACCCCTTTATTCCTCTCAATTTCTCCCTGCTTGAATGGAGAATATCTAACACTCCTATCCTATGTCTTTCATATCATTGTTTTGAAAGCAGGTAACTTGCTTTTAAGTTTCACAAATCCACTGTTGGAGGAGGGTTTTCCCTTAGGATAAATCACAGAGTCTGAGAGTCTCACCTATACTTAGTTTAGATGATGAGATCTGGGACTTCTGAACTTACCATCAGTTAAGTTCATTCACTCAGTTGTGTTCGACTCTTTGTGACCCCATGGACTGCAGCACGCTAGGTCTCCCTATCCGTCACAAACTCCTGGAATTTACTCAAACTCATGTCCATTGAGTCGGTGATGCCATCTAACCATCTCATCCTCTGTTGTCCCCTTCTCCTCCCGCCTTCAATCTTTCCCAGCATCAGGGTCCTTTCTAATGAGTCAGTTCTTTGCATCAGGTGGCCAAACTATTGGAGTTTCAGCATCAACATCAGTCCTTTGAATGAATATTCAGGACTGATTTCCTTTAGGATGGACTGTTTGTATCTCCTTGCTGTCCAAGGGGCTCTCAAGAGTCTTCTGTAACACCACAGTTCAAAAGTATCAGTTCTTTGGCACTCAGATTTCTTTATAGTACAACTCTCACATCCATACATGAGTACTGGAAAAATCATAGCTTTGACTGGATGAACCTTTGTTGGTAAGGTAATATCTCTGCTTTTTAATATGCTGTCTAGGTTGGTCATAGCTTTTCTTCCAAGGAGCAAGCGTGTTTTAAATTCATAGCTTCAGTCACCATCTGCAGTGATTTTGGAGCTCCCCAAAATATAGTTTGTCACTGTTTCCACTGTTTCCCCATCTATTTTCCATGAAGTGATGGGGCCAGATGCCATGATGTTACCATATTTATATGTAATTTTGTACTTATAGTTGATGCTGTAATAAGTGGGGTGGGGGGTATGCACTGAGTGCATTTTTTTTGCACGGGACAGACCTGAGTTTGGGGCTCAGAGGACAGAGTATAGCAGTTTAAATTCTGGCTCTCCAACACATATGTCCATATCCAAATCCCGAGAACCTGTGAATAGTCTTTTATTTAGAAAAAGAGTCTTTGAAGGCTCTGGAGATGAGATTATCCTGATTACTCAAATGTACCCTAAATCCATTTACAAGAGTCTCTATAAGAGACAGAAGAGAAGACAGGGATAGAGCAGAAAGCACTGTGAAGACAGAGAGTTTGGAGGGATGTGGCCAGAAGTCAAGTGATGTCAACATCCACCAGGAGCAGAAACAGCCAAGAAGGATTCTCTCCTAGAGTCTCCACAGATAGTGCAGCTCTGCTGACACCTTAATTTTGCATTTCTCATGTCCAAAACCATGAGAATAAATTTCTCTTGTTTTAAGTCTCCAAGTTTGTGGTAATTTGTTATGGCATCCCTCAGAAACTAAAAATATTTCACCTTCAAACTACTTTGTCTGGTGAACTGAAACTTTCTTGGCCACGGTTCTAATTTATCCCTTTGGATCATGGTGACAACCAGGATGACTTATTGCCCTCCCCTTATGTCAGCCAACACCCCCTGGCATCCCCGGAGGAGATAATTCCCTGTAGGAGGACACATTTTCTCTCCCTCTTTATCTCCTGTCCATTCCCAAGTTGTTGGGACACCTCTTGGGTAGCTTCTACTTTCATTTTTTCTTTCTTCTCAAAACACGCACCAGCTTAGTACAGCACCCACTCCTACTCTTTGGACTCATTCCTGTCGTCTTACTGCTGTTCTCCGAACTCTGCAGCCCATTTCTCTTTGTAATATACCCCTGCAGGAACTCAGTGCACATTTGCATTTTAATGGAGATATAATTGACTTCCACTCAATATTTAAATAATTAAGACTTCACATTTACATTTTAATCTAGATATTTTCTAGCCCTATTTCCCCTAACTTTGGGGGGAAGACATCTTTCCTGACAGGTGACAACTGTAGCTGTCATGCTCTCAGCACCTACTTTGTGCCAAGCATCAGGATAGTTTTTCTGTAGTTATCAACTGAATCCCCACAATAATCTTTATTTCATCCCGTTTGCAAACTAGGAGAAAGATAGCAGGAGATTCAAACAAACTCATGTGGTTTACAGAACTATAGTATAGGCTGGGGAACCCAAGATATTTCATGTCTTATACTTATGTTTTTGATTTTTTAGTATCTACTGTTAAAGCCTGAACAGGCAAGTTTTCTCAACCTCTTTTCTACCTTTTTTCTCAATGACAGAAATAAGAGTAACTCACAGTTGACTTAACTGAGTTCTTACTCCTGTCTCAAGTGCTAGCCCTCTGCATTTGTTATCATGTATGATTTTTTTATAGTAGCCTTATTAGGTGGCTACCAGCTGCTTGAGTACAGATGAAGAAACTAAATCTTAAGTTGAATATCTTATCTCAAAATACACAGCTATTTTGATGTAGCACATGTATTTGAATCCAGATATGTCTAAATACAGAAACTGAACCCTTAACTACTTCAGTTCAGTTCAGTTCAGTCGCTCAGTCGTGTCTGACTCTCCGCGACCCCATGAATCATAGCACACCAGGCCTCCCTGTCCATCACCAACTCCCGGAGTTCACTCAAACTCATGTTCATCGAGTCAGTGATGCCATCCAGCCATCTCATTCTCTGTCATCCCCTTCTCCTCCTGCCCCCAACCTTTCCCAGCATCAGAGTCTTTTCCAGTGAGTCAACTCGTAGAAGAGTACAATAACTCAAGTCATCAAAGATCAGTACAGTGTCTTAGTACATGTAAGATCCCAAGTTAGAGCAAAATAGTGTAACTTTGTAGTCAAGCTCAATCATGTCCAACTCTTTGTGATTCCATGAACTATAGCCTTCTACGTCTTCTGTCCACGGGATTTTTCAGGCAAGAATACTGGAGTGGGTTGCCATTTCCTCTTCCAAGGGATCTTCCTGACCCAGTGATTAAACCCATGTCTTCTGTGTTGCAGGTGAAGTCTTTACTGCTGAGTCCTAGGGGAACTTTGTAGTAATTAAATGTATATGTTCAAAAGATACTTCCTGGTCATATATATATTAATCATTGCTGATCAAAGTAAATGTCAGAGTGATATTTATGTATCATGACCTTGAAAGTCATTTGAAACAACTTTCAGTTAAAAGGTAATTAAAAAATAAATCCAAATTCCAGAAACAAGAGTTAAGAATAGACCTCAAAATTTTAAAGCATGTTAAGAATAAGATCACAGGTCCAAAGTGGAGTTGCTTATGTTAAGCTTCACATCACCAAATTGAGAGTTAGCTTAATTACAATTTTGGTCCTTCTAGAAATGGAATCTTGAATCTGTCATTCAGCAATCAGCAGATCAGTACTAATAATCTGCCTAACAGACCCTTGCCATCCCCTAAAGTGTAGTAACTTTGTGATGTTACTGCTGTTTGGCCTAGTATAACTTCCTTGTTCCTGCTCCTTTCTACTTGTAAAAGTCTTTCATTTTGTGCAGTTCCTCAGGCTCCTTTCTATCTGTTAGATTAGATGTTGCCTTATTCAAATTGATTTTTGCCCAAATTTAAAGATTTTAATGTGCCTTAGTTTACCTCTTAACAAGCACAAATGGGAATGGAGAATGTTAAGTGTGCTGAAGCTTGGTTAAATGGTTACAACCTGTTGTTGCTACTCAGTCACCCAGTTGTGTAGGCCAGGCCTCCCGATCCCTCACCATCTCCCAAAGATGGCCTAATTTCATGTCCATTGCATTGGTGATATCATCCAGCCATCTCATCCTCTGATGCCTTCTCCTTTTGCCCTCAATCTCACTTTTCCAATGAGTCGGCTGTTTGCATCAGATGACCAAAATTCTGGAGTTTCAATTTCAGCATCAGTCCTTCCAATGAGTATTCAGGGTTGACTTCCTTTAAGATTGACTGATATGATATCCTTGCAGTCCCAGGGACTTTCAGGAGTCTTCTCTAGCACCACAATTCAAAGGCATCAATTCTTTGGTGCTCTGCCTTGCTTAGATTCCAGCTCTCACAACTGTACGTGACCATTGGGAAGACCATAGCCCTGACTATACAGGTCTTTGTTGACAGAGTAATTTCTCTGCTTTTCTACTCACTGTCTAGGTTTGTCATAGCTTTCCTGCTAAGAAAAAATTGTCTTCTGATTTCATAGCTGTAGTCACCACCTGCAGTGATTTTAGAGCCCAAAGAGGAAATCTGTAACAACTTTCAGATTTTCCCCTTCTATCTGCCATGAAGTAATGAGGCTGGATGCCATAATCTTAGTTTTTTTGAAATTTAGTTTTAAGCTGGCTCTTTCACTCTCCTCCTTCACGCTCATCAAGAGGCTCTTTAGTTCTTCTTTACTTTCTGCCATTACAGTGGTATCATTTGCATATCTGAGGTTGTTGATGTTTCTCCAACCTACCTTGACTCTAGCTTGTAACTCACCCAGTCTGGCATTTCTCATGATGTGCTCAGCATATAGGTTAAACAAACAGGGTGACAGCAGACAGACCTGTCATACTCCTTTCTCAATCTTGAACCAATCAGTTGTTCCATACAGGGTTCTAATTGTTGCTTCTTGACCTGCATACAGGTTTCTCAGGAGACAGGTAAGATGGTCTGGTATTCCCATCTCTTTAAGAGATTTCCACAGTTTGATCCACACAGTCAAAGGCTTTACCTTTGTTGATGAAACAGAGGGAGATGATTTTCTGGAATTCTCTTGCTTTCTCTATGATCCAGTGAATGTTGGCAATTTGATCTCTTGTTCCTCTGCCTTTTCTAAACCCAGTTTGGACATCTGGAAGTTCTTTGTTTGCATAATGCTGAAGCCTAGCATGCAAGATTATAAGCATGACCTTACTAGCATGGGAAAGAAAGAAAGAAAAAAAGGGGTGAAGTAAACTCAGTCATGTGCAACTCTTTGTGACCCTATGGACTGTAGCCTTCCAGGCTTCTCTGTCCATGGGATTTTCTAGGCAAGAGAAAAGGGAAAGTGGGTTGCCTTTTTCTTCTCCAGGGGATCTTCCTGGCCCAGGGATCAAACCCAGGTCCCCCTGCATTGAAAGGCAGACGCTTTATCCTCTGAGCCACCAGGGAAGCATAGGAGATCAGTACAATTGTCAGATGGTTAGAACATTCTTTGGCACTACCCTTCTTGGGACCTGGGATGAGGATTGACATTTTCCAGTCCCATGGCCACTGCTGGGTCTTCCAGATTTGCTGACATATTGAATGCAACACCTTGATGGAATCATTCTCTAGGATTTTGAATAGTTCTGCTGAAATTCCATTGCATATACTAGCTTTATTTTTTTTTTTTATTAATTAATTTATTTTAATTGGAAGCTAATTATTTTACAATATTGTAGTGGTTTTTGCCATACATTGACATGAATCAGCCATGGGTGTACATGTATCCCCCATCCTGAAGCCCCTTCCCACCTCCTTCCCCATCCCATCCCTCAGGGTAATCCCAGTGCACCGGCCCTGAGTGCCTGCCTCATGCATTGAACATGGACTGGCAATCTAGTTCACATGTGGTAATATACGTGTTTCAATGCTATTCTCTCAAATCATCCCACCCTTGCCTTCTCCCACAAGGTCCAAAAGTCTGTTCTTTACATCTGTATCTCTTTTGCTGTCTCACATATACAGTCATCGTTACCATCTTTCTAAATTCCATATATATGCGTTAATATACTGTATAAGGCAATGCCAAAGAATGCTCAAATTACCACACAGTGGCACTCATCTCTCACACTAATAAAGTCATGCTCAAAATTCTCCAAGCCAGACTTCAGCAATAGGTGAACCGTGAACTTCCAGGTGTTGAAGATGGTTTTAGAAAAGGCAGAGGAACCAGAGATCAAATTGCCAACATCCGCTGGATCATGGAGAAAGCAAGAGAGTTCCAGAAAAACATCTATTTCTGCTTCATTGACTATGAGAAAGCTTTTGACTGTGTGGATCACAATAAACTGTGGAGAATTCTGAAAGAGAAGGGAATACCAGACCACCTGACCTGCCTCTTGAGAAACCTGGATGCAGGTCAGGAAGCAACAGTTAGAACTGGACATGGAACAACAGACTGGTTCCAAAAGGAAAAGGAGTACGTCAAGGCTGTATATTGTCACCCTGATTATTTAACTTATATGCAGAGTACATCATTAGAAATGCTGGGCTAGAAGAAGCACAAGCTGGAATCAAGATTGCCGGGAGAAATATCAATAACCTCAGATATGCAGATGACACCACCCTTATGGCAGAAAGTGAAGAGGAACTCAAAAGCCTCTTGATGAAAGTGAAAGAGGAGAGTGAAAAAGTTGGCTGAAAGTTCAACATTCAGAAAACTAAGATCATGGCATCTGGTCCCATCACTTCGTGGGAAATAGATGGGGAAACAGTGGAAACAGTGTCAGACTTTATTTTTTGGGGCTCCAAAATCATTGCAAATGCTAATTGCAGCCATGAAATTAAGACACTTACTCCTTGGAAAGAAAGTTATGACCAACCTAGATAGCATATTAAAAAGCAGTGACCTTACTTTGCCAACAAAGGTGCGTCTAGTCAAGGCTATGGTTTTTCCCGTGGTCATGTATGGATGTGAGAGTTGGACTGTGAAGAAAGCTGAGCGATGAAGAAATGATGCTTTTAAACTGTGGTGTTGGAGAAGACTCTTGAGAGTCCCTTGGACTGCAAGGAGATCAGTCCTGGGTGTTCACTGGAAGGACTGATGCTAAAGCTGAAACTCCAACACTTCGGCCACCTCATGCGACGAGTTGACTCAGTGGAAGAGACTCTGATGCTGGGAAGGATTGGGGGCAGGAGGAGAAGGGGACGACAGAGGATGAGATGGCTGGATGGCATCATTGACTCAATGGAAATGAGTTTGAGTGAACTCCGGGAGTTGGTGATGGACAGCGAGACCTGGCGTGCTGTGATTCATAGGGTCACAAAGAGTCAGACATGGCTGAGCGACTGAACTGAACTGAACTGATAATGTATTGGTGTTTTTCTTTCTGACTTACTTTACTCTATGTAAGAGGTTCCAGTTTCATCCACCTCATTCAGTTCAGTCCAGTTCAGTTGCTCAGTCGTGTCTGACTCTGCGACTCCAAGAATCACAGCATGCCAGGCCTCCCTGTCCATCACCAACTCTCGGAGTTAACTCAAACTCATGTCCATCAAGTCGGTGATGCCATCCAGCCATCTCATTCTTTGTCGTCCCTGTCTCCTCCCACCCCCAATCCCTCCCAGCATCAGAGTCTTTTCGAGTGAGTCAACTCGTCGCATGAGGTGGCCAAAGTATTGGAGTTTCAGCTTTAGCATCAGTCTTTCCAGTGAACATCCAGGATTGATCTCCTGTAGAATGGACTAGTTGGATCTCCTTGCAGTCCAAGGGACTCTCAAGAGTCTTCTCCAACACCATAGTTCAAAAGAATGAAGTCTTCGACGCTCAGCTTTCTTCACAGTCCAACTCTCACATCCATACATGACCACCTGAAAAACCATAGCCTTGACTAGACGGACCTTTGTTGGCAAAGTAATTTTTCTCCTTTTTAATATGCTATCTAGGTTGGTCATAACTAACCTTCCAAGGAGTAAACGTCTTTTAATTTCATGGCTGCAATCAGCATCTGCAGTGATTTTGGAGCCCAAAAAATAAAGTCTGACACTGTTTCCACTGTTTTTCCATCTATTTCCCATGAAGTGATGGGACCAGATGACATGATCTTTGTTTTCTGAATGTTGACCTTCAAGCCAACCTTTTCACTCTCCTTTTTCACTTTCATCAAGAGACTTTTGAGTTCCTCTTCACTTTCTGTCATAAGGGTAGTGTCATCTGCATATCTGAGGTTATTGATATTTCTCCCAGCAATCTTGATTCCAGCTGGTGCTTCTTCCAGCCCAGCGTTCCTCATGATGTACTCTGCATATAAGTTAAATAAGCAGGGTGACAATACACAGCCTTGACGTACTCCTTTTCCTATTTGGAACCAGTCTGCTGTTCCATGTACAGTTCTGACTGTTCCTTCCTGACCTGCATACAGTTTTATCAAGAGTTAGGTCAGGTGGTCTCATATTCCCATCTCTTTCAGAATTTTCCACAGTTTATTGTGATTCACACATCAAAGGCTTTGTCATAGTCAATAAAGCAGAAATAGATGTTTTTCTGGAACTCTCTTGCTTTCTCCATGATCCAGCGGATGCTGGAAATTTGATCTCTGGTGCCTCTGCCTTTTATAAAACCTGCTTGAACATCTGGGCGTTCATGGTTCACATATTGCTGAAGCCTGGCTTGGAGAATTTTGAGCATGACTACTAGCGCGTGAGATGAGTGCAATTGTGTGGTAGTTTGAGCATTCTTTTTCATTGCCTTTCTTTGGGATTGGAGTGGAGACTGACGTTTTCCAGTCTTGTTGCCACTGCTGAGTTTTCCAAATTTGCTGGCATATTGAGTGCATCACTTTCACAGCATCATCTTTCAGGATTTGAAAGAGCTCAATTGGAATTCCATCACATCCACTAGCTTTGTTCGTCGTGATGCTAAGGCTCACTTGACTTCACATTCCAAGATGTCTGGCTCTAGGTGAGTGATCACGCTATCGTAATTATCTTGGTCGTGAAGATCTTTTTTGTACAGTTCTTCTCTGTATTCTTGCCACCTCTTCTTAATATCTTCTGCTTCTGTTAGGTCCATACCATTTCTGTCCTTTATTGAGCCTATCTTTGCCTGAAACTTTCCCTTGATATCTCTAATTTTCTTGAAGAGATCTCTTGTTTTTCCTATTCTGTTGTTTTCCTCTATTTCTTTGCATTGATCACTGAGGAAGGCTTTCTTATCTCTCCTTGCTGTTCTTTGGAACTCTGCATTCAGATGCTTATATCTTTTCTTTCCTCTTTTGCTTTTCGCTTCTCTTCTTTTCACAGCTATTTGTAAAGCCTCCTCAGACAGCCATTTTGCCTTTTCGCATTTCTTTTCCATGGGGATGATCTTGGTCCCTGTCTCCTGTACAATGTCACGGACCTCCACCCATATTTCATCAGGCACTCTATCTATCCAATCTAGTCCCTTAAATCTATTTCTTACTTCCACTGTATAATCATAAGGGATTTGATTTAGGTCATATCTGAATAGTCTAGCGGTTTTCCCTACTTTCTTCAATTTCAGTCTGAAGTTGGCAATAAAGAGTTCATGATCTGAGCCACAGTCAGCTCCTGGTCTTGTTTTTGCTAACTGTATACAGCTTCTCCATCTTTGGCTGCCAAGAATATAATCAATCTGATTTCGGTGTTGACTCTGGTGATGTCCATGTATAGAGTCTTCTCTTGTGTTGTTGGAAGAGGGTGTTTGCTATGACCAGTGCATTCTCTTGGCAAAACTCTATTAACATTTGCCCTGCTTCATTTTGTGCTCCAAGGCCAAATTTGCCTGTCACTCCAGGTGTTTCTTGACTTTCTACTTTTGCATCCCAGTCCCCTATAATGAAATGGACATCTTTTTGGGTGTTATTTCTAAAAGACCCTGTAGGTCTTCATAGAACCGTTCAACTTTGACTTCTTCAGCATTACGGGTTGGGGCATCGACTTGGATTACTGTAATATTGAATGGTTTGCCTTGGAAACGAACAGAGATCATTCTGTCGTTTTTGAGATTGCATCCTAGTACTGCATTTAGGACTCTTTTGTTGACCATGATGGCTACTCCATTTCTTCTAAGGGATTCCTGCCCACAGTAGTAGGTATAATGGTCATCTGAATTAAATTCACCCATTCCAGTCCATTTTAGTTCACTGATTCCTAGAATGTCGACGTTCACTCTTGTCATCTCCTGTTTGACAACTTCCAATTTTCCTTGATTCATTGACCTAACATTCCAGGTTCCTATGCAATATCGCTCTTTACAGCATCAGACCTTACTTCTATCATCAGTCCCATCCACAACTATGTATTTGTTTAGCTTTGGCTCCATCCCTTCATTCTTTCTGGAGTTATTTCTCCACTGATCTCCAGTAGCATAGTGGGCACCTACTGACCTGGGGAATTCCTCATTCAGTATCCTATCATTTGCCTTTTGATATTGTTCATGGGGTTCTCAAGGCAAGTATACTGAAGTGGTTTGCCATTCCCTTCTCCAGTGGACCACATTCTGTCAGACCTCTCCACCATGACCCGTCTTCTGGATGGCCCCACACGGCATGGCTTAGTTTCACTGAGTTAGACAGGGCTGTGGTCCATGTGATCAGATCGACTAGTTTTCTGTGATTATGATTTCATTGTGTCTACCCTCTGATGCCCCCTTGCAATACCTACCATCTTATTTGGGTTTCTTTTACGTTGGTCATGGGATATCTCTTCACAGCTGCTCCAGCAAAGCGCAGCCGCTGTTCCTTACCTTGGACATGGGATAGCTCCTTTCTGCCATGCTTCTCTGCGTGGTCGGTTGTGCCACCGGAGCAGGCATCTCTAGAGTCTGTGCAGCCGGAGCTGGCGTCTCATTAGACAGATTCAAATGCATCCTTTTTAATAACTGAGTAATACTCCATTGTGTATATGTACCACAGCTTTCTTATCCATTCATCTGCTGATGGACATCTAGATTGTTTCCATGTCCTCGCTATTGTAAACAGTACTGTGATGAACATTGGGGTACACGTGTCTCTTTCAGTTCTGGTTTTCTTGGTATGTATGCCCAGCAGTGGGATTGCTGGGTCATAAGGCAGTTCTATTTCCAGGTTTTAAAGGAATTTCCACACTGTTCTCCATAGTGGCTGTCCTAGTTTGCATTCCCACCAACAGTGTAAGAGTGTTCCCTTTTCTTTGCATCCTCTCCAGCATTTATTGTTTGTAGACTTTTTGATAGCAGCCATTCTGACTGGTGTGAGATGGTACCTCATTATGGTTTTGATTTGCATTTCTCTGATAATGAGTGATGTTGAGCATCTTTTCATGAGTTTTTTAGCCATCTGTATGTCTCCTTTGGAGAAATGTCTGTTTAGTTCTCCTGCCCATTTTTGATTGGGTCATTTATTTTTCTGGTATTGAGCTGCTTGTATATTTTTGAGATTAATTCTTTGTCAGTTGCGTCATTTGCTATTATTTTCTCCCATTCTGAAGGCTGTCGTTTCACCTTGCTTATAGTTTCCTTTGTTGTGCAGAAGCTTTTGATTTTAATTAGGTCCCATTTGTTTATTTTTGCATTTATTTCCATTACTCTTGGAGGTGAGTCATAGAGGATCCTTCTGTGATTTATGTCAGAGAATGTTTTGCCCATGTTTCCCTCTAGGAGTTTTATAGTTTCTGGTCTTACATTTAGATATTCATCCACTTTGAGTTTATTTTTGTGTATGGTGTTAGAAAGTGTTCTAGTTTCATTCTTTTACAAGTGGTTGACCAGTTTTCCCAGCATCACTTGTTAAAGAGATCGTCTTTTCTCCATTCCATTGTATGTTTTTGCCTCTTTTGTCAGAGATAAGGTGTCCATAGGTGCGTGGATTTATCTCTGGGTTTTCTATTTTGTTCCATTGATCTATATTTTTGTCTTTGTGCCAGTATCATACTGTCTTGATGACTGTGGCTTTGTAGTATAGCCTGAAGCCAGGCAGGTTGGTTCCCCCAGTTCCACTCTTCTTTCTCAAGATTGCTTTGGCTATTTGAGGTTTTTTTTATTTCCATACAAATTATGAAATTATTTGTTCTAGTTCTGTAAAAAATACCATTGGTGGTTTGATAGGGATTGCATTGAATCTATAGATTACTTTGGGTTGTTTACTCATTTTCACTCTATTGATTCTTCTGATCCATGAACATGGTATATTCCTCCATCTATTAGTGTCCTCTTTGATTTCTTGCATCAGTGTTTTACAGTTTTCTATATATAGGTCGTTTCTTTCTTTTGGTAGATATATTCCTGAGTATTTTATTCTATTTTTGGTATGGTGAATGGAATTGTTTCCTTAATTTCTCTGTTTTCTCATTGTTAGTATATAGGAATGCAAGGGATTTCTGTGTGTTAATTTTATATCCTGCGACTTTACTATATTCATTGATTAGGTCTAGTAATTTTCAGGTGTCTTTAGGGTTTTCTATGTAGAGGATCATGTCACTTGCAAACAGTGAGAGTTTTGCTTCTTCGTTTCTAATCTGGATTCCTTTTATTGCTTTTTCTTCTCTGATTGCTATGACAAAAACTTCCAAAACTATGTTGAATACTAGTGGTGAGAGTGGGCACCCTTGTCTTGTTCCTGACTTTAGAAGAAATGCTTTCAATTTTTCACCATCGAAGATAATGTTTGCTGTGGGTTTATGATATATAGCTTCTATACCTGCTTTCTGGAGAGTTTTTGATCATAAATATATGTTGAATTTTGTCAAAGGCTTCAGTTCAGTTCAGTTCAGTTGCTTAGTCATGTCCGACTCTCTGCGACCCCATGAATCACTGCATCTATTTAGATAATCATATGGTTTTAATCTTTCAGTTTGTTAATGTGGTGTATCACATTGATTGATTTGTGAATATTGAAGAATCCTTGCATCCCCTGGATAAAGCCCACTTAGTCATGATGTATGATCTTTTTAATATGTTCTTGGATTCTGTTTGCTAGAATTTTGTTGATGATTTTTGCATCTATGTTCATCAGTGATATTGGCCTGCAGCTTTCTTTTTGTGGCATCTTTGTCTGGTTTTGGTATTAGGGTGATGGTGGCCTCATAGAATGAGTTTGGAAGTTTACCTTCCTCTGTAATTTTCTGGAAGAGTTTGAGTAGGCTAGGTGTTAGCTCTTCCCTAAATTTTTGGTAGAATTCACCTGTGAAGCCATCTGATCCTGTGCTTTGGTTTGTTGGAAGATTTTTGATTACAGTTTCAATTTCCATGCTTATGATGGGTCTGCTAAAATTTTCTATTTCTTCCTGGTTCAGTTTTGGAAGGTTATACTTTTCTAAGAATTCATCCATTTCTTCCAAGTTGTCCATTTTATTGTCACATAGTTGCTGATCGTAGTCTCTTATGACCCTTTGTATTTCTGTGTTGTCTGTTGTGATTTCTCTATTTTCATTTCTAATTTTGTTGATTTGATTCTTCTCCCTTTTTTTCTTGATGAGTCGGCCTAATGGTTTTTCTATTTTATTTATCCCCTCAAAGAACTAGCTTTTAGTTTTGTTGATTTTTGCTATAGTCCCCTTTCTTTTTATCTTCTCCTCTTTGGTTTGGTTTGGTGGGCATTTTTTATCATGTTCCTTTCAGTTCAGTTCAGTCGCTCAGTCGTGTCCGACTCTCCGCGACCCCATGAATCACAGCACGCCAGGCCTCCCTGTCCATCACCAACTCCCGGAGTACACTCAAACTCATGTCCACAGAGTCGGTGATGGCATCCAGCCATCTCATTCTCCGTCGTCCCCTTCTCCTCCCGCCCCCAACCTTTCCCAGCATCAGAGTCTTTTCCAGTGAGTCAACTCGTCGCATGAGGTGGCCAAAGTATTGCAGTTTCAGCTTTAGCATCAGTCCCTCCAATGAACACCCAGGATTGATCTCCTTTAGAATGGACTGGTTGGATCTCCTTGCAGTATACCAGCTGAATATTTCTCTGCCTTTTAATTTTGTTTAGATTGCTGTGTTTGGGGTGGGCTTTCTGTAGGCTGGATGCTTGTGGTTCCTCTTTATTGTGGAGGTTGCTCCCTGTGAGTGGAATTGGACTAGTGGTTTGTCAAGGTTTCCTGGTTAGAGAAGCTGTGTCTGTGTTCTGGTCTGTGGAGCTGGATTTCTTCTCTCTGGAGTGCAACAAAGTGTCTAGTAGTGAGTTTTGGGGTTCTATGGGTTTGGTGTGACTTTGGGCAGCCTGTATTTTAAGGCTCAGGGCTGTGTTCCTGCATTGCTAGGGAATTAGCAAGGTATGTCTTGCTCTGGAACTTATTGGCTCTTGGGTGAAGCTTGGTTTCAGTGTAGGTATGGAGACTTTTGGATGAGCCCTTGTCGATTAATGGTCCCTAGAGTCAGGAGTTTTCTGGTGTTCTCAAGTTTTGGATTTAAGCCTTCTGCCTCTGGCTTTCAGTTTTATTCTTACAGTAGCCCCAAGACTTTTCCATCCATACAGCACAGATGGTAAAACATCTAGGTTAATGGTGAAAAGATTTTCCACAGTGAGGGAGGTTCACAGAGTTATATAGAAAAGAGAAGACAGAAGAGGGAGATAGAGCTGACCAGGAGGAGAAGAGGGGGAATCAGAAGGGAAGAGACCAATCTAGTCAGTAATCAGTTCCCTAAGTGTTCTCCACAGCCCAGAACACCCAGAGAGAGTCACAGATTTAAGTAGAGAAGGGGGAGGGAGGAGATAGAGATGACCTGGGGGAGAAAAGGGAAAGACAAAAGGGGAGAGAGCAATCAAGCCAGTAATCACACCCCTGAGTAAAAATGGGTGCTGAAGATTAGATTCTTAAAGGTACAAATTTGATAACAAATACCAAAAAGCAAAGATTAAAGATCTAGAGTAGAGGTTAGACTCTCAAATATACAATATTAAAAATACAAAACAAAATCAATCACAAAAATTATAAAAAAAAAATATATGAAATTTGTTTTAAAAATAGTGGGGTTTTTTTGCAAGGTAGTATTAGGTTATAAAAATGAAAATTAAAGGTGTGATAAAGAAAGTAAAAATTAAAAAATAAAAATGATAATAGTAAAAATCTATATGTAAAAATATATACGTAAAAATATATACAGTAACTGTAAAAATGTATACACAGTGAGCAAAAACAAGACCAGGAGCTGACTGTGGCTCAGATCATGAACTCCTTATTACCAAATTCAGACTTAAATTGAAGAAAATAGGGAAAACCACTAGACTATTCAGGTATGACCTAAATCAAATCCTTTACAATTATACAGTAGAAGTGTGAAATAGATTTAAGGGACTAGAACTAATAGAGTGCCTAATGAATTATGGACTGAGATTCATGACATTGTACACGAGGCAGGGATCAAGACCATTCCCAAGAAAGAGAAATGCAAAACAGCAGAATGATTGTCTGAGGAGGCCTTACAAATAGCTATGAAAAGAAGAGAAGTGAAAAGCAAAGGAGAAAAGGAAAGATATACCCTTCTTAAAGCAGAGTTCCAAAGAATAGCAAGGAGAGATAAAAAAAAGCCTTCCTCAGTGATCAATGCAAAGAAATAGAGGAAAACAATAGAATGGGAAAGACTAGAGATCTCTTCAAGAAAATTAGAGATACCAAGGGAACATCTCACACAAAGATGGGCACAATAAAGGACAGAAATGGTATGGATGTAACAGAAGCAGAAGATATTAAGAAGAGGTGGCAAGAATACACAGAACTGTACAAAGAAGATCTTCTTGACCCAGATAATCTCGATGGTGTGAGCAGTCACCTAGATCCAGACATCCTGGAATGTGAAGTCAAGTGGGCCTTAGGAAGCATCACTATGAACACAGTTAGTGGGGGTGATGGAATTCCAGTTGAGCTATATCAAATCCTAAAAGATGATGCTCTGAAAGTGCTGCACTCAGTATACCAGCAAATTTGGAAAACTCAACAGTGGCCACAGGACTGGAAAAAACCAATTTTTCATTCCAATCCCAAAGAAAGCCAATGCCAAAGAATGCTCAAACTACCACATAAGTGCACTTGTCTCACACGCTAGCATATCAGAGCTCAAAATTCTCCAAGCCAGGCTTCAACAGTACGTGATCCGTGGATTTCCTGATGTTCAAGCTGGTTTTTAGAAAAGGAGGAGGAACTAAAGATCCAAAGTCAACATCCACTGGATCATCGAAAAAGCAAGAGTTCCAGAAAAACATCTATTTCTGCTTCATTGATTATGCCAAAGTATTTGACTGTGTGGATCACAATAAACTGTGGAAAATTCTGAAAGAGATGGGAATACCAGAGTACCTGATCTGCCTCTTGAGAAATCTGTATGTAAGACAGGAAACAACAGTTAGAACTGGACATGGAACAACAGACTGGTCCCAAATTGAAAAAGAAGAAGGTCAAGGCTGTATATTGTCACCTTGCTTATTTAACTTATATGCAGAGTACATCATGAGAAATGCTGGGCTGGATGAAGCACAAACTGGAATCAAAATTGCCAGGAGAAATATCAATAACCTCAGATATGCAGATGACACCACCCTTATGGCAGAAAGTGAAGAGGAACTCAAAAGCCTCTTGATGAAAGTGAAAGAGGAGAGTGAAAATGTTGGCTTAAAACTCAACATTCAGAAAACTAAGATCATGGCATCTGGTCCCATCACTTCATGGGAAATAGATGGGGAAACAGGGGAAACAGTGACAGACTTAATTTTTTCAGGTTCCAAAATCACTGCAGATGCTGATTGCAGCCATGAAGTTAAAAGATGCTTACTCCTTGGAAGGAAAGTTATGACCAACCTAGATAGCATATTAAAAAGCAGAGACATTACTTTGCCAACAGAGGTGCGTCTAGTCAAGGCTATGGTTTTTCTAGTGGTCATGTATGGATGTGAGAAGTGGACTATAAACTATGCTGAGCACTGAAGAGTTGATGCTTTTGAACTGTGGTGTTGGAGAAGAATCTTGAGAGTCCCTTGGACTACAAGGAGATCCAACCAGTCCATCCTAAAGGAAATCAGTCCTGAATTTGGAAGGACTGATGTTGAAGCTGAAACTCCAATACTCTGGCCACCTGATGTGAAGAGCTGACTCATTTGAAGAGACCCTGATGCTGGGAAAGATTGAAGGTGGGAGGAGAAGGGGATGACAGAGGATGAGAACGTTGGATTGCATCACCGACTCAATGGACATGAGTTTGAGTGAACTCTGGGAGTTGGTGATGGACAGTGAGGCCTGGCGTGCTGCAGTCCATGGGGTCACAAAGAGTCAGGCATGACTGAGTGACTGAACTGAATTGAAGTGAAATATATATCTAGGAATTTCTTGGAGTTGTTGGACAGCAGTGTCAGGTCAGTTCAGTTTCAAATAGTTCCTCGTTCCAGCTTGTAGATTTTCTACAAGTATAGGCCCCTTCCAATGCTTAGTCATTGTTAACTGAAGGGTTTTAATTTGTTGCACCTGTCACTTCCATAGCTGTTCCCTCTTGTTTATTTTGGCTTACTCTGTTTGCAAGTTTCTTCAGTGTCTAATTTCTACCCTGACACAAGGGGGAGAAGATGGTGGCTCACTTGTTCTGTTATGTTCTGCAGAGGGAGGAACACTGCAAACAAATATCACTGGCGTGTGTGGAGAGTGCTTACAATTTATGGGCCACACTGGGTTTGCCCCAGCTCACTGCGGGTGTGTGCTTTCCTTGTCTACACTGCTCAATCTCCAGGTTGCTCTGCAGGGGATCTTTCCAAAGCAGGCCCTGAGTTTCATGCACTTCCCAGGTCTAAGCTGCTGAGGTTCAGGTTCTCGGGTACTCCACAAAGGCACAGACTCAGTTGGTTGTGCGTTTTATCCCCTTCCCAGGTCCGAGCATCTCAGGTGTCCAGGTGCTTGGCAAGTGCACTGTCCCAGGTGGGCCGTGTGTCTTAATCACCTCCCTGGTCGGCTGCTCAGTTTCCCGGGTGTGCCATGAGAGCCGTGTCTCAGTGTTCTGTGTGTCTCCTCTGGGGAGCTGATCTCAGGCTGTGACCCTCCTGGCAGATGTCAACCATCCAGGATCCCAGGAAGACAGCTGTGACCCTCCTGGCAGATGTCAACCATCCAGGATCCCAGGAAGACTTGGTTAGCAACTGGGAGCCTACTCACAGTTTGGTGAAGGATGCCATCTCTGGGGCTGAGATTGCCCCTTGCCTTCTGGCTCTGGCGGTTGCCTTCCTGCCTTTCTGCCTCCGTTGGGGGGAGCAGCCAGTCTGCAGCTGGCTAGGTCTCCTTTGGTGTTTGCTCAATTCTTTGTTCAGTGAATGGGCCAGGCTCTTAGGTTAGAGCTTTTCATGGGAAAGCTCTCTTTCTCTTTCTTATTTTTTTGTGTGTGTCTCTGGTCATCCCACAGTTTGGGTTGCTATCTCCTGTGAACTCGCTCAGATTGTTCTCAGAGCATTCAGGCCCAGTTCTTACCCTAAGCATGCAACTCGTGCCTCCCTGTCCAGACCCTGCTCGCTGGCTGGTGGTGGACGTGAGTGTCTGCGCTACATCTCTGCTGGGAGTGGCAATTAGGCATGTATTCTGTGTTTTTTTTTCCCCTTCTGGTTATGTTGCCCTCTGAGATTCCAAAACTCCCCATAGAGTTTCCTCCTGTGAGAGGGTTTTCTGCTCTTTGGAAACTTCTCCTCCTTCACGACTCCCTCCCTAGAATGGGACTCCACCCCTAAGTCCTTTTTCTCTCTTTTTGTCTTTTATATTTTGTCCTACCTCTTTTTGAACAGTATGGGTTTGCCTTTCTGTGTGCCTGGTGTCCTCTACCAGCGTTCTGAAGTTGTTTTGTGGAAATTTCTCAGCATTCAGATGATCTTTTGATGAATTTGTGGGGGAGAAAGTGGTCTCCCCGTCCTATTCCTCCACCATCTTAGGACTGCCCACCTCCACTAGCTTTATTAACAGCAGTGCTTCCTAAGGCCCACTTGACTTCAGACTCCAGAATGTCTGGCTGTGGGTGGCTGACCACACCACCATAGTAGTCCAGTTCATTAAGATCTTTTTTTGTACAGTTTTTCCATGTATTCTTTCCATCTCTTCTTGATCTCTTCAGTGTCTACTAGGTTTCTACCACTTCTGTCCTTTATTGTGCCCATCTTTGCGCAAAATGTTTGATATTTCCAATTTTCCTGAAAAATCTATAGTCTTTCCCCCTTCTGTCGCTTCTTCTTCTAGCTTGATGCACTGTTCATTGAAGGAGGCCTTCTTGTCTCTTCTTATTGGTTGGAACTCAGTGTTTAGTTGGTGGTACCATTCTCTTTCTCTGCTTTTTGCTTCTCTTCTTTCTTCAGCTATTTGTAAAGCCGCCTCAGATAACCACTTTGCCTTCTTGCTTTTCTTTTACTTTGGGATGGTTTTGTTCACTAACTCCTGTACAGTATTACAAACCTTTTCCCATAGATCTTCAGTCACCCTGTTTACTAGGTCTAATCCCTTAAATCTATTCTTGGTTAAATGGTCACAACCTAGATATGTGCAAATGTGAAGTGTTCTTATTCAAAACTCTCCCCAAACTTTACTTGACCTTGAAACACCTAAGCTTCCTTAAGAAGACAATTCACATTTCAATTTAAATATCAGCCCAATCTTGTGATTTTTTTTTTTCTTTTTGATAGCTGAATCTTCAGTTCAGTCGCTCAGTTATGTCCGACTCTTTGTGACCCCATGAATCACAGCACGTCAGGCCTCCCTGTCCATCACCAACTCCCGGAGTTCACTCAAACGCACCTCCATCGAGTCAGTGATGCCATCCAGCCATCTCATTCTCTGTTGTCCCCTTCTCCTCCCGCCCCCAATCCCTCCCAGCATTAGAGTCTTTTCCAGTGAGTCAACCCTTTGCATGAGGTGGCCAAAGTATTGAAGCTTCAGCTTTAGCATCAGTCCTTCCAATGAACACCCAGGACCGATCTCCTTTAGAATGGACTGGTTGGATCTCCTTGCCATCCAAATCTTAGCCACTTCCTAATTTATAAGATCAATCTCAGTTTCAGCAGTGTAAATGGATATAAGGGGGAGTTTCTGGAAGTTGTAAATTTGCCAGGTTCAAACTTACTTTCTCACACTCTCCTCCTGGGCCTGCTTTCCCATCCTTGCCCTGGACTGAGGATGTGTGATCGTGTGTCTAGACTGTGACTGTCCACTGTTGGGGTTGTGACTGGATATATCTGCATACATGTGGGCACAAATCAGTAGGAGGTGAGTTTGCTATACAGCCCCTGCTGCACTTGTATGAAATTGGCTATTGATTCTCTGAGTGACCAGAGTCTGTGTTCTGATTCTGCAGTGTAGTTATTGATCCCCTGGGGTCTCTGCTCAGCTCTGTGACCACATCTTCAGTTGTCTGACTACAAATGTTAGATGAGTCCTTTGGCTTCTAGGGTCCTCATGCACTGTTGAGCACCCACACTTCTTCCTCTTGATTGAAGAGACTCTTATCAATCTTAACCATGCCGGCTCTCAGCTTTGCTTGCTTTCACTTGTGGGGTTCCCCACTCCTGGCTACTTTAGTGACTTGGCAAGTCAAGAAGAGCACCACCATTTCCGTCGTAGTGGAGAGCAGGGAAGCAGGCAAGAGCCTTTAGTCTGCCCCTCACTGAGGGAGCGAGTCGAATGACTCCCTCCTCCTCCATAGCAGTTGACGATGCTTTACACTCTGCTATATCAAAATGCAGTATCCTATATGCTGTCTAGATGCTGTATATAAAAATATATACAGCATATATACACACATATATAAAAGTGTATACACCATACTATATAAAAGCCCCATGGGGTGTAGATTGATTTTTTAGAATTTTATGGAACACCAATTTTTTTTTTAAGCAAGACAAGACAGTTTGCTACATAGTGGGCTTTTGATGGCTTCCCTCCCCACCTTTTTTTCCTCTCAATTGAAACTCTTCTGTAGCAATTGGAGTGCATTCCATTTAATTCTGGATCTGAGCCAAGAGGACTATGTTTATAGTTCTAGGCCCTGGCTTAACCTTAGTCTCACCTGGAAGCATTCAGAAACTGTAACTCCTCAGTGTCCATCCCAAACTAATATGCCAGTATTTTGGGGTATGGGAATTTTCCCAGCATAACATTTTTAAACCAGTGGGCTAGAGGGAAGCCTAGTGAAAATGAATGAAAATGAAAAGTGAGTTAGTTTCTCAGTCGTATCCAACTGTTGGTGCCCACATGCACTATAGCCTACCAGGCTCCTCTGTCCATGGAATTCTCTATGGCATCTGGTCCCATCACTTCATGGGATATAGATGGAGAAACAGTGAAAACAGTGTCAGACTTTATTTTTTTGGGCTCCAAAATCACTGCAGATGCTGATTGCAGCCATGAAATTAAAAGACACTCCTTGGAAGGAAAGTTATGACCAACCTAGATAGCATATGAAGAAGCAGAGACATTACTTTGCCAACAAAGTTCCGTTTAGTCAAGGCTATGGTTTTTCCCGTGGTC
This sequence comes from Moschus berezovskii, assembly GCF_049115385.1. Lineage (NCBI taxonomy): Eukaryota > Metazoa > Chordata > Mammalia > Artiodactyla > Moschidae > Moschus > Moschus berezovskii. Next base: position 20,117,251 of record NC_142480.1, on the reverse strand, counting down.
ATGTATGGATGTGAGAGTTGGACTGTGAAGAAAGCTGATCGCCGAAGAATTGATGCTTTTGAACTGTGGGGTTGGAGAAGACTCTTGAGAGTCCCTTGGACTGCAAGGAGATCCAACCAGTCCATTCTAAAGGAGATCAATCCTGGGTGTTCATTGGAAGGACTGATGCTAAAGCTGAAACTCCAATACTTTGGCCACCTCATATGAAGATTTGACTCACTAGGATTGGGGGCAGGAGGAAAAGGGGACTACAGAGAATGGGATGACTTGATGGACATGAGTTTGAGTGAACTCTGGGAGTTGGTGATGGATAGGGAGGCCTGGTGTGCTGTGATTCATGGGGTTGCAAACAGTCGGACACCACTGAGTAACTGAACTGAACTGAACTGAAGAATACTGGAGTGGGTCGTAATTTCCTTCTCCAGGGAATCTTCCCAACCCAGGATTCAAACCCGGTCTCCCACACTGCAGGCAGATTCTTTACCATGTGAGCCAAGTAAAGATGGATGAACATTCTATTAGCTCATTATAATCTCACAATCTCAGAATAGGATAATACACTAGAAAACCTAAGCTGAAGAAGATTAGATGGTTGAATTAAAGATCTTAAGTTTTTAGCTTTCAGATAGTTAAGCAAAAAGGGAAACAGATTGTATAACACAGCTTTCACTATCTAATAAAGGACACATTAATAGTTCAGGGTTAAAACTTCTCCATATAGAAGGCATTGATTGCATGAGTCTTCACCTAAGAGACATTCAAAGACATAATGGTTCATATCATTGATAATACTTTTTTGATATAAAAATGTTTACATATATTGTTATTGCTTTTCTTTATTGTGAAAAAGAAACATTACTCTCTATTCATGGGCTTTTCAATCTACCAGCCCTACTGCTGCTGCTGCTGCTAAGTCACTTCAGTCGTGTCCGACTCTGTGTGACCCCATAGACGGAAGCCCACCAGGCTCCCCCATCCCTGGGATTCTCCAGGCAAGAACACTGGAGTGGGTTGCCATTTCCTTCTCCAGTGTGTGAAAGTGAAAAGTGAAAGTGAAGTCGCTCAGTCGTGTCTGACCCTTAGCGACCCCACGGACTGCAGCCTACCAGGCTCCTCCATCCATGGGATTCTCCAGGCAATAGTACTGGAGTGGCTTGCCATTGCCTTCTCCGACCAGCCCTACTACAACATCACAATATTGTAACTTCATAAATATTGTTCCTTTATAGCACAATTCATGCTTCTGCACATTATGTAGATTGTACCCTTTATGGATCATACTGCTGAGATAGCACATATGTGGTTAAACATCCCATAGTTCCACAACACTAATACAAATTCTGCTCATGTATTAGCTGGGTTTTGTGTGCCAGGGATTCAGAAATTGGGGGGAGGGCCATTTCTTGTTTCAAAAATAACAGAAGTATAACAAATGTAAGTATTTGTTTCTGTAAAAATGTCTATATAAACCCAGCTCAACTAGGCCCACAGCTGTCAATCAGCAGTGCACAAATCAGACTTAGCCTGTCTCTTTAAGAGCACACGTTTTTATCACCATAAATTTCTCTTAGTAAAAATGGAAAAATCAGCTTGCCTTTTCTTCTCAGGTACTGACAAATTAGGAGGAAGGAGTTCTATGTCTGGTGAAGCATTGTATTAAACATAAAAAACTTAGCGAGTCATGTGAAGGTGAAAAATGTCTTTAACATCTGTATGTTGAAATAGCTTATAGCTAAACACTCATATTATTATGAGACTATATATGTTTTATAACTTCAACCAACATGTGATAACTAGTTATGGGGATAAATCCAATTACCATTTGTTTATTTTTTCTTTTATTTCCAATATTCTGGGAGGTGGGTCATGGAGGATCCTGCTGTGATTTATGTCGGAGAGTGTTTTGCCTATGTTCTCCTCTAGGAGTTTTATAGTTTCTGGTCTTACATTTAGCTCTCTAATCCATTTTGAGTTTATTTTTGTGTATGGTGTTAGGAAGTGTTCTAGTTTCATTCTTTTACAAGTGGCTGACCACTTTTCCCAGCACCACTTGTTAAAGAGACTGTCTTTTCTCCATTTTATATTCTTGCCTCCTTTGTCAAAGATGAGGTGTCCATAGGTGCGTGGATTTATCTCTGGACTTTCTATTTTGTTCCATTGATCTATATTTCTGTCTTTATGCCAGTACCATACTGTCTTGATGACTGTGGCTTTGTAGTAGAGCCTGAAGTCCGGCAGGTTAATTCCCCCAGTTCCATTTTTCTTCCTCAAGATTGCTTTGGCTATTCGAGGTTTTTTGTATTTCCATACAAATTGTAAGATTATTTGTTCTAGTTCTGTGAAAAATATTGTTGGCAGCTTGATAGGGATTGCATTGAATGTATAAAGCTTCTGCACAGCAAAGGAAACTATCAGCAAGGTGAAAAGACAGCCTTCAGAATGGGAGAAAATAATAGCAAATGAAGCAACTGATAAAGGATTAATCTCCAAAATATACAAGCAGCTCCTGCAGCTCAATTCCAGAAAAATAAATGACCCAATCAAAAATGGGCCAAAGAACTAAACAGACATTTCTCCAAAGAAGACATACAGATGGCTAACAAACACATGAAAAAATGCTCAACATCCCTCATAATCAGAGAGATGCAAATCAAAACCACAATGAGATACCATTTCACACCTGTCAGAATGGCTGCTATCCAAAAGTCTACATGCAATAAATGCTGGAGAGGATGTGGAGAGAAAGGAACCCTCTTACACTGTTGGTGGGAATGCAAACTAGTACAGCCACTATGGAGAACAGTGTGGAGATTTCTCAACAAACTGGAAATAGAACTGCCATATGATCCAGCAATCGCACTCCTGGGCATACACACCGAGGAAACCAGAATTGAAAGAGACACATGTACTCCAATGTTCATTGCAGCACTGTTTATAATAGCCAGGACATGGAAGCAACCTAGATGTCCATGTGCAGACGAATGGATAACAAAGCTTTGGTACATATACACAATGGAGTATTATTCAGCCATTAAAAAGAATACATTTGAATCAGTTCTAATGAGGTGGATGAAACTGGAGCCTATTATACAGAGTGAAGTAAGCCAGAAAGAAAAACACCAATACAGCATACTAACGCATATATATGGAATTTAGAAAGATGCAAATGATAACCCTGTATACGAGACAGCAAAAGAGTCACAGATGTATAGATCAGTCTTTGGGACTCTGTGGGAGAGGGTGAGGGTGGGATGATTTGGGAGAATGTCATTGAAACACGTATGTTGTCATATGTGAAATGAATCACTAGTTCAGGGTCAATGCATGTTACAGGATGCTCGGGGCTGGCATGTGGGGATGACCCAGAGGGAGGATAAAGGGAGGAGTGAGGTGGGAGGGATTTCAGGAGGGGGAACTTATGTAAACCCGGGGCAAATTCATGTCAATGTATGCAAAACCAACCAATAGAATATTGTAAAATAATTTGCCTCCAATAAAAAATAAATTAATTACAAAAAAAATAAATAAATCCAATTACCTAGGAAAAGATAAACTTCCAAAGGAAATATCAGTTTCATATCTTGGTTTCTAAAACTTCAACGTATATAAAGTCATTTATAATTGTCATGGTGAAGTAATCATAATTTGTTTTCCTGGTACCTGTGGGCTGGCTAAACCCCTTCTGTTTTTCGATTTTATATTCACCTTTTCCTGTTTCTTCTGGAAAGTAAGCAAAAGGAACTTGTAAAAGACATAATATGAGTCATCCTTCAACAAAAGATTTCTCTTGATATGGTGTTTCTGAGAGTAAATTGCCTTCTTTCTCTCCTGCTCAAAATAAGGACTGAGGGTTGTTCATTCTCTCTATTTCTTTGGCTATTGTGCCTATAATCTCTTGCACTCTGTTAGTTTAGGGGATGGTAATTATGTACTGTTTTTCTAGGTGCCCATTGTAACCGCTGTGTGCTATCACAATGGTGGGAGGCAATTGTGTATCTCTTTTTTTGAGAGGCATGTATATAATCAGTGATTCTATCTATTACAATGGCAAGTGGGTGGTGACTAGAGCAGACTCTCATTTTTCTAGATAAAATGATATTTGTGCTGGATGTCCAACTGTTAATTGAACTTTGAAAGTTTGACTCTTTGTTAACCCACAGAGTATACAGTCTGTGGAATTCTCCAGGCCAGAATACTGGAGTGGGTTGACATTCCCTTCTCCAGGGGATCTTCCCAACCCAGGAATCAAACGCAGGTCTCCTGCATTACAGGTGGATTCTTTAGCAGCTGAGCCACCACCAGGGAAGCCCAAGTTTCTAGTTAATTGATCTAGAAACTTTAAAAAAAGTCAAAATAAAATGATTCAAAAGTTTATTTTTGTTGTTGACCATAAAGAGCCACACATGGAATTTATGATGAGACTATTTACAAAGATGGATGCACATTTAAAGTATGATGAAAAAGTTACAAAAATTTCTCTTTAGGCAAACCCAAATAAGACAGTAGGTATTCGGAGGGGGCATT